>NC_060276.1:119218190-119586734 GCF_021613505.1 Equus quagga
GGATCAGCCAATTTAGAGAGTTGATCTGAGGGAAGTAAAATTGAATTTGAACAAATTTCAGCCTAAGCCTTCAGCAAGGGGAGGGCTTAGAAAGACTTGCCCGGGGCCGGCTCCGTGGCCAGTGGTTATGTTCACGCACTCTGCTGCAGTTGCCCAGGGTTTGGATCCTGGGCGTGGACATGCCACTGCTCGTCATGCCACGTGGAGGCGGCGTCCCACATCCCACAACTAGAAGGACGTGCAACTAAGATATACAACTGTGTACAGGGTGGGTTTGGGGAGATAAAAGCAGGAACAAAAAAAAGACTGGCAACAGTTGTTAGCTCAGGTGCCAATCTTTAAAAAAAAAAGAACAACTTGCCCTGTAGGGCACTGGGCAAATGGCTGACAAAGTGGCATTCAGTTCTCTCTCAGGGAATTCTGCAAGAAGCACAGGAAGTCATACTCAGCTGCTTCCTTCCGCTCACTCGGCTTCTTTCTGAAAGTCTGAGGTGGGCAGGTTCTCAGGGGATGATAAAACCTTGTCTTCACTTCTCGTGCAGCTCTGTAAATCCCAGGAGGCATCACCAGCACCCTTACTTCATTGAATTTCATTGGCTTGTTTGTGAACACTTCCTTCTGTGTGAGCCCCTGATACTAGCAAAAGCATGGTTTATAAATTTATTCATTCATTCAGTGAATGCTTACTGAGCATGTTCTAATTTTCAGGCCACTTTGCTGAATGTGGTCCATCCCTTCTCTTGCAGACCATATAGGGGAAGCTGGACAACTAACTGGAGTCACCATTTAGTATAATCAATGCTGTGTGGGGCAAGGTGGGGAGATATGAGGACATCTGGGAGGACCATATGCCCCAGACTCAGAGGGTTGGAATACGCTAGGGAGTAATTTGAAGGACAGTAACTGACCGAATTGCTGGGGGGAGGGGGATTTCAGATGGAGGGAATAACATGTTCAAGAATGGAGCCTGGAGGCTGATGTTAATATTGATTCTCTTTACTGAGTATCATTTATGACACCAAGTGAGTGAATTTGAAGTCCTTGCTCAATCATCCAAAGTGCAGTCACTGTCTGTGGTCACTTAATTGCATGGCAACATGCTGAGCCACAGAGAATATGACAGATGTGATCTTATGAAAATTGAGAAGCCCAACAAGGACAAGTGTTCAGCTAAAAGGAGGACCTCATTTCCTTTTAGAGACATGAAGCGGAAGTGGACAATATGACTCATCGGCTGAATCCATCAGGCTGCTGCCTGTTTTTGCAAAAATGGTTAATGGAACACCAACACACCAATTTAGTTACGTATTTTCTGTGGCTGCTTTCATACTACAATGGCAGAGTTGAGTAGCTGCAAAAGAGATCCTATGGCTCACAAAGTCTGAAATATTTATTATCTTGCCCTTTGTAGAAAAGTTTGCTGACCTTTGATGTAAGGTCATACCTTCGCAAAGTCATTTGGGAATCTTCTAGTTAACACATAGACATGAATGGCAGAGTCTGCAGTTTCGGGTCATAGAGCAGTTGTTCTCAAACTTATCAGGAGCTTCTTCATATGCAGATTCCCAAATTCTACCCAGGACCCCACTGACTCATCAACTCAGGGGTTGAGTCCCAAGAATCAGAATTTTAATGACCCTGACGCTGATGCTGACAAAGATTTTTTATATAATAGTCATAATAATATGTGTTTACGTATAATAATAATAGTTATATTTATAGAACTATTGATATGAATGATATGATTAATATGACTAACGATAAGAATAACGGTCATAAACAAAACCTCAGGAGATTAAACATGAAACATTCTTAAACCAAATATAAACAAATACTCCCTTCTGCCATTAGAAAAAACATAGGAGAAAAAATGATGAAACCCACTAAAGAAACTGTAGTCCATATAGCCTAGACCCAGGGTCACTTTCTGGAGTGACCTCCAGAATCTGCTAATTGTGAAGTGTTTCTGTGAAATTAAATTAAAAGACATGCAACAAGGGATTATTAGCTATAGATCTTTAAAAGCAAATCAATTTAAATAAAACACTAACAGCCCAGTGGCCAAAGGACACAACCAACTCATAGATGAATAAATATAGATATTGATGAGGATGAGGATGGTAATAATTATAATAAGTGATGATCATTTTGATGGTAGTGATGATGGTGATGATGATAGCAATCAAGATGATGGTAGTGACAATGATGGTGACGATGATGGTGGTGGTGGTGCTGATGATGGTGATGACTGTGATGATTGCAATGATGAATAGTGATGGTGATAGAGGTAGGATGGCTATGATAATGGTGATGGTAATGAAAATAACGTTAGTTGGTGTTCAGTTAGTGAGCTTTTTACAGCAAACACTTTGCACTAAAACTTGTGCATCTTCTATCAATGAGCATACCTAACAGTTCTCCAAAGTGCAATGTCACAAATGGGGAAAGTGAAGCCAGGAGTGGTTCATCCTTTACCCTAAATTACCCAGTTTATTCAGGGAAAGCCAGGATTTGGATGTAAGTCTTTCTCTCGCTTATGTAATTTCCTTAAGCATAATTAAATGAAACTTAATGAAAGGAAACACCACTTCACCTATAATACTGAGAAAGACATAATAAAACAATATTCCATGCTGAAGAGAGTGTGCATGCATAACTTGTTTTGTGGGCATTTTTGTAAATTAGTATATAGTGTTTTGGAAAAGCAACATAGCAGTATCTGTGAGAAGACTAAAAAATGTCCACAACTTTTAAGAAAAAAATTTTGAGGTCATAATAGTTTATAAGATTGTGAAATTTCGTTGTACATTATTATTTGTCTGTCATCATATAAATGTGCAACTTTACCCATTATGTCCAACCCCAACCCTCTTCCCCTCTGGTAACCACTAATCTCTTCTCTTTGTCCAAGTGTTTATCTTCTGCACACAAGTGAAATCATATGATGTTTGTCTTTCTCTATCTGGCTTATTTCGCTTAACATCATACCCTCAAGGTGCATCCATGTTGTTGCAAATGGGACAATTTTGTCTTTGTTATGGCTGAGTAGTATTCCATTGTGTGTGTGTGTGTGTGTGTGTGTGTGTGTGTGTGTGTGTATATATATACACCACATCTTCTTTATCCAATCATCTGTCAATGGGCACTTGTGTTGCTTCCACTTCTTGGCCGTTGTGAATAATGCTGCAATGAACATAGGGGTGCATAAGTCTCTTTGAATTGTAGATTTCAAGTTCTTTGAATAAATACCCAGTAGTGGATAGCTGGGTTGTATGGTATTTCTATTTCTAATTTTTGAGAAATCTCCATACTGTTTTCCATAGTGGCTGCACCAGTTTTCATTCCCACCAACAGTGTATGAGGGTTCCCTTGTCTCCACATCCTCTCCAACATTTGTTGTCTTTTGTCCTGGTGATTACAGTCATTCTATCGGGTGTGAGGAGATATCTCAATGTAGTTTTGATCTGCATTTCCATGATGATAAGTGATGTTGAAAATCTTTTCGTGTGCCTGTTGGCCATCTGTATATCTTCTTTGGAAAAATATCTGTTAATATCTTCTGCCCATTTTTTGATCCAGTTGTTTGTTTTTTACTTGTTAAGTTGTGTGAGTTCTTTATATATTTTGGAGATTAACCCCGTGTTGGATATGTGATTTGCAAATATTTTCTCCCAGTTGGTGGGTTGTCTTTGTTTTGTTCTTGATTTTCTTTGCCTTGCAGAAGCTCTTTAGTCTGATGAAGTCTCATGTGTTTATTTTTCTTGTTTCCCTTGCCCAAGTAGACATGGTATTTGAAAAGATCCTTTTAAGACCAATGTCAAAGAGTGTACTGCCTATATTTTCCTCCTGGAGTTTTATGGTTTCACATCTTACCTTCAAGTCTTTAATCCATTTTGGGTTAATTTTTGTATATGGCGAACAATAATGGTCTACTTTCATTCTTTTGCATGTGGCTGTCCAGTTTTCCCAACACCATTTATTGAAGAGACTTTCCTTTCTCCGTTGTGTGTTCTCAGCTCCTTTGTCAAAGATTAGCTGTCCATAGATGTGTGGTTTTATTTCTGGGCTTTCAATTCTGTTCCATTGATCTGTGCATCTGTTTTTGTACCGGTACCACGCTGTCTTGATTACTGTGGCTTTGTAGTATGTTTTGAAGTCAAGGATTGTGATGCCTCCAGCTTTGTTCTTCTTTCTCAGGATTGCTTTGGCTATTCGGGGTCTTTCGTTGCCCCATGTGAATTTTAGGATTCTCTCTTCTGTTTCTGTGCAGAATGCCATTGGGGTTCTGATAGGGACTGCGCTGAATCTGTGGATTGCTTTAGGCAGTGTGGACATTTTAACTATATTAACTATATGGACAAAAAAAATGTCCGGAGCCTTTGAACCAGTAGTTCTACATCAAGCAATCCATTTTAATGAAATAATTTTTCAAATGCTCCTAGAGATAAATTATTTATGATAGGGGAAAGAATAGATAAATCAAAACAGACGAGTGGTAATTTCTGATACATTCATGGAATGAAGTACTGTGCAGCCTCCTTTCATTGATTGCATGTAAGTACATGCTTACAAATACCGTCTAAACTACAGGAGCCAGGTGTACCGTAGCCAGAAAGTTGAGGGCAGAGAACTGAACCAGTCTGCCTTGAGTTCTGCTTCCTTCTTGACCACGGCTTACTGCATCCAGGTTCTATATTGTGTGTCTATCCGGAGCCAGTCAAAGTCTTTCTATGGCTTCTACACCCAGCGACATAGTATGATTAGCTGATGCCTGCACAGGATCCAGCAAATCCAGAACTCGGCAGGTAATGGACTGGAGCTATAGAAGGAGGAAAATGGGAGATGGAGGCACACCTGCTCCCGACAGTTGACATAGGGATCTCCTTAGGATTCCTTGACCGTGAAGGAACTGAGGAGTGTGAAATCTGTGTTCAGGTCTTGCCTCAGTCATTGGCGGCTGGATGTCTTGTGACACATTATGAACCAATTGTAGACCTGTTCCCTCATTGTCACATGACCTCTAAGATCCCTTCAAACACGCGTGGTCCATGGCTCCATCAGTCGTATAGTCTCAAGTTCTAAATGATTAAATAAGATATGTCAGAAGTTGACATGAAAGCATGGCTTTTGGAATGTTACAGGGCTGATGTGTTGCTTTGTGGATAACAAGATATCAGGAGGCACTTCTGTTTCACATTTTAAAGATGTATACATTCCTCGTACCTGGGTCAACATGCAGTGCAAGTGAGACTTAATTGTATAAATATGTGTATCGCATTTTATCCACAACCCTCTGCAAGGGGACTGTGCAATAATATGAGAGTAGCTCACCTGGAATATGAGCATCACTTCACTCCACTCTTTCTGGAACACAGTCTTATCAGTCATCTTTGCAAGAATTCTTAATATAATTTTACATATCAAAAAAACAAAAACGATATTGCAGAATATATATTTAGATCTAATATTTTTTAACAAGTCAGTATTCCTCATGGATAAATGCATACTTTCCTAAAATTTTAGTGATGGCAAAGTGTTTGCGATATCTGTTTTTCCATCCCTCTTTCTCACCCTCAGCACTATTGACATTTCTCAAGCTCAGAACTATTGACATTATCTGTTGGAGGGGCTGTCCTATGCAATGTAGGTTGTTTAACATTCTCCCTGGTCTCCATCCACTGGAGTGCTTAGGGAAGACTGAAGGTACAGAAGAGTGTGGACCAATGGGATAAATTCCTGCAGAAGCAGACTGGAACCAAATTGCAATAATCTCCAACCGGACAGTGAGGGGAAGAGCATCCAACATTTCTTGACCACTTGCTAGAGTGCTGGGCACTACAAAAGGCAATCTGCATGTATTATCTTATTTGTCCTGTTTAGGAATTATCTTGTTGATAGCTGGAGTCCCATGAAGGAACACTTTTGATCAATAAAATGACAAACTCTTATTTGCATTGAGAGATTAATTATTCAGACTGCCGGTTATTTGTTAACTTGCTCAGTTTGGCCTAAATCAACATCTAGATTGTGTAATTTGATTTATTCTGCAGAGAGGTGGTCTCCCCTACATTATCTTGTCATGCTGCTTGAATTTCTGACCATGAAAGACTTATTTGTTTAGGTTGTGGCATCTCATTTCCAAGAACCACCAAAGAAGTAAGAATGGATTAGAATATTGAACAAATTGACCAATGGGTTCGTTTATCAGATGATTAGCTTGGCAAGCTAGTTTATCAAGAAATGGAACATTTAAATAAGGGGAGAGTAGCACATACAAGCAAAATAAGAAAACTTGGTCTCCATTACTTGTTATTTTTAATTTTGGTTTGAATATGTCTATGGGTACACACAGTCAGGGTTCATTCTGCTTCCTAAGTTAGGTCGTAAAAAATTTGTATCTGTTTGTCTGAAGTTGAGTGGTGTAGCAAGACAATAAGGGAGTATCCACAGGTACATGTAAACATAAAAGATCAATCCTTCATCCTTTGTAGAAAAAATAATCTATTTACTACTGCATGGAATATAAACCAGAATTTAGTGATTGCTGTTAGGAAATGACAGACAATTCCTTATGATCTTCTTCCTCTATGCCATGATTATAGCCAGAAGAAAACATCAAAAAGAAACCCTTTTGGCCCTTTTACTACAATCAGTACAAAAATGTCTACATACCATAATACCCTTAAGAAAGCACCATAAAAAGAGAACCTCTCACTTCTATTAACAAAAATAGTCAGTGGTCATTAACATGGGATTTGTGATACATTTTATATGTTCTTGATTAGATTCAAGAACCAAAGAATAGGCCTAATTGATGAAAATGGGCTGTAATTTTGTGCTTTTAATATAATGACCTCTAGCCAAATACGGACAAAAGAAAAAACAGCTTGTTACTTTAGATTTCTTTTACCCCCCCTGCTTGAAAATAAAGATGATTTATAGTTTTAATATATTTTTCATGCACAATTAACATCATTGTTACCAGAATTACAGAAAAGCCAGGAGAATGGAGCTAAAATGATTTATTAAGAGCACATGAAACAGAATTAATTCCACCAGCAGCAGAGTTTAATGGGAAAAAGCTAAAGAACAAAATCTTAAAAATGAAGAGAAAGCTTAGTGTCAAAAGCGGTTCACTTTAGGCAAGCTTTTGGCCTCAGTGGATGTCTTTTTTTTTTTTTGTAACAACAACAAAAATATTATGTTCACATGACAGACTTTTCTCCATTTCAGAAGGTTTATTGTGGAATCTCAATATGGTAAAATAGAATAACATTGTTATATGAAGGACTAAGGGAGACTCCAATCAAGAGTGGCATTTTTAGAAAGAAACGGGGCATAGGGAATGTTTTAAAGATTAGCTATCTTTTTTTTAACAATTGGCATAGAAGCTGAAAACCATGCATTTGATAGCAAAATAGTTTTTTAGCACTTAAATATCAAAAAAATTGTCAGGCTTGTGTGTTTATACATGATTTTGTTTTGTATTTGCTTTGTGTTTTTTAAAATACTCTCTCACTGGATCTTGGAAGTGTAACATATATTTTTGCTCAGAGGTGCTCACCGTAAACTTAGATTTCTTGGCTTTTCACCTGCCCTTGCTGGAGACCCATGAAGTTAGCATAGCTTTCTTTCGGGCACAGAAGTGCAACTCCTATGCATGTTACCAGTTGTCTTTCAATGGAAAGAGAGAAATGTTGCGAAAAATAAGGACAAGCTGAAGACCTTGCTACAGAGCAGCCAGGTATCTGTGAATTGAGTGCTTTGGCGGAAAGACTATAATTAGGGACCCCTGTTTGTCTATTTAGCTGGTAAGTGTGTGCGGGCAAAATTAAGCATCAATGAATGGGTTCAACTAAGCTTGTTTCCAAAATGCCTTCTCTGCCTCTCAGACCTCAAATGTACCTCCTGTCTCTGTTGCCGATCAAGTGTCCCTTACATTGATCTTCATTCTTCCCTCTTTCATTAAGTGTCATGCTTACCTTCTAGAGCCACCAGAAGTAGTGTTCTATGGACAGGCACATGTTGCATACGTCCCATGAGTCTTCCATGCTCCTAAGGACAGGGACATGCAAAGTATAGCTGACGATGTTTATCTGTTAAATATACATGAATCACAGCATAAATATTAGACCAGTGGTTTCTTTTTCTCTTTGGAAGGATGACTTCAGTTTTCTCTGCAGCTGTTGTACTTTAGAGAATCCTTCCCTCTTCCATCTCATATAATCACTATTATTTAAAACACCATTAGCTCTGGATGGGCTGAAATGCCCACTCAGGTAATGCTGCGGGGTTTGCAAATGGTCCTCATATTTCTGGGAGAAAACATGGCACTCAGTAGCAGATGCCTGAAATATTTGCCAGGAATACATTGCACTTAAAGAAATTTTATCCTCAGGAGATAATTGGACACATGCAGAAGGATGCATGTGTAGGGATTTTCATTGTGCAATGCTCATGATAGCAAAAAGAAAAAAAAAAAGACAACAATTTTTAACAGTCTAGAATTTGTTACGTAATTAGAGATACAATACAAGCATGGAATACCAGCCATTAAAATTGCATTATGGGATAATATTTAGTGACATGGAGAAATATTCAGAGTGTATTATTAGATAAAAGCATCTTAATCATATTATTTTCTATTGGACTTGAAGTCTTTTTAAGTTCTCTTGGATAATTCACTCCAGAGTTTTGCAGTTTTATTTCGTTTTACGACAAGAATAGAAGACGATGACAGATTGGCATGTTATATGTTGAGAATATTTACAGTGGTATAAACAGAAGATGCTGCCAGGGGCAGGAGGAGCTTGCCAGGCTACACCAGCTTCCCAGGACCCCATGTCTCGATTCTCTTAACCCACTTAAGACATACAGAGTGCCAGGCACACAGGCAAGGGTGCTCTGGTTTAAACAGTCAATCATCTTTAGTTTTACACATTGCAAATGTCTTCTCCCATCTGTCTCCCATCCATTATCACTGTTTCTGATGCCCCTGGTTGAATCAAAAATCAATAGTTTTGATTTAGCAAAGATCCTTCAACATTTTTTTCTTATGTCTTTACCTAAGTGGGACATATTCAAGAAATCCTGATCCATCCTGAGATCACAGAAATGTTATCCTGCACATTTTTCTATGAGTGTTAGAGTTCATACATGCATTTTTAATTCTATGCAGAATTCATTTTTGTATATGGTGTGAGATAGGGATCCAAAGATATTTTTCTCCAAATAGTGAACTCATGTTTTCAACACGTAAGGTAAACAATATATCCTTTTATGGTGTCAACCACAGTCCTGATAGGAAAAGATGACATAAAAAGGAGTATGTTTGGGCTGGCCCGGTGGCACAGTGGTTCAGTTCACACGTTCCACTTTGGCAGCCTGGGGTTTGCCAGTTTGGATCCCGGGTGTGGACATGGCACCACTTGGCAAGCCATGCTGTGGCAGGCGTCCCACATATAAAGTGGAGGAAGATGAGCACGGGTGTGAGCTCAGGGCCAGTCTTCCTCAGCAAAAAGAGGAGGATTGGCAGCAGATGTTAGCTCAGGGCCAATCTTCCTCAACAACAACAAAAAAAGGAGTATGTTGAAAGTGGGAGCTATAAGGATATAGGGAAATAAACACAGATGGTAGAGTATCCCTGGGGTAGCCATATTAGGGAGCCCTTCTGCGGAGTTATGGATACCCACTGAGATTGTACCACCTGCCAGGGAAGGGAACTGGAGGTCATGCATACTCTCTCCTTCTGCCCTCCAGACTGCCTGCCAATATCTCCCTTGGCTGAAACCCAGCAGAAAACGGAGGCAAGAGTGATTCCCTGTGGGTTCAGGGCAGAGAGCAGTGTGGAGCTGAGAGAGAGTAAATCTCAAAGGAGCCTGCCAAAAAATAATGCAGTACAAACTTCTATCATCCACCACATATACATAGGGCAATATAGGCTATCTATTTTGTCTCCCTCACTTATCAGTCTGTTTCTGCCATAGGGCAAAATGTGAATCAGATAGAACAAACGACCCTACGTTTTTCTTCTTCAACATTCTCTTTGCTTTTTGTAGATATTTATTCTTTCATATACAATTTATAATCACCATATCAAATTCTGCAAAATACTGCCATCTTTGATGGGAGCTGTATTGAATTAAAAGATTAATTTAGGAAGAACATAGGTCTTTCCAAATTCATGTTGTCCCATCCATAAATTGGCATAGTTCACCACTTATTGATATCTAATGTTCGCTTTGTTAAAATTATGTGGTAATTAATTTCTTTCCTTTTTTGTAAGCAGTATCTTATTTTTGACGTCATTTCCTACTCCTGGTATAAAAGACTGTCTTGATTTTGGGGGCATTGATCATATATTCAGCAATCTTTTTTGGATTGTCTATTATTTCTAGTAGCTATTCTGTAAAATTACGTGGGTTCCATAAAAAATGATCACACCATCTACAAATAATGACCATTTTCTCTCTTCCTTTTGAATATTTATACTTTTCATTTCCTTTATTCCCTGTGTCATTGCACTGACGCAGGACATCCTGTGCTGTATTGAACTCTCTTGGTGCAAACTGACATCCTGTTCATGATTTCATAGGAAATGAGTCTAATGCTCTTTAATAAATGTGATGTTTGCTAGAGATTTTTGGCAAATGGCCATTATCTGGTAAAAGAAATTACCTTCAATTTCCAGGTTTTTACTAAGTTTTGAAATTTTTAAAAATCATAAGTAGGCATTGAAAATTGTCAAATATTTGGCATATCTATAGCTGGTCATATAATTTGTGTCTTTTTTGCTATTCATCTGGTTTAATCATGTAATAGCTTTTTTCTGTTAGGGCATTTTGGAAACAACCCCATTTTGACCATAATGTGAACTCTCAAAAATTTCCAGTGCTCTATTAGATTCCATTTGTTAGTATTTCATTAGAATTTCTACATCTACATTCATAAGTGAATTTGATTTATAATTTTGATTTGAATTTGAATTTGTTTTGATTTCTAGATTTGGTTTTCTGATGTTGTACAGTCTTTTTTTTTGCTTTTGATATCTAAGACAAACTAATCTTATAAAACAATTTTGGGTGCTCAATTTCATTTTATATTTTCTGAACAGAATGTCGGTAAGAAAGATTACTAGAAATTGCCTGAAAATTATTTTGGCTGGTGAGTTTTTATATAGGAGATTTATTGTGACTATTTCATATTATTAATAGTCTTTAATTTATTTAAATCTATTTGTGTTTATTTTTTCTCTAGTGTTTATTTAAACTTAGTTTTCATTAACATCAGTGATTATATCACCAAAATATATTTTTATTTTATTTTGGATTATTTAAAGTGATTTCCCTCTCTTTTCAATTATTTTTATTATTTCTCGATTTTGCTTGATCAGTCTTGCCAGAAGTTTATTTATATTATTAAGCTTTTCGATAAAATAGTTTTCATTTTGGTAATTACCTTGGCTGTTTCTTTGTTCCTTATTTCACAGATTTCTACTCTTATCTTTATCATATCTTATTTTCTGATTTGTTTGGATTTATTCTGTTTCTATTATTCTTGTTTTTGGATTTGCCTTCATGGCTCATTTATTTCCAATCTTTCTTGCTATCTTGTAAATATATTTGAAGTTTTAATTATCTCTGTAAACATTTCTTTAGACCTGTCAGACAAATTTTTTTTTTTTTTTTTTAAAGATTTTATTTTTTCCTTTTTCTCCCCAAAGCCCCCCGGTACATAGTTGTATATTCTTCGCTGTGGGTCCTTCTAGTTGTGGCATGTGGGACGCCGCCTCAGCGTGGCCTGATGAGCAGTGCCATGTCCGCGCCCAGGATTCGAACCAACGAAACACCGGGCCGCCTGCAGCGGAGCGCGCGAACTCAACCACTCGGCCACGGGGCCAGCCCCTGTCAGACAAATTTTCACATGTAATATCTAAATTATCATTGGATTCCAAATATTTTCTGTTTTTTCTCTAGCTTAAAGGTATATATACATACACACACACATATATGCATAAACATACACACACATACATATATATATTATATATACATATATATATATTTTGTGTTCTAATATTTTTATGGCATATTTTAAACTATTGATTTCTAATTCTATTAAATTATGAACGAAAGAATATATTGCTGTATGATATTGCTTCTTTAAAGTACCATTTATGAATGGTGCATTTTGTAAACATTCTGCATATGCTTGAAAGCTATACACACACATACATATATGCATGCATATGCATATTTAAAAATACATATATGTGTGTGAGAGTGTGTGTTTTAGGTGACATAGATTTCTGTAGATATCTATCAGTTCACACTTATTGAGTTACTCAAGTTTTCTATATCTTTGATTTATTTTCTTTGTCTCCTAAGTCTATCAGTTCCAAGAAGATTCTATTTTAATTTCTTATAACATTTTATTTTTTCTTACATTTCTTTTATCTTAAATATTTGATATACAATATATTAATATGTAATATAATATATGATATTAAGTCTAATAATATTTATAAACAAATACATAACATAACTGTTTTATAGATTATGTATAAAATATGTCATATATTACATACACTATAAACAAGATATATAAAATTATATATGAAATATAATATATTTATAAATATTTATTTATAAATAAATGATAAATATATTATTATTTAATATATACTTCATATACACAGATGTATTATTTACTTTTTACATACTTCAAGGCTTTATTATTAGGGACTTAGAGAAATATATTAGTTAAATCTTTTTAATCTTCTGTTCCTCTCTATTTAATATCCAATTGTGACATTTGCGATTATTTTGTCTGATACTAAATTGCATCCCAGATATTTTTTAATCATATTTATCCTATATTTTACATTTTTAGTCTCTTCATTTTCAATTTAATGCAGACTTTTGTTTTAAATATATGTGTTGTCAACAATGTGTTGGTAAACCTATTTATAATCCTACTTTATCCATTTATCCCACTTATATTTTTGCAATTACCATTATTATAGGGGCCATTTAGGTGATTTTTATTTTGTATTTTCTGTTTACCATGCTTGCTGGATTTTAATTTTTTTCCTTTGCTTTTCCTAACTTCCGTTGTCTAAACTTCAGTTTCTATTGCTAACTTCATTGTTACATTATTCCTTCTTCTGTTTGGTTTTTTTTCCTTCTTATAATTTGGATTCATCAAATTTTCCTCTATGTGCTATATTCTGCACTTATATTATTATATTGCGTTATTCTGGATTTATTTCTTCTTTTGCGGAAACAAATCATTTCAAGAGTTTTCAAAGAGGGATTAATGTGCTAAATTTTGTAATACTCTTCATACCTGAACATATCCTTAGTTCTCCTTTTTATTTAAAAGATAGTTTCACTGGATATAAAATTCTAGGATTGCTGCCTCTCCCTTTATCTTGTTGAAAGTAACGTGTCCCTGTGTAGCTTTTCCTGTCCTGCGTTGGTGTGAAAAAGCCCATCTCAGCTTGATTCTCCTTCCTTTGCACGTCATCTGGGTTTTTCTCACTGGAAGGCTCAAACGTATTTCGTGTGTATCTTTCAATCTTCTTAAAAATCATGACAATAGCTCCAGAAGTTGTTTGTTTGTTTATGTTTTAAAATAAGTGTGTTTTTAATTTGTGAGTGTTTTCAATCGTAAACCTTACATTTTTCTTTACTCCTTGGAAAGTCTTGGCCGTTATTTCTAATATACTTCTTCTCAGCCTTTTAATCTTTGCTGTTCTCTCTTTATGAGTCTCCTCTTAGACCAAGGGTGACACTTGTGTCCTCCATATTTTGGCATTTATGGGATGTTTTGTCCCCATTTCTTTCTCCCAGATACTTTTTGGTAAAATGTTTCTATTTTTTAGCCCACACATGCGTTCCTTGGCTGAATTCTTCCATTTTAGCCTGTTCTTCGAGCTCTTCCATCCAACAATTTTCTTTTTCCTCCCTAGTATCTCTCTTGACCTCCTTTGTAATGGTGTGGCCCAGCTTCTTATTACCATCATTCTCTCTCAATCCGGTGGGGGATATTTAATAAACTTATATTGAATCCCTTATATTTGTTTGGGTCACTCATCTTTCTAATAAATAGATTATTCTATTTGTTTTTAACGTTTGTGATCCTGGCTGGCTCTCACACATTTTCTGTGAGTTTATCTTGTATTTCCTTGGGGCCAGCAGGCGTCTTGGCAGGTAATTCATGTTCAATGGCCTACCAAAAGCCCTGCTCTCCATTTAATGCCTCTGGATATATTGAGGGGAGAAAGGAGTCCCTCCAAGAAGTGCCTCTGGAATTCTAGTTCTAGTTTCTGAACCAAGAACTTTGTATTCTTTCCTCCCCTCCCATCTCCCCCATCTGCAAACAAACTCTTACCTAAGAATTGTGATGTTCAGTTGTAAATACTCAGCCTAAGGATGTAGGACAGTGAGACAGAATGCTAAAGGATGTTCCAGCCTGACTTTTTCATTGCCATACAGTTCCCACTCCGGTGGGAAACCAGACCTCTACTGAGTTACCAGAACTTCTAGACCTTTGCTTTCTCGGTCTGCACCATGAACTTCCTTGATTCGTGGTTCAGAATTGTGGTGACAGGAAAAGCAACGACTCACTCACAGTGAGGAGAGAAGGTACACAGTCGGAAAGCTCGTTCTCACCCGTCTGTTAGAGGCACCAGGGTGGCTAAGATCCTAGGACCTACTGTGCCTTCCAGACAGAAACACAACTCCTATTTCTCTCTCCAACAGTTTCTCAATTTTTGTAGTGATTTCAGAAAGAGTAAATAATTTGATCAAAGAAACAGAGAAAGGAATTTAGGTAGCTTGTTTAGAAAATGGAGTGGAAAATTCTGACTGGAGTGGTTTTGAAGCATCGCTATTTCTGTAAACGAAAGGAAACGATTTCCAGATGTCTTTTAAAAAAAATGAATTACTTCTGATTCCAAGAATATTCTCTCACAACCTCTTGCTGCATCTCCGTCTGTTATTGTTAACTTCTGGGCCAACAAATCTACAGCAGTCCAGGGCTTTTCAATTGCCAATGGTTTTCATTGCATCAGAACCTGACATGTCTGCCTGAGGTCAGGGTGAATTTTCATCATTGACTTCCTGTTGGTTTCCATGTGTCTCTCATTTAATGACATAATGACAATCTCAAAAACCTGACTTTAACTTGGGAAGGTCTTTTTATTGAGACATAACAACACAGTGGAGTTTAGTCATATGATTATCGCAACAGACAGAATATTAAACATTCTAGAATATTATATGTCCAAATCCAGGCTGTGATATACCATGAGATTTCCTCTACCTGAAAGCCTTAGAATAATAGGGTTTTTATTTCAATTAGATTCTTTTAGAGGTCTTAGCCCTTAAGCAGAATTTTCCCTCTAATGTAGGATTTTGGGTGAAGCTCTTTGTAAATCATTTAAAAATACACTCATGTTTCCTTAGACAGAACTAACAAAGGATATAGGACCTTGACTCGTTGAGAAAGGTTTGTCATTGTGGATATTGTTTACTGTTGGAGATGCCTGCAGGGCCAACTATATTCTCTAAACTTTCTTGGACCTGTGTTAAATAAAATCAAACAACCGTGGATTTTTCGTTCCCATTCCTGTTTTGTGTATATTTTCTTTCTTCTCCCTTGCTGCTCTGCTTTCATAAAAGTGCTTACCTCAATTTACTCTTCATAGTGCGATCTATGCTACAAAATCTGATTATTAAGCTCACTAGAGTCTCGCTTGAAATAGAAGAAGCCAGTAGAGTTTTCTGTGCAGGGACAACACAGTGAGAGAGCCAAATTTTGAATAGTCTCTTGTTCTTTAAGCTATGGCATTCAACAGGTTACTTACTTTCTGGAAGCCTCATTTATCTGATGGGTAGAGTGGCAAGTAATAATAGCACCTACCCCATGGAGCTGTTGTAAGGATTCATGAGATAATTTATGGGAATTCCTAGCCCAGCGCCTGACTCGTGGGAGGCCTTTAATTAATGCTAGTAGTTACTAATTTTATTAACCATAATGAGGCTTCAAATGACTTGACTGAGCTACTAAGGAACTCACTCACTTTCAATACTGCTCTTTCGTTCAATGACTTCTTTTCATTTTCTTTTTCCTTGAATGCCAAATAAGTTGTGTTAGGTGCAGAGAGTATGATGACAACTCAAACAGTGTTTGCATTCAAGATGATCATCATTTTGGGGACTGGCCTTTAATTTATCCTGCTCAGTAATACCCATTTTTACTGTAGGTCTTGAGTCTTGCCTCTGTTTTGTATAGCAAAGGTTACATAGCAACTTTTAGAATCAGTAACAAGATATGATGCATATATTTTTTTTTCCTAGAGGTTAATTAATTGCTCTAATCTTCATGTAGCGCTATTTTTGGAGCGTTATTATCATCATAAGAAAGGATGGCACTGCCAATGGTAATGTAAATATAATGATGCCCTAATAGTGTAATACGGAGGTCACATATCTATGACTTTGCGAGCCCTTAAAAGTGTTGTACAAAATTAAAATTTCTGGCCATATTTAGAAGCTGGAAGTTTTGCAAGAAAATCCACATTTACATCAGCTCTTGAAAATATGTAAGATTTGGCAACACTGAGCCAACAGGCAACTAGGCATGAAGAGTGGCTATTCCCTGCAGACGTGGCATTCACTTTGCCTCATAGCCACACTCCCCACCCCCCCCCATGTGTCCCCAACATTCAGGTTGAATGTATGTTGTCTTCTTTTTTCTCCTATGTTCTTATGTGACTCGTATTTTTTTCGAAAGCTTCCCTGAACTTATGCTTTTTCTCATGTGGTTGTTTTGCACGTCTTTAAAATCAATAATTCAACATCAAGTATTGACTCAAAAATTTTCATATCAACCAGCTCATCTCACTGAATACTTAGAAAACATTTCTGTTGATGTTCTGATCAAGACATAATGTATATGTTTAATTATCCAAGTAGATACTGGATATGATAAAGATTCCTATCTTCTTAGAAGCTTATATCTTCGAGCTACTTTATTCTTAAGGAATTTAAATGAACACATAAGTGAATATCTAGTATTTTAGAGAGTGATTCCTGTTGTGGAGAAAAATAATGCAGATTCAAGTAGATAGGGAGTGACAGGAATGGGCTGGCACACTTGTTATTTTAAGTGCAAAGGTCAGTGGAGGTCATGCTGAGGGGTCTGAAGGAAATAGGGGAAGAGTGTTTTAGAAGTAGGGAACAACATGTGCAAATAACTTGAAGAAGTAGAGACCTTGATGTGTTCAAAGAATATCGAAGACACTAGTGCGGCTGGAGCTGACAGAATGAGGGCAGAGTGGTGGAGATGAGAGTAGAGAGGTGGGCATCAAACCATGCAAGACCTTGTAGGCCATTGAAAGAACTTCAGGTTTTCAATGATGGAGATGGGAAGCCACAACAGAATTTTGAACAGAAGAGTGACAAGTTATGACTTATGTTTCTGCTGCATCACTCTGAGTTCTGGTTGGAAAATGAATGATAAGGAGGTTTGGGCACATTTAGGGAAACCACTTAGGTAACATTTGTAGCAATGCGATAAAGAGATGATGGTGGGGAGCTGACAGGTGAGAAGTGTTCAGATTCTGGGAATATTTCAAGGGAAGAATCAACAGATTGGTGATAGGTGGCATGTGGAATGAAAGAGAAAGAGTTAACTCAAAGCTGACTATAGTTCCAACGGCCAGAGTCACTGGAAGGATGGAGTTTCCTGAGGACAGGAAGATTGTGGGAGGAGCAGTTTGGGGTGAGGAATAAGGAGATTGCTTTACAAGTGAAGGACAACCAATAAGAGATGTCTGGTTGACATCTGGGTATAGGAGTGTGGACATGAAGAGAGAGGTCTATGATGGAGACACACATTCAGGAGACATCAGAAAGTACATGGGAGGTAAAGTTATGGGACTGGATCAGATTTCCAAGAGAAATGAATGGCAGTAGAGAAGTGAGTGTGGTAGAAGAAAGAGGAGGAGGAGGAGAAGGAAGAGAAAAAGGAGGAAGGGAAGGAGAAAAAGAAGAGGAAGGAGAGGTAAAGGGAGAGACAGACAGACAGATAGACAGTAGGGGTAAACTGCATTAACCAAAAACTAACATCTCAATTATGGTCAACATGAAAAGCTCATTTTGGGTGAGTATTACACACCAGTGATGGATTGGTGTTAGCTCTGCTCCTGTTCCATGTCTTCCTCATTCCAGCATCCTAGCTAGGGCAACCGCCCAACCAGAGGAGGCTGGGCTCTTATGCAGATGGGAAATGTGTGACACTTCTTTAAGCTTCAGCTCAGATGTGTGATGCCCCACATCCACTCACATCTAATTGGTCAGACCATGTCCTCTCCTCCAGGGAGGGGGAGGTGATGCAAGAAGCATGGTAATGGGTGGAGATCAAGAGGGAGCAACAGAGTAGGTCTGGCAGCTATGTGTACAGTGTTTCAAGAAAAAAAGATTGACTGTACTAAATGCTGCTGATGAGTATAGTGGTCTGAGGATCATGAATAACTGAGCACTGAGGGTGTCAGTCAAAGGTCACAGTGACCTGGCAGGAGCTATTTCACTGGAATATCAGGGCCAAATCTTGTTTAAAGGGGGCTCTAAAGAGTGGCGAACAGAAGATAGAGGCAATCCTTTCAAGGAATTGTGCTGTAAATGGGAGCAGAGAGGTGGGACAATCAGTAGCTTCAGGGAACGTGGGTTGATAGGGAGGTTTTTAAAGTTACACCTAGCTCCTTGAGCAAAGAGAGATGGAGTGCATGATAGAGCTATAGTGAAGGGTGAGACCACCCTACTCTGTTCCCTCTATTCTATAGGGTGAGACCCTGTTCTGCATCCTAACAGCTTACATGAAGCTACTGGACTTTTCAAACAGACAGTGTGTCTTGGGGCGGGGGGGGTCACACGATCAGAATGTGCCTGTTGCCGGGACGATTCTGAATGTTGCTTGGAGATATTCTGGAGAATTCCAAAATGCCTACCTTGGCCTCTTCACCTCCCCACTTCCTAAAACATTTCCCTCACTATGAGGACCACCCATCTATGTGCTTTTTTTGGGTCTCTGCATGTTCCTATTCCTAGAATGCTTCTTCCCAGCTTCTACTGGTCCAACTTCTCCTTCATCATTGGGATGCTAGGTCTTCATTTGACTTGTCTCTCTCCCCAACAAGACTCTAAATCCCTGAGAACGGGGCTATATTTTCACCCAACTTCAACTAAAATAGCACAGGTATTCCACAAGATCTGTTATAGAAATGCATACACTGAACATGTTTCCCTTTTCAGCTTTTTATCAAAAGGACGCATGCCACATCCTATATTTTCAAGACACAGCATGACTTTGTTTTTGTGTGTACTGCTGTGATCATGTAAAATTCATCTGTTTTGCTCCCAGTCCCACCTCCTCTCCTAACCATCAATGTGTCCTGGAACACTTGGTGCTGAATTATTAACCGGTCCTCTCTGCCGATTGCTCACAGTAGAGCATCCTTCTTTTATCGCACAGGCATTATTTCTGTTTCTTTTTTCTTCCCAGAAACCACTTAGAGATGAAGACCCACTTTAGAAAATGGGTTGATTTTTTGAAATAGGTTATAGACGATAACAATTGGAGAGATGGTGACTGGTGTTTATTTCCGTTAGGGATTGCTTTTCTGGATTTAATAAAGAGAGAACCTGCTGTGTGGTAGCTTATCAGCAGGGTTCGGAGGGTTTGTGGGATGACAGTGATGCTTTCTGAGAGGGCAGAAATTTAGAAAGCTGGCAAGAATGTTTACTGAAAGTCCTCTAGGAGAAAATAATTCACAGTTAAGTTGTCCATTCTCAGTCACCACTGACAACTGTACTGCCATACCTTCATTTTAATTATTGTATGCATTCAGAAAAAGTTTCTATGATTTGATGCTTAGTTTACCTGACTCTGATTACTACAATAACAAAGGAGAAAAGTAAATAATTAAGAGAAAATAAAACTTCAATAGTTTAAGTTATCAAATGCTGGAATTTTGTGTCTGTGTGTGTTTGCTACTTGGATGGGAAGACATTTGATGGACTCTAGTTCTTGTCAAGAGCTTTCCATTAAATCAGTACTTTAACTAAGTTGCAAGACTGCATATGTGAGAGAAAATGAGAGGACGTGGCTTAAAAAGGCAACCTCACATTGTAATGATCCAGTTGGGAATGTCTCGAAACAGTATGGCTTTTGTCTCAGAGTATAAACAAGAGCCAGGCATTGGAATCTGTCTCACTAAATTCCATAAGTAAATATATAGTCAATAAGTAAATAAAAGTGACTAATATCCTGCTAAGACTACCCCTTCCTACATGCTTCAGGCCAAAAGTTATTTAAAGTCTCTGAGGCTTTAAATCTATCATTATTCAATAGGCTAGAAGAAACACAGGGAATGTGAAAATGTAGAAAAACTTTAAGATGCATTGGTTTAACAGAAGGAACTCTAATTCTGCAGAAATCTACAATAACTCAGATATGGAGGGATTCTTCAACTCCATCCGTTAATCATATCTTATATATATTTTTGAGAAACAACCATATCCCAACCTGAATTAACCCTTAGTAACCAGTCCAAGCCAGAACATTCCAAAGGACCCTGATGATGCTATAAATCTAGGCCATTTTTAAAGTTTCGGGATTTGAGATTTATTGCAAACTGGTAAATTCTTGTATTTTTTCTATCTTTTGGTAACATGTAGTAAGTTTAAAAACTTGAGCTACCAATTTCCTTTAGAAATACTTTTTCAGTACTTTCCATTTTTAGATTTCTTTTTTACTAAATTATTCGAGTTGAAAATTTAAAGGAATATACATATTTAAATATATTTCTTTTAAATTCATATATATATATAGACACAAATTACTCTCCTGAGAAAATAATATACGACTTACGCTGCTGAGAAAATAATATCTACAGTAGTTTTTCAAATAAACTTTGAATTTTAGATTTAGATTTATCAAAAAGTTGGGGAGGTAGTACAGAGTTTCCATGTGCTTCGCCCTCGCATTCCCCTATTGTTAACATCTATTACTATTGTACATTTGACGCATTTAATGAACCAATATTTATCCATTATTATTGACTAAAGTCCACACATTATTTGGCTTTCCTCAGTTTTTACCTATTGTGTTGTTTTGTTCCAGGATCCCACATTACATTTAGTAATGTAATTACTTGTCTTTTGTGACCTTGACAGTTTTGAGGAGGACTGCCCATGCATTTTGTAGAATGTCCCTCAATTAGGGTTTTCCTCATGATCAGTTTGGGGTTATGAGTTTTGGGGAGGAGACTATAGAGGTCAAGTGTCCTTATGATCACGCTACCATCAACGTGACTTATCACCAATTATGTTGACCTTGATCACATGGTTGAGGTCTTGTCCTTTAGGTTCTCCATTACGAAGTGACCTTCCCCCCACTCCATGTTGTCCTCTTTGCAAAGAAGTCACTAATGTGCGGCCCACCCCTAAGGAATGGAGATTTATGCCCTCTCTCCTTGAGGGCAGAGTATCTACATAAATTATATGAAATTATTCTTCATGAGTGACTTGTCTATTTTCTCCCATTTGTTTATTCGTTCAGTTATTTACTTCTATCAGTATGGACTCGTAGATATTTTATACGTTGGGTTATAATTTAATATTATGTTATTTGCAGCAGGTCTTGGGAAATAATCTGGAACTGAAAATTTTTCATTTTTGAGCGTTAAATGTGCCATGATTTTACCTAGGAGATGGCCCAGTAAAACAAGATTATATGTCACATTTTACCACATCAGTATTTTCTAATTTATCTTGATTTCCAAGAAACCAGCTTATGCATGCACTGACTCATACTCCAGCTTGCTTAGTTAAAATTACTCTCCTAAAAACCAGGAGCTATATTGTTACTCTGAATTTTTAGACAAATATTTAACAATCTTTCCTATAACAGCTATGATTAGATTTTTAAAAATCCATGGGTGTGATATTTTATATATGATGAATTTAAGATCTAATGGCATACAGCAGGTTAAGGGCGTTTTGGACTTGAGTGAATCTACAAAAGATCTTTCACATGTTTTTACTTTTCCTGAAATAAAACTGAATAAAGAAGTCAGTGACATTATGACTCTTGAATTAATAATGATTGGAAATGGCCCATTGACTTACATCATTATCTTTTTAGGGACTCACCTCTCTTGTGGTTTTTGTGATGTGTTTTCTTTGCTAGGTGGAATAGGGATGTTCCCCTCGTGGCCCCTGAGGTGTTGGCTGTCAATGGTGGTGTTTCTGATTCATACCTTGAGTCCTCCCTCTGCACAGACTCAAGAATTGGTGATATTAAGGTTCAAATCTAAGCATTCTTTGTCATTGCCTTTCATTTCCATTCCCAGTCCCTCCAAAGTCCTTTTATTCAAGATTACACCCAACAGGAGACACTCGAAGACTTGGGCACCATGGTTTCCAAAGGTACACAGACGCTATTTCTCCTGGAGGGACATTACAATCACCTCCAAGGGCAAGTGCACTTCTTTCTTTCCAGGATTTCTGTCCAGATGTGCTGCTCCTAGTGAGATTGGTTCTTCTGACAGTTTCTGCCTGTATGGAACAAGGGCTTTGAAGATGACGCTCTCTACAGCTCCTTTGTTACTTTAGTATTCTACAATTAGGTATTTTCCTGGAATGAAGGATGCCTCTGGCTAGAACAACATATTAGGAAGCATCAAGCTGCCAGGGTACTTGCTGCCTGTAGGATCCCAGCCCAGTGGAGAGGAACTCACAGACATCCAGGGCTCTGACAGCTCAGCTCTCTATGAGTGGGAGAATCACCAGCTTCCTTCCTTGTCAGGCTTCTGTTTCTGGGCAGGAGTCTCTTGCATAGGTAGGGGCTGTGATGGCAGAGGAACTTCAGAATGCAAGGGAGGGCCCTGGGGAATCCCCTACAGTGCCATGGGACCGGGAGAACCCGCCATTGAGACTACATCCTTCCACCTCCCTCCCCCCAGATTTGCTCTGCACCTGTATGCAAAGCTTCCAACAGCACCATCCATCTCTGGAACACATCTGTTTGCTAACAGACATATGACTGTAATTCCCCAAAGGCTTTTAGTCTCTTCCTTGGGTCTGCACTTTTACCTTTCCATGTGGCTCAGCAGAAGAAGGAAGAAAGAAAGAGTACAGCATCTGCAGCCTTGCATCTGACAAAGCGAAACCCTGTGGTTTTCCTTTTCTGCATCAGAACAGTGTTTTACTGCTGCTTGACTGGCCAGCTCCAGGACACATTCACCCATCAGGGAATGCTGGAATTTGCGCCCACTAACCTGCCATATTTTAAATCTTCCCTTGCGGATGGTACTGCTCTAAGTAGGAGACCTAGTGCTGAGGGACTTGGAAAAGGCTTACTGTCACAAACTAGAGCAATAGTTTTGAAGGAGAAATGTGCAGTAGAGTCAGCTACGGTGTTTACCCACTCTGCTTTTTTATTTGCTTGTTCTTGTTGATGTTTTCATCCAGACTGCTCAGAGAATAAACCCAAGATTTATATGTGATTGATGCATGTCTGATGTTTCCGCTGGTAAAGTCTAGGTTTATAATGAGAAAATTTCTTTTTGTGAGGAAGATTAGCCCTGAGCTACCATCTGTTGCCAATCTTCCTCTTTTTTTTTGCTTGAGAAAGACAGTCCCTGAGCTACGATCTCTGCCAGTCTTCTTTTACTTTTTATGTGGGACTCTGCAACGTCGTTGCTGATGGCTGATGCAGGTCCACACCCAGGATTTGAGCCTGTGGACCCGGGCTGCTGAAGCGGAGTGTGCTGAACTTAACCACTACACCACGGGGCCAGCTCCTGGGTCTATAATTGGTGGACCAGAAAGGTAGAGATCAGGAAATTTGAAAGAAGAATGAATCAATGAATCAATTCATATATTCTTTTGTCCATTAGGATTAGCTATTCAACTAGTACAGGAAACCTGCCAGTACTGGCTCTCATAATAAAAATTGGATCATGTCATTGTTAGTACCATCCTTGATGAAGTTCTTGCTCTCATTTTATTGACCTCATCCTTATGTAAGCTTGTAGTTTGTGTGATTCAGTGGTTTGTTCCACACTCAGAGTATATGGCCAGATGTTACTTGATTTTTGAAGGTTTATAACATTGTGAGTGTGATACATAGGGTATTAGAGTTCTTGGTAGAAGGCAAAAGAGCCAATAAATAAGGATGAGTTTAAAGTGAGGTTGGTCTCATGCTGTTTCAAACAATGATAGTCCTGGGAGCAGCTGGTAGTAATATCTGAACTGATCTAGGAGACAGCCTGGAGGGCTTCCTAAAGGAAGCACAGTTTTGGCCAAAACATGAGAGATGAGTAGGGAGGAGCTAGCTAGGCATTGAAAACCTACACACTGAATTCTGGAGTCAGTTTCTTTTATTGTATGGAAAATTGATTTCTCCAACTGAGCGTTACGTTACTTCTGTTCTTATTTGGCATGCACAAAGTAATAATCATTTTATGAGAAAAATAAGTCCCAATATCATGCAAGTTCAGTAAAAAGTAAACTTAAGTTCTGTTGGAAAGTAAATTTCACTGAGAAGTCTGCCGTGGTTGACTGGAAGTTGAAGTCAAAATTAGAGTTGGATGTTTGACAGGGCTGCATGGTCGTCACATTCAAAATCTACTCCACTTTGTTTCTTCATTTTGAGGGCAATACATGCTGAAAATCCAGACTTGCAAAGTATTTTCTTAGCCCACATTCTCCTAAAAGCAGAAACCTAAAGAAAATTGTTGTACATGTTTATTGTGAATAATATACCAAGAATAAGGATGAGGGATCAGTGACACGAAGCAGGGAAGGAGTGGGAAGCAATTGGGGGTTGCGTTGATTAACTGGCTGCTGCTTGAGCCAGTGGAGCTGTCTGAAAATCTTTATGGTGTGTGTCTCAGGACCTCCTTCCCGGGGTAAAAGTGGAATAACCATTTACTCCTCAGCTTTCGTCTCCTATTAGTCCACTGCAGGTAATCTCCCCAAGCTTCTTGGGAGTGCTAAGTAGGTTTCCGCAAGTTGTCCCGATGAGGCATCAGAGAAACCTCAGGGCTTGAAACAACAGGCCCGTTGGCAGATGTGAGGCAAGATTACAGGTACATAAAGCTGATTGCTGCCTTGGCAGCCCTGGTCACCACAAGAGTGGCTGGAATGAGCCATGTGGCCAGGAGGTATTGAATACAACTAAGGGACACCAGAGCCCTGGTGGCTGTGGTTGAGCTTGGGTCAAAGTACATCAGGGTCTTAAAGTTTCTTGTGTTGAATTTAAGCTCTTCATATATTTGTCCTTAACTCAGCGAGACCATGTCTATGTTAGTAAGGAAAGGACAAAAAATAAGTCCACGTATCAATATTTAGGTTACCTGAACCACAATGACTTTCAAGAGTTCTTAAGTTTTTTAAAAGTGTGTGCAGATTTTTGCCTGAAAGGCATTGACGAGTCTTTGTTTTATCATTTTACCCTCCTGCTTAGGAAAGCCATACGTCTTGTCCAGGAAAGTTGCCGTAGCTACTGGTTCCTTTGAAGGATTTACTTGATTATGGCCGAAAATAATAGCCAAGCAAGCCCAGCCTTAGATAAACTCCTCCCTTTCAAATTGCTCTAATTACCAACTTGTATAAAAAGAAATGAAATTTCTGCTTGACTGTCAAGTGTTTCAAATATCCTCTGAAAACCCAGCCAACTTTTGAGTAGTGGAGAGAAAATGCATATTCTGCTCCCTTTCCTTGCCACCACCTCCCGAAGAAGTGCTGAATCATAGATCTGACGAAATTGAGGAGGAGATGGTCTTGGGAAAATCAACTTTCCCAGGAGCAGCACGGAAATGAGATATGATGGAATGTAAGCTCTGGTCTTCTGATTCCACATCCAGTTTTCTGGGTTGTGACACAATTTATTAATGAATGATAATGATAACATTAACATAATAACATCAGCTACCATTCCTCAATGTTCAGCACTCTTAAAACCTGGTGAAGTTGGGGTTATCCATTCAGACCATTTGGATGAATAACCACTGTGTTTGGGGTCCTCTGCTCAGTCTGCCGTTTCCATTAGACCAATGAAGCCTGGTTCAGAATAGTTGCTTTTGCATCTTGGTTTCCATATCAGTCTCAGCTGAGAGAGAGAGAAAGCGAGAGAGAGAAACCTTTAAGATACAATAGAGAGAGAGACAGTAGGGAAGGAGACATACAAACGGCAGGTGAATACACTGAGATATAACCCTCCCAGGTTAACACAGAAACACGTGCGTATTTAGATTTTATCCACCTGTGAAGGCAGCTAATAACATATTTCCCTCTATATAACACTGTGGGAAGCCCTCACTTAGGAAGAGTATAGAGAAAGCAAATAGCTATAACAGCTTTGCAATATGTCCTTTTTACTCATCTAGAAACATAAGGTTTCATTTCTGTGTTTCTAGAGGTTTGTAGATATATTTAATTCCAAGAATGCTTTAAGCTGGTTATTACTAAGTAGAAAATAAATGTTCAATTATAAAAGAGTTTGTGGAGGAGTTGAAATTTAGGATAAAAATTAGCAATTTTAGGATCTAAAATGGAGATCTATGCAGTATCTGAAAACATTGAATAGATTTTAAAGTGAGTGGGAATGTGGATATATTTTGTATGTGTATATATACACACATACACACACCACTCATGCCTACAAATATGTACGCACAAATGCAAGCACACCCACATGCATGCATGTTCACACCCGTTGTACTCAGACACAAAGGCATCATTCACACACAGTCACACCACACACAACACACACAGCCCTCACACAGATATATTCCATAACTATTCTATGCTGGTGATGGGCACAGAATTCCATAACAAGTGTAACATATTAACATTACGGTTTGTTTAGAAACACCTTAACAGTTCATACTCTTAAGAGATGGTGTGGATTTCTGTGTAGTGCTATGAAGTGTAATACTATGAAGTATGAAGATTTTAAAATAAAATCTGATAACATATTGAAATAAAACCCCGATGTATTAAGTGTTCCTGTTTTGAAATCAGGTTTCACAGGCATTGAGCTATAGCGAGAAAAAACAGTAGTCAGGTGTCCTGCTGTAACTCTGCCACTAGAAAGCTCTGTATCATGATGCTAGACCCTCTGAACGGCAGCCCGACATGCTGCACCAGCACTGTGCTAGACTTATTGAGGAGGGTTCAGCAAATCATAAGAACATTCGGCAGCTGTTGTATGTGGTGACACTTGGCTCATTAACTTTGCCTTCCTCCTGAGTCCCAGGCAGTCCAGAATGAGATTTAGCCACTTTGACTTTCACCTCATTGCTCTTGCCCATGTTTGGAAGCATTTAGTGTTGGCTACCAGTTACTCTAAGTTGGATTTTCAGCCTCTAAGGAGGATGAGGGAAAGTTGGAATCTGTACCAACTCCCGAGGGAGAGAGAAATAGAGTCAAGAGCGATACTCCAGGGAGAGAAAGACAACAGGCAAATCACATGGTCAGGTGGAGCGGGCGACCACGTGAGCTTTGCTATCTGATTTCCTTTTCCTTTTCCTTTTCCTTGTATTGATGAGTATTTTATGTGTGCCATCAAAAGAAATAAAATTCAACTCAGTGCATATCTGCTCTCTGCTTTTCATACAGTATATGTTTAATACCCGAAAATGTCCAAAGGAAAGGGAATTCAGATCGCCCCCCACACACACCCTAGAGGAGAGCATTGTGTATTTTCATTAAATGCTCTCCTCTTTTCAAACTTCAATAATTTCCAAAAATAGGAACTCCACAACTTCCCTAGGCAGCTCCCTCATGCTGCAAGTCAGACTCTTTGCATGCAGTCAACTGAGCCATATGTGGATGATCGATGTACTGACTTACAGAATTGACTAAATATCTTTGCTCTGTCTCTGCAATAAGTAGCCTCTCTATAGGTGAAGTGAGTCTTTATATATATAAAAATATATATAAAAACATATTTTAATATTTTATAAATATATAAAGTATTTTAATAATTATATTAAAAATATATATTTAATTTAGATGAGCAAACGAATTACAGGGCTTTGTTAAGTAACGAGCAAGACTATATACACATATATAAAATATATATGTATATATGTATGCATATGTATATGCATAAAATTCTCTATATAGGCCCATCTATATCACCTACAAATCACATGCACATATACAGGTGTGTCTATCTATCGTCTATCTATCATCTAACTCTCTATCTCTATCATCTGTCTATCATCTATGTATCTATTACCTATCTTTATCATCTTTCTATCATCTATTTATCTATCTATCTTTATCACCTGTCTATCATCTATTTATCTATTACCTATCATCTATCTCTATCCTATCCTATTTATCATTTATCATCTACATTCTATCATATTTATCTATCAATCTATCAATTCCTGAATATTGTGTGATATATTTTGTTAATTATTTCTAATGTCTTATTGGGTTTTAAAGTAAGATTACATTTCTAACAGACCTCATGTTGGGGTACCCTGACAAGCACATCATACTTACAGTTTGAAAATTTTATCCTTTCTTTGTTTTTTTCTTATTTAGTAGAATGTTCGTATTCCTTCCAAATACCTCTTTTGGATGACACAGTTTGCCTGCCTCCTGGGGCTCCTACAAGTACCCTGTCTTCTGAAACATGATCAATCTCCAGCCTGTGTCAAGTATAAAGATGATATTCCTGGTGATGATGTAGGGTAAGGGTCAGGAGGACAGAGCTGATGCTATCTGAGAGACATATGTATTTATTGTGTATGCTTTACTGTCAACCACTCCTCCCCAGAATATAGACTCTAAGAGTGTGGGACTTTGTTTTCTTCAATACTCTACTTGTGGTGCCTAGTACATATGAATTGCTTAATAAATATTTGTGGAGGGCATGAATGGAGAAATGGATCATAATACTGTCAACACTATGGTATGGCTCATATTTCTCTACGCTGATCCCTCTCCCTCCTTTCTAAATCTGTCTAATTCCCACCCGGTAAGACTGATTGCCGATGACTCCTTCTGTAAGATGCCTTTGCCAATTGCTCCTAGGTAGAGACAAATCTTCCTTCACTGAACTCCCATTGAACTTTATCTGCATCTATATATTATACTGTATGTTTTAACACAGCCCTACCAGATGATAAGACTTGATTAAGCAAAGATCCTGGCTTGGCTTTTCATAAAACCAAAGTACTTGTTTTCCACATAGCCATTCACAGACATTCTCTCATTTTGTACAGCAACTGATGAAGTAGGTGAGGAAGGCATTTTCACCTTGTTTAATAGCTGAGAAAAATAAAGCTCAGAGAGACTGATTATGCAGGATTATATGCCCAGCAAGTAAGCAAACACAAGTCTGTTGACTTCAAATCGACCACGTCACATTGTTATTTGATAATTTTTCCAGCATCCTTCACTTCATGTTGAAGTATTAATTAATGCTGATTTATACAATTCAATCCAGCTTCACAAATACTCAGTGGGCACTTACTCTGCACAATGCATTATGATGTAAGTAGTTCTTGATGATGTAACAATGGGTAGTAGATTTTTTATCCCATTCAACTTTGAAAGCCTGATGCCTAGTGATGGGTACATAGGAAAAAGCTCTTGAGAAAATGATGAAATGTGTTTTGCCATCAAGGAGAGAGATCAGGCGCCAACATGAGAGCAAGGAAGAACAAAATAGTTGTGACCACAAAAGTTATGGGAGGAAAGAAGTAAGGCTTGTGTTGTTTTTGTTATTGTATATTCTTCAGACCCCCTTTAGTGCTTAAAGCTTGGTAGAAGTTGATAAATAAGACTTGATCTGAAATGGCTATCCCAGAATATTTTACCAGCTGTAACCAGATCTGAAATTAACCCACAGTTACTGCTGGTTTATTAATTTTTCCATCAAAATGTCATGACCACCTCCTATGTACTCTCTATGGTACTACACTCTGAGAATAGACTATTGAGCAAAACAGACATAGTTTATATTTGATGTAGCTTATATTCTAGATCAGTAGTTCTCAACTAGGGGGGGTTTTGCCCCCAGGGGACATTTGGCAATGTCTGGAGACAGTTTGGGTTGTCATGATTGAGGTTTACTACGGGCATCTGATGAGTAGAAGCCAGGGATCCTTCGACACACTCGACAGCCCCACAAGAATTATCCAACCCAAAATGTCAGTAGCGCCGAGGCTGAGAAACTCTGGTCTAGTGAGAGAGGAAAAATAACCAACTAATCACCCACGAGGATAATTACTAACTGGAGTAAGTTTTTGATGCTGGCAGGCTCATTTCATGGGCTTCTGATCTGGTTAGCAGGATACACATTGATAATGAGAATAAGAAGAAGCCTGAAGGATAGGGATGAGCCATAGGTAGGAAGGTCTTGGTGGGCAGAGAGACTGGGACATACAAAGGTCCTGGGGTCAGGGGAGGCCTGGCACAATCCAGGATCTGAGGGTACAGGTGTGGCTCAAAGGCAAAGGGCAAAGGAGAGATAGTCAGGAGGAAAAATTGGAGAAGCAGGCAGGGGCCAGATCTTTGAAGTGTGCTAGCAATTAGTAGTGTGGGGCACACATATGATTCAGTGGACTCCTTTCCTTTGTCATTCCGGATATTTTTCTGTAATAACATTCAATCCTTGAGTCAACATTTTTTGTTGTCTACTCCTATCTAAACCACTGACAGACCTTGGTGATGCAAAGACGAGTAAAATATGGTCTCTGTCCTAAGGAGTCTATATTCTCAGTCAGAAGACACTTCCTGGGGAAGAATAATGATTCTCAAATGCATGTCAATTTCCGCTTAATATCTTGCACTTTTCTACTTTTGAGTTGGCTTGTTTTTCCCCACATTTTAGGTTAGCAGAACTGATTGCTCACTGGTGAGGTTTTTCTTCTCCCTTTTTTCTTTTCCAAAGTTAGTTTGCAAACAACCGAACATTGTCACTCACAGATTTGAAATGCTAGATGTTGATTCTTAAAGTTGTATCTGCAGAGTTCTGATTTGAGGACATCTGTCATTTTTTTGAAGCTTGAGTTGGAATTGATTTGAGATGTATGTAACTGCTAAGCTGTTTTGTGTGTACATCTCTGAACTAATGAATGACAGATTCTGTTTTACAGTTGAAAGTACGTGTGATAAAGGCATTGTTTTACAATACATAAAGGTCATGGTACATATTCGTGTAAGAGCTAAGTAAGAGCTAAGAGTTCACTCTGTCTGTTTCTCTTCGTTTTTTTCCTACTTCTCCCCATCTTGTTAAACCATGTCTCTCAGATCTGGGGTTCTATAGATTTGCTCTGGAGTCACATAGAGAGGCTAGCTGGCTAGAATTAGGGTGAAGGAATCTTCCGAATCCCATCCTTCTACAACCAGAGCAATACTATTGAGACTTTCTTGTTAGATTTTATTTGTTCTACTGCTTACATTTTAGAACTACTGTAAGCATTTTCAAAAGAAGAGCCAACAAAACGATAATCATAGACTATTAATTGCTTTCCTCTTAAGATCTGGAACAAGGCAAGGATGTCTGCTCTTCCCACCTTTATCCAACAATGAATTGGAGGTCTTTGCCAGTGCAGTAAGGTAAAAATGGAGTTAAGTAGACGGGTTTGGAAAGGAAGAACTGTCTTTATGTGCAGATGACAAGATTACTTATATGGAAACTCCTAAGGCATTTACAACTACTAAAACTCATAAATGATTTTAGCAAGATCAGGATATAAGGTATACACCCTTCAAATTTTAATTTCTATTTTCAACAACAAACCATTGGAAAAGAAACTTTAGAATACACCATTAACAATAGCCACCCAAAGCATAAAATGTTAGGAATAAGTTTAGCAAAAGTTATGTGAGACCATATAGATTTACAGAATGTGTATCATATTTAACAAAGGAATGGGATTTAAGGATTTATATTAAAATAGTGTTGAGTCTATAAATAATTTGGGGAGAACTGACAACTTAAGACTATTGAGCCTTCCAATCCCTTAACATGATTTAGCTCTCTATTTATTTGAAACTTCTTTAATTTTTTCTCAGCAATATTTGTCATTTTAAGTGTAGAAATCTTGCCAATTTTTTGTTAGGTTTATTCCTAAATGAAAATGTGTCCACACAATAGGATTACAATTCTGAGACATATGTAAGCCCTCGTCATATTCCTGTTGATTATATGAAATTAAACTAATAGTACATCTTAAATTTTATATCTGGAAAAAATATTATAAAATTGGTAAACTAGTATGCTAATATTACTGAATTTGTCTCTTCTGAAAAATTAACACCCAATTAACATTTATTTATTTACTATTTAATAGTTCTTATTTAATCCTGTCTTAAAAATCTTATTTTGGTTTTTACAGCAAAATGGCCAAATTCAACATTCCCCTGTTTGCGTATATTTTATTTTCATAATGTTGAGCAATTTCTTTACTTTCCCAGCATCACACAATGTAGATCACTCTATGGCTTTCATTAACTACTTTTTTTGTCTCTCCACCCAGCTCTTCCTTAACCACTGATAACCTTAGTCTTTTGCATTTCCTTCTACATTTAGGCCAATAATTTCAAAAGAAACCTTTTTTAAGGCGATAAAGTAGTAATGATGGGGCAAACAGAGACATAGGATGGAGCAGAGTTAAAATGCACACTGACATCTCCCCGTGAGACTAGGAGAATGTCCATCTGTTGGTTTCTTAAACATCACCTTTCTTTCTTTCTATAGAGTGTGTGTATAGGGGCGGTGTCTGCTCATTGCCTCTATTTAGACTACGCTATATCTTTAGCTTATTATCAACAACTTCAGGAGCAAGGAAAATTCTTTGCAGACAACACAATCATCCTTTCTTGAAAGAAGAAAGTAAATCTTAAAATCTATGGTAGCTTTTGTTGTTCATGAGTCTCTGTCGAGTGTCTACCGTGATTGTAACTAGCATCTTTTTTCCCCTCAACCAATTGAAATAATTTTGAAAGATCCCATTATTATGCAGCTTCATAGACTAGGGGAACAGATACCTTCGAAATCAGCATTTTATAAATGTATTCAGTTATATTGTCTTTGCCTACATTTTTTGTAGGACTTTTCAATGTCCAAAGTGCTACATAGATGTTTCAATGGCATTACTGTCATCATATAAGATGGATAGCGTTAATCCGTCATTGATAGATGAGCTAACCATGTATGAGAGGTGAGTGAGACATACAAGGTCTAGTTAATGCACTTACAGCTCAGATCCTGGTGTTCAGACAGAATCTTTCCATGTGTTATAGGAATCTAGCTTCCTGGAAATAATGGGTCCTTGAGAGGCATTTACATAGCTAGTTGAATATATGCTTTCAGTGATTAGTATTATTTATAACTTGATTTGGGAACATCCTTTTCCTGAGGCAGAAATGGTTGGTTCTACCCAAACATGCTCCTGAAACGTTTTCTTTTTGGCTTCCACACTAAGAAAACATGCTCATATCCACATGTGCTTGATTCTGTCAATAAGATTTTAACATCAAACAATCAGAGGCTTCTCAGCAAGTTAACATCTTTGACCTTTAATTCCTCACATAATGACATACAACTGTCTGCTCTTCTCTAAGTGGCATTTGAAGAGTCTAGGGACACATGAGCATTTCTTTCCAAAACTGAATACCAATTGCATCATAAATTCAATCATTGTGCTGGAAGATATTAGATCATTATTATTATTTTTTTTTAAGATGCATATTCTGAAGGTTAATTCTGAGGATAACATGTTAAAGGTTAACATTTTATCAGGGCACAATACAGAGTGGATTTTTGATGCTAGCAATTTCAAATAATGAAATTATTGTTTTCATTTTCCAACTCTAACTTGGTCTCTGATCCTTGAGAGAGACATGCAGGAATTGGAGCTGGATAAGACAGGAAGAGCCAGTGTTTTGTGACAACGCAAGAAAGAGCGTGAGGTAGATTGAAGGAGTTGTCCTCTGACAGGCTTTGAATGTCTTAGACTAGTGGCTAGGTGTCCTCTCAGCTTTCCAGAGGGTCGCTAGGATGAGCTTTCAGTAGCAGCCTTGTGCCTGAAGTAAGTCCAGCCTGTTCGGTGGAATTTGGATTTGACCGTGGAACATAGCTTCTTCTTGCTGTGGATGACATAAAACCATTCTAGCTGTTGTGTGTACAGACAAGTCTATCTTATGGGCGACTATCCTCCATTTGTATAATTAATAATGTGTTAGCTTCATGATGAAGAATATTTTCAGATGTCTATCTGAAACTCCAAGTCATTGGACACTGGGGACTCTGTGTTCAGATATGGATGTTACATACACAGAATGCATGTAGTCAGGCCAGGGGCCATTTTGGTTTTTCCACTTATTTCTTTCCAAAATCCAGAGTTTATCAATATTAGCAGTGTTGACATTTGTGGGGACTGTCCTGTGCATTGTATGATGTTTAGCGGCATCCATGACCTCTACACACTAGATGCTGGTAGCAAACCCTCCACCCCCAAGCTGTGACAACCAAAAGTATCTACGGACATTGCTAAGTGTCAGCGGAGAGGGCAATATTTTTCCCCTTTAAGCATACATTGGCAGATTTTGCCTAAAGTATTACATGAATGTGAATTATTTTGGATAATTATTTATAGTCATTGCAATTTTATGATACAATCACAGAAAGTGAAATCTCTTCTTTACCAAAACCAGAAAATAATGCTTCATTATAAAACCACAAAAATCTTTTCATATTAATCAGTGAGTATTGTGAAAAGGCTAGTTCTTCTTTAAGGTAGCAGTTGCTTAGAAGGTAAAGTGCAATTTATGAATTTAACAAATGCAGATTTATGCATAGCAGTGAGGCATTGCTGTTTTAAATCTATTTATTTTCAATGGCATTGCTATCTTTATTCTCACCCAAAGCCCTGCGTCAACAAGAGTATAAAATTACACGTATTCTCCAGAGTAGAACCTCATCACTGAAGAGTGTACAACCTGAGTACAATATGCTCAAAGCTGGAATTGATGGCACATGTTTATGTATTTGTCAACATGGCCATAATTACACACACAGCCACAGACTTTAAGCCTTAGCCATTATTTAATAGCATTTAGCAAGTAAACCTCATATATATACATGGAACTCCATTCATGGCGTGATTTTGAATGTTTTAATAGAGCAAATGTAATCTTGAAAATAATTATCTAGTGCAAATTTGATGCAATTGCCTGTTCTTTTTTATTAGAATATTGATTAAAACTGGAGTTATAAACTTTGGTAACATTCAAGTAAGGACATTGGAATGTGTTTGATATTTATTTATGAGTAGAGTGAAAAACATGGATGGTGATAAGAGTACTTTATTCTGTCATTATTGGCTTTATTTTCTCAATAGGGTATTTCCATTATTTAAGAACTATAAAACACCTTGGGGAAATCCCATTTAGTACTAGGATTTGTATGTGTAAGTAAATAATATGAAGTATTTACTTTGGGCAATATGAACCAGGAAGCAAGCTCTCAGCAGACACTGAATCTGTAGGAGCTTTGATCTTGGACTTCTAGCCTCCAGAACTGTGAGAAAAAAAGGTCTCTTGTTTGTAAGTGACCTAGCCTGTGGTATTTTGCTAGAGAAGCCCCAAACAGATTAAGGTATATGTATATATATTTTTAAATTTTTTACCTCTCCTATCTTTCCCTTCTAATTTCTCAAGAGGGATGCTTTGCTCATTACTTTTTGCCCTTGTTTTACTTATTGATATAAATATTTATAGTTAAAAATTTTTCTTTATTCCTGCTTTTCTTGCATCATATAAATTCTAAAACATAGTTTTTCAGCATTTTTCTATGTTGTGTTAAATGAAATTCACATTATGGCCCAATACATAGCCAATTTTGTAAATGTTTTATGTGTATTCTCTAATGGTGAGCTGCGAAGTTCTCTAATTGTCTATCAAATCGTGGGTTAACTGTTTTGTTTATAGTATCTCTTTTGTTTCTGTATGAGTTATTAAAATTGAAAAATGTCTATTGGTGTCTCCCTGTTTTATAGCGAATTTGTAAATTATCCCTGTTACAGTACCAATTTTTGTTTTTTTAGAGACTATATCTTGCATAAAATTTATAACATTGTACTCTTGAAAAATAAAACATTTCATCATTATGTAATTATTCTTGCTATCTCTAAAAATTCTGTATTAAAATGCATTTTATCTAATGTTAAAAGAGGTATCATAGGCATTTAAAAAATTTTAATTAGCTTTTGTCTCGAAAATATTTTCTATTTTCACTTTTAGTACTTCCAGGTATTGACAGGTGTATCACGTCAGTTGCATATATCTGCAATTTCTTTTTTCCAAGGTGAGAATTTCAGTCTAGTAACTACATAGTTTAGGTTGTGTATGAATTTGAGGATATTGGATATTTTCTGACATATTTTAATATCTTAATATCTTTCTATTTTCCTTATTTCATGTTTTTCTTAGATGCCTTTTGAGTAATTGAGTTTATTCTTTTTTATTTTATGTTTTCTCCTTAATTTACCATTTACTTGATCTCTATTTTTCATGGATAAATTTAAGTTATAAAATTCACATTTAAGTAAATGAAGTCTAAAATTAATCAAGACCTTAACCCTTAGGAAGTATGAGAAACTGTAGCATCGGCATAACCTCCCTCCTCACTTACAGGCGATTTTTGTTCAATATTTGAATTTTGTCTATTTACTTTATCCTACAAGACGGTGGTGATGATAGTGATGGTGATAATGATGATATTAAGATTTACATTTATGCTTCACTTTTATTTACTCACTATTCCTCCTTACATCCCAGTCCTAAGTGGATCTTTTATCCGCCCCCCCCCCCCCCCCGCCTTTGGTACATTCCTAAAAATTTGTGTCACAACTGTTATAAACTCTTCCAGTTGTTGGATTGAAAATATCTTCATTCCATACTCATTCTTCAAAAAGTTAATTTTGCTAAGTACTCAGTTCTGGGTTGACAATTGTTTTCTCTCAGCACTTTGAAAATACTATCCTACCATCTTCTGTCTATTGCAATGTTTGTTTTGAGTCAAACTGCAATTGCTTGCAGGCTGTCTTTTGGCACAGTCTGCAGTTGATAGCTCCTCTTTACTGTTGGTATTCATCAGTTTCATGTCAATATCGATTTTTGCTTTATCCATTCTTCCTGTGGTTCCTGAATCTTTGGATTCATGTATTTAGTCACTATTTGAAAATCCTTAGGAAATGCCTGCTCAAGTACTTCCACTTTCCTATTTTTTTTCTATTTTCTCCTTCTGGAATTTCATTTAGATATATGATAGATGTTCTCCTTTTCACGCCCTTGTCCCCTAAATACACTTTGATATTGATAACTTCTGTCTCCCTACTGTGTTTTGTGTAACTTTCTCAGATATCTTCCGTTTATTCTCTTTTCTACCATGTCTAATCTTCTCTTTGACTAGTCCATTGATTTGTATTTATTTCAACAATTAGAGTTTCCACTTGTTTAATTCCTTGTTTGTCTTTCCCAGTAATTTCCTGTTCTTGCCTGCCTTTTCAATTCCATCCTTTATCTCCTTAAACATTTCTTACATATCTATCCTATATTTTTATACAGTATTTTTAATATCTCAGTGCTCACGTGCTTAGTGATCTTTGACTGTGAGCTCATGTTTGTTTGATCTTAATCTGTGGGATCTTTCAGGCCTAAATTGATGATTCTTTTCCTAGAGAAGTTTTTATCCTTTTGACAAGAGCTAGATTGTGAGATTTGAGCCAATTTAGGGTCCAACTTCTCCACCTTGCTAGAGTGCCCCCGTTTTCTTACTGACTTGGCTATCCTACAGCTGCCTGCTCCCATGGCCTGATGTCAGTGCAACTATGGACATGGTCCCAAAGGGCAAACCCCTTTTTCCAGTTTTCTCATTACATAGGATACCCAAGCATTCTTTAGCTCACACTGTTGGAGCAGCGCAGTGTGGAGGAGGTCACACTTGGATATTTTCCTTACTGAGTAAGCCCAGAAATTCACCAACAGTCTGTCTTATCAAGATGTAATTGTTTTTTAGAGGGATGTTCGCTCAGAGTGTTGTTTTATCTGCTGATGATGTAAGTGAAAGCTTTTCCTTTGCGAAGATGTCACCATATTAGGAGAGAGAGGGAGATAGAGCAAAGGAAGGAAGGGCAGAAAAAAAGGAAGGAAAGAAGGAAAGGAAGAAGGGAGGAAGGAAAGAACAGAGGAAGGGAGGAAGGAAGAAGGGAAGGAAAAAAGGAAGGATAGAGGAAGAGAGGGAGGGGAGGAAAAGGTGGAAGGAAGGAGGGAAAGAAGGAGTGTAGAAAGGAAGGGAGGAAGGAGAGGACTGGGAAACATCTTACACAATTGTGAAAGCCAGTTCACTTATGTTCTTATTCTATGAGCTGATCTTTTTTTCAGAGAGTTGGGCTCTCTCTTACGCTGTAATACAGGGCCATGAGAAAATAGGTTTCATGAAAAGGGATTTTACAATATTACACAGTTGGCAGGGATGCAGCTGCATGTTGTAATGATGAATACTGGTCTAAAATAGGAAGATGAAAAGAAACATGGCATTAAAATGGTTATGCCATTTTTTTCCGTGAATGAAACTCACCCAGTATTGATTTTGAATGATGGCCTAGTTCTAGGAGCAGACATTTAACCAATAACAGAATTTCCTTAATATTCTGTAAGGAAAAGGCACTTTGAAACTAAATATTGTGTCCATATATGAAAATTTATATTCTTTTTGTAGTGTTTTTGCTCTTAATAGATTTCTCTGGATGGGGAGTGATGGGAAGAAGGGAGTGGGTCTCTAATCAGCAAGCCACTATTGTCTAGCAGAGAGAGGCTAGTAGCCTGGACCAGAATGGCCAAAATGTAGAGAAGTAGATGGAGCCATTTGAGAGATATTTGGGAAGAATATCAGAGAGATGTTGTCAATTTATTTCGAGTTTGTGAAAGGGAATGGGGAGTAAGTGGAATCTCCCCTATGTTTCTGTCTAGATCACCTACCTGCATGAGAAATACTTAAGATATAAAACACTGAATGATTACAAGTGACACAAGTGGAGGTACACATAGAGAGTTGTTTGTCTTCTGTATTTCCATATAAACTGAGATTATAAAGAGCATTGTCTTTTACTACATGCAACCTCATGATATGTGATTTTGGAAGCTATTGCCTTCATGGCAGGCATCCTCTGAGGGCAATGCTTGGTATAAAATATTACTCAAGGAATAATGACTTAAATATGATAGCATCAATAGTTGATGTAGGTATGATGAATAACAACAAATATTTGATATAAAAATCTTACATATTAAATGTTAATGTGAGTATTATGATATGTATTTGAAAAGAAAATTAGAGAAATGATTTAGGGGCCTTTGCAACCTCTCGTGATTACAAGATGTTGAATACTATTTTCTTCATGGTAAGCATCCTCTGATTTCAAAGTATTACTCAAATAATGATCTAAATATGATAATAACATTAAGCAATGCGTGTATAAGAATAACTCAACTATATAATATATAAATGTTATATAATAAATTATAATATGAATGATAAATAATATTTTTAAATGTAACATTTTTGCTAGGTAACTTTAGTTAATAGAAGATTCTAAAACTGGGTACAGAAATTTGCATGTTTTTAGTTGTCTAAATGTTACTTGCATGCTGCCATATTTTTAAGGATACAACAAAAACATGGTAGGAAGGCAAGCTTTAAAATTGTAAAATAGGCACTTGGACAATGGAGCTAAACAAAATTTTTCATTGAGTTGAGAGCGATCGTCTAGATTGGCCAGATGATAAAGCCAAACAGCCGTCCCTCTACATCATAGATGCCCTGTGATGGGCGCATGGCATTGCCATTAGTTACATCACCGTCCCTGATGAAATGGACCCCAGTGCCATGTGATATAAGTGTTGTCATGTAGTGAACATTTCAGGAAGGAGCAATTCCCTCAATTTTATTCTTGGAAGAAACACTTATTTACTTTCTACCTATATAAGCAAAGCATTTTGATCACAACCGAAGGATGGCTTAGTAACTTTATTTTCAATTAATATCATGACTAATTCTTGTGAGAAAGCAAAGCAAACACAACAGACATTTTGCAGCACTTTCTTGGAACCAGATACTGAGTACGCAGGAAGTTTGGTCATGAAATAGGTCAAGGCAGTCCTGTAGCTGAGAGCCTATGATGCAATCTGGATATTGCATTGTAAATTGTATGATGAATCTGTGTAATAAGAAACATAGGGACAGACCAGAGGCACCATATGCTATCTGAGATTTGGTGGCTGACTCACGTTTTGGTGAACAAGTGGAAAAAGAGTTCCATGGAAAGAACAGAGGGCAAGCACAGAATGGGCGGCAGGTACCATGCTGGACAACAGCAAAAACAGGGTAGTGCACAGTGAGTGGTGGTGTGCCGTGTTTGGGGATGGGAGAGATTGCTGGGCTCCTGAGTGGGCAAAGTAGATGTGGGCAAGATAGTGCACACCCTTTAATGTTACATAAGGATGTGGTCATCTTCCTCTGGGAAATGAGGGAACGAAGGCTGTGGAAGTATTTTACATTTAAAATCATGTTTGGTGGACTTACAAATGCTTATCAGTTAGTATCGTAACAAAGGTTCCTGTTTATTTGAAGGAGCTGTGCTATTAGTTGCAACATGCTTCAGTTTTGCAAGGTGATATCTCTTTGGTATATTTCTCATGGAAAAAAATAATTTAAAGCTTTGATTTGAAGAGATCTTAGGGCACTATCCTGCCAATTACCAAGAGACTGACTTATTTCTTTATGCTGAATACCGATTATCTTTGAGAATTTCCATCCCTGGGATTCTTATTGTTGCAATAATTATTGCAATTTTCAAGACGGTTGCATTTCATGGTCAGTTCATAACAAATCAGGAACTCATGCCTCCACTGATACTGTAGCTTCATGAACTGAAAGTTTAAATACATAAAAGAATAAGAAATATTGAATAAACACTTTTGAAAAAATGATTGTCAAGATATGTTTTCCGAAGAAAACTTTAAAAAATTTTAAAGATATTTGTTTTCCTTATTTTCCCAAGAAAAGTCACATTTTAGATCTCATATAATGCTGTTTTATTTTTTAAGATTTTGAAAAATATCTAATACATGTAAGCAGAAATCTATTGTCCTTAAAAAAAGAGTAGAGAGGTACTTCTTAATACTTCATTTTAATTCATTACTTTTTAAATCTCAACAATTTTTAAAGTGAAATTATTTCACTTTCCTTAGGAAGTGTACCCAAATGTAAATGATTGTACATCTTCATTTTCTTCGCTGTATGCTGTGAATTCTTCTCCCTTAAATTTGTTGAAGAGATGAGTTCATTAATTTAAAATAATTATCTATGTGAACTTGGCATTATATATTCTTTTTATATTAGCATTAAACATGTTCAAAACTCAATAGCATCTATTGTTACTTAGGTTAAAAAGCTTAATAGAAAATAGCAGATATGGTGCTTTGATGGAGAAAGTGCAAGTTTATTTTTTCCTTTCCAGTTTTAGTCCCTAAGGATCACTGATTAAAGACTTATGCCATCCTCTCATCCTTTAGTAACCTAATACTGTAGTGGAAATAATTCTGTTCTTAGAATGGTAGTGGGGGGATTTGCTTGATTTTTATCACGTAATACCATATTGAGTTGATTTTCTTATTATCACAAATAGACTCATGTAATATTAGGCAGCACCATTCCTGAATAAAAGCAGAGGAGAACAGGATCCACCCAACAGTGCCTTGCGTGTGTCTGATGTTCCCTTGGATGGAGAACTGTTCGGATATTGATGGCTTGTTTCAGGCACCTTGACAGTCTTATCATAGACCCTAGCCATGGACCATGAAAAATGGTTTCTACAGGGGCTTGAGAGAGAAAATGAAGAGCTTTGCATTTTCTCTTGGCATTTCCTGCTATTGTTAAAAAGGTCAGATGTACAATTTAAAATGTTCCATGCGTGGAGCATGACAAATGTCACATAGAAAATGAAACTGCTTTAGTTGGCATTTTTGGCCAATTTCCAAAGGGTACCATTTTTCAGCTTTCCCGTCTCATGGATTTGCAAATTTTGGCTTGTGCAAAATGCCTGCCCCACTGTGAATCATAGGCAGGGAAATGCTATGTGTAAGATATGGAAATTGTGTATAGATGAGAACAGCAAATTGAGAATAAAAGTGAGAAATTAAATAGCACCAAAAAAATATATAGTCAGATAACTTGCAAATTACTCTGTCAAAACTATTAAGGAAGCTTGCAGTTGGTGAAATAAAATGTCTGCCACTCATCAGTAGAAATACCCAAACACATTCATATGTAAAGAAAGGAAAATCAATTCTATTTTATTATACTTTTGCTTGGCTGAATGGCAAAACTAAATTCAGTTACCTGTGGGCATGGTCAAATGACCCCTCTCATAATTTGATACTTGGAGGATGAGTTGATGGAGAGTTTTGAAAGAAATTGGATATTATATATTAAAATTTAAAAAGAGACTCACTTCTCTCTCCAGCAATTCTTTCTCAGGAATCTATCCTACCTACATATGCACAAAGATGCATTGTCTTTGTCTATTTGAGCTGCTATAACCAAAATAACAAGACTTGGGGGCTTAAACAACAGAAATTTATTTCTCACAGTTTAGAAGGCTGCAAGTTCAAGATCAAGAGGCCAGCAGATTCAGTGTCTGTTGAGGGCCTGACTCCTGGTTCATAGATGGCAGTCCTCTCTGTGTCCTCACATGACAGGAAGTGGGAGGAGCTCTCTGAGTTCTCTTTTATAAGGTCACTAATCCCATTAATTAGGCCTCCACCTTCATGACCTAGTCACCTTCCAAAGGTCTTACGTCTTAATACCATCTCATTGGGGGTTAGGATTTCAATAGATGAATTTTGAGGAGACACACACATTCAGTCTATAGCATGCATGTACACAAGCAGATGCCCACTGCTACTGAATTTCTCTCATCAAGGGAATGAGTAAATGAATTATTGTGTACACTTATCATATAAAACTACTTTTCATTTAAGAGGAAAGAAGCAAAGCAAAATCGAAGATAAATAATATTCACATAAATCTCTTAAATCTATATATGCATATAGATACTTGCACATCACATGTACATGAACATGCACATGTGTATTTATATGTTTACATACATGTGCATGTGGGCACACATATGTATTTAAAATGTTTCATGTGTGCTTACATGTATACAAACATGTGTATGTCATTGTCTAGAAAGAAGTCCAGAAATAAACAAATTAACAGTTTACCTCTGAGAAGGGAAGTAAGGTACAGTGCATCAAAGAGGCAGGGATTGGCAGAGAACATGAAAACTACAATTGTTCCTACACTTATGCATTTTTTGAATTCTTCACAATAAGCGTGAGTATTTTAAAAAAAATCATCCCAAAGGCTATGCAGATCTATGTGTGCATAGAAGCCATGGAGAGAGCAGATGTTTTCAATAGGTTAGAGAAGAATAACAGTTTAGGATTTGTACTCAACTGATGGGATAATTTTTGCCCAAATCCATTGGGCCAGAGTTGCCTTGCATGGAAGAAAGCTACACATTTAATCAAATACAACCAACCCCTTAATATTTGGGAGAATGACTGATGAGTTGTCAAAGTGATTATACCCATCGGCCTAATTTTGATATTTCGGCAAGGGACCTCAGAAGTTTCTGGAAGCTTTCCTGTGGGTCATTGGGAATCGACTCACGGGGATATATGGCTTGCAGATTTTTCTTCTTTATTGTTGCATTTCTTATTATTCATTGCCTTTTTTGGCTTGGGAGAAGCCTCTCATAGAAATGAGTGATACACTATATCATTTACAACATCTTTCCTTTCAAGCATTATATTTCATATCCTGGAAGCAGCTATTGCACATGAAAACATTTTCTTTCTTCCCTAAACCTTATTTCCTGGCCTCACTCAAGCCACCCTTTAACTTTGAGATCAATTTGTCTTTTTGAAAGCGAGCATCTGCTTGCTCATCATAATTCCGTTAGCGACCAGTAGGTTTGACAGATTCCGTCTGAGCTTTAAGGAATCATAATTTGCCCTCCAACAAATAATAGCAAGCATGATAAAAACAATAAAAATAGTGCATTTTTTTAGTGTTGACGTGAGTTTTCTTGCTTGATTTTTACAACACTGCCACAAGATACCCTGTGTAAACCCATGCAATATCTAGGAAACTGACAGTAATTTAAAGGCGATGGAACTAAGAAGTGACAGAGCATGCACAAGCTGAATGCTACTCCTCTAGACCCCTAAGGGCCACCCTCACGCTATTCCAGACTAACCTTGCTATGTGTGGGCTGTCCCTCACACTTGCCCTTTACCTGTCTCTAACCCCTTACAGAAAAATGACGTTGAGCTGTCAATTACCCCCCTGAGAAGGACACCAGAATCAGCCATAGATGGTTTCCTGAAGACACTGGCTTGATTCATATCATCGGCCATCGCTTATTTCGGCTTCTGCTCTATGCCAGGTGCAATGTGTTGCTGTGGTCCACTGAGCTAAGGAATTCCTCAGAAAGGATACTGAAAACACATCAGAAAACATTACACAGTCTGAGTAAACCAAATTTCTGTTCCGCCTGGGAATGCAGTGTGAGTTCTGGTTAGCATAATCCCAAGTAACAATAAATGCCAAAAACCTACCTATAACATAAATATTTGAGGCGAGGGCACTTCTGTCATACAACTGAAGGATGATTGTGGATCTGTCTTTTAATATGGCTGTTGAAGCATTGGTGGTATAGCTACGAAACTAGCATTAACTGAAAGGACCCAGAAAGAATGGAAGCACATAAGCTTCTTGGTCTCCTCTATTTGGAAGACTTTAGCTCCATCCAACAGCCATCTTCCAGGTCATCATTAGGATCTTATCATTCCTCAAACTTCCCCTTTCCTGTTCCTAACCCCTTACACAAGAGTGGAGCTGAGCCATCATTGGTCACACAGAAAGTAATCACTGAAGTCCGTGTTCCGCTCTGAATTCTTAACACTCTGAAATTCTGGACCTAAGCTGAAGCTTCTGGTCTTCCAGATAATGGCTCCTTCCCTCCAGCTGTGATAGGTCTCCCATCAAGCCTTGTAACTCCCTGAGAACTGCATCTCCTTTCAGCCACCAAATGGCTAGCATAGAAAGCAGGATCTGACTTTAACTCTCATGGACACCCTTGACTCCTTCCTCTCCTTGGGCTGAGCTCACCTGGCCATACTCTGGCTCTATGTACACCCAGATATCAGTTTGTTTGGTCCCATAGCACTGCTGGAGGCACTGGAATCGTGGCATGGATTGACTGCACTATCAATAGGTAGTTTCCAGAAACAGTGGAGATCTTACTGATTGCCTGCAATCTATTTAAACTCCCTCCTCATCAGCTTTTATTTCCATTTCCCATGGCATCTATCCAGGTGTTTTACATCTTCCTACCTTGGTTTTTATTAGAAAACATTGGTTTTCTTAGTTTTCATTGTATCACCATGTTCTCTTTCTATTCAACAACTCTGAGAGGTCCTTCTCCACTTACTTCTTTTTTCATTCTTAAATATTGGCCTCTCCAAGATTTTCTTCTGGACTCCATTCTCTTCTTTATATTTTATCTCTGACTGATTCAAGCTGCCCACATAGCTTCAGATACCATCTCTATGTGAATGATTCTTGTCTTTATTTACAGTCCAGACCACTAACATCAGTTACAGAGTTTCTATTTTTAACTCCTATTAGAAAGCTCTATTTGAATGTCGCATCGACATTCCAAGCTCAACACGTGCAAATGTTGACAGATATTTTCCTCTGAAACCTATTCCTCTCTTTGCACCCTCAGGTTGGTCAAAGGTACCCCGTATGCTAGCGTCTCTGAGATAAGAACTCAGTAGTATTTTACTTCTCCGTCCTCACCACATATGTAAATGGCCCTCTAGATCCCATCGTTTCTGCCCTGCGAAAGATCCCTGAATATGTGCCCTCTGCTCAATGCCCACAGTTCCTGCTGTAATTCTTGCCTTCATTATCTCAGTTTGGATGGCCACTTAAATCATCACTCTTCTACTTCCAATCTTTCCTTCATGTTATTATCATATGCATCTTCTGATTCTCAGATCTGATGACTTTATTTCCTAATTAAAAACAAATCATGATCAGACCTCTCCAGTGGCTCCCTGTTTACCACTCGGGAGAACCCAAGATCCTTGAGTCAATACAGAAGGATCTTTAAAATGTGCCCCTGTCTCCCTTTCCAGCATGAGCTCCCTCCACTCTCTCCCATGTACCCTGTGCTAGCACCCTTTCAAATGAACAGCTGGCAGTTCCCTGAGCACACCCTGCTCTCCTATATGCCCCTGAGTCTTCCTTCTGACAAGCTGTACCCAGATGTCTTCCTCCCCACTCTCCATCTGGGAAGGTCCTGGTCATTTATTAGATCCAGTGAAAATGTTTTTCCCTCCTTCATTTTCTTGGAGGGTAAATATATATAAGAATGTCTTGACGTATCTTTGTGTTTCTGATGCTTAGCTCATTTCTGTCTCAATACTACTTAGCAAATGATTTTTGGATTGACAAATGCATGAAGGAGATGATTCTTTGCTAAATTACAGAATATTAGAACCACAGGTGAATTCAGGCCTAAAAAGGGGGAATTATTTTATATTTTGAAATTCTTCAATGTGTTATTAAAAATATTTATATTTGTCCCATTTGTGCAAAGTGTTGAGAATTTAACAGAATGAGACATGAATGGTCTAAGGCTTTACGCATCATAGCACAGCTGAAGAAATGTAAGCAGTCTCTTGGCATTTCTTCTCAATCTTTGGTAAGAAAAATTCCTGTGGTCACAACTGTACATTGGCAACATAATCCCAATCTTGGAAAATAAGGTCACATACTCCTTTGTTTCTCTTTCATCACCTTGCATTTTACTCCCCTTGTGTTTACTGTTCTGGGTTTAGGTTTCTGGTTTTTAGAACATGGGCAGGGGGTGGAGGTAAGCATCCTTGCTCTAGTGAGATGATGGCATGCCTTCCAGATCCGGTATCATTTTGTGTTCTTGACAACGGCAATACTTTTCCTTGAATAGTTGCCTCTCTCCCAGCTTCCATCCCTGAGGATGATGCAAACTCTCTCCTCTTGTTGCTAGGGTCACATTGTCTAGTGGACGCGCCAAATGTAAAGAAAGTCTTGCTCAGACACATCTTCTCACCCTGATGCTTGGACTTTACCAGCCGGGAGTGAGTCCAGAACCTTCCACTACAGGCAACAGTATCAAGTGGTCCCTGGGTTTTGGAGGGAGCATCAGCCACCTCTCTACCATGGGGTAGAGCAGCGGTCATGTTTGCTACTCTGCCCTCCTTGTATTTTCTTTCTGTTAGTTAAGAAATGGGTTATGAAACCCCGATAACGACACTGTTGAGTGGAATGGTACATACAATAAAAGTTTAAAAGGTTTGGTTCTGAGAGTAAGCCCAAGGTACATCTGCTGTATTACTTGGTGACAATTAGTTTTTATTTTAGTTTATCAGGTGGCTTTTTCTTTTTATAAGCTTAACGTTTTTGTTAGACTCAACAGACTTCAAATTGCATTTCAATAAATACAGTCAGAACAAATATCACCTAGAAAAAAGGAAAAGAAATTCAGACACCATACATGTTGCTTGTTAAAGTATGCATATGGGCATTGATTAGAGAGAATTACAACTACATTTATAACTTTTTCTTATTCCGCAGCATATCAGATGACTTTGCTTTAGTGCTGATTCTTACATTTACTCTTAGGAATTGATTTTGAAAGAGAATGCCCATTAAGTGAGGTATCTGGAGACACACCCATCAACACACATATATGTGTGTATGTCTGGGGTAACTAAAAACATTAATAAACCCACACATCTGTATGCATGCCCTCCCACTCCCTTCCCCTTGGACAAGGAGGTCTGAGGAATGAAGGAATTCTTATCACCCTCTTGGGTTCTGCATTCTCTGCTCCCTTCTGGCCTGTCCAGGATCCACACTCTGGTCACCTGCATATCCAAGTGGTTCACTGTAATAGTAACATGTATTGGAGGGAGAGGTGAGGGTGTCATTACAGAGCCATGAGAGGATGGAGGAGAGGGTGCTTTTCTATTGGACAACAGGAGGAAACTGGTAACCTGAATTGACTCATGCAGCTGTCTGTCCAATAGTTCTAGAAATCTATGTTAAAAGCGATGCAGATCTATGGATCCTCAATGGTGGATTATTCATCTACAGACATCCCTAGAGATCATTTAATCAAAACCTCATCTTAAGGGGCTGGCCCCATGGCCGAGTGGTTAAGTTCTCGTGCTCCGCTGCAGGCGGCCCAGTGTTTTGTTGGTTCGAATCCTGGGCGAGGACATGGCACTGCTCGTCAAGCCATGCTAAGGCAGCATCCCACATACCGCAACTAGAAGGACCCACAACGAAGAATATACAACTATGTACCGGGGGACTTTGGGGAGAAAAAGGAGAAAATAAAATCTTAAAAAAAAAAAAAAACTAAAAACCTCATCTTAATGATGTAGCTCATTCCTTTGGATAAATGAGTAATTGGTAGCAGAGAAGGGAAGGATTAGGGACATGCCACTGGTCTGAAATCTGAAATTCTGAAATCCTTGCCCAAGATCTTGTGAGAGTACCCTCTACTGCACAGCCACTTTTTCTGTCTGTGAGATTTGAGGCATCCAGACAATTGTTTATCAAGGCTTGACTATTACATTAAATGCTATAATCTTGTAGCAACTGGGTCAATTTGTTTTCTAAAGAAAGTCACTATTGGTGTTATTTTCCTAGGGAGAGTTTCCAAGCTAAATATATTCCTCCCAAATAATAGAGAGTTTGCTTTTGGTCAATATTGCCTGAATGGCTATAAGTAAACCTGCCAATCCATTGAGGATACATTTAGATCAGAAAAGAGCTATGTGCTGCTTTCATTAATATTTCAAATTTCCACTTAGTCCTAAAAATCTGAGGCCATGAACATTTCCTATATCACTTTTAAGTCAGGCTGAAGATAATTTTGCATCTTTGGAATTAGATGTTCTTCAGCTAAGAGCCACGGATGCCCAGGGGTCTGAGAACCACCCCCCCAACTTGTGCAACACTTTTTTGAGTAGGTGAAAAATGTATTTTCCATTGAGAGGAGTGTCTCTTCAAATAAGTCTGTGACCCAGAATAGATTAAGAATCCCTGATTTGGATTTTGAGTGTCATGACCATTCACTTAGAATGTAAGAGGAATTTCTTCTTAGTATATATGAGATTGAGCCATATGGGATTGCCATTTGCTTGGACCTGAAACTGTGAAATATTGTCATTTTCATATATTTTTCACACATTCACATATCTCTTCTCCTAAATAGAAAGGTCCTCACGGAGACGGCATATATCTGCTTCACGTCCTCACCAAACTCTGTAGAGAAGATGGCTAAGAACAAAAAGCCTCTTCACGTTGAGGAAGGATTACTTTTGAGTCAGACACATCTCTTTTGAAATCTCATCTGTGTGCTCCAGAGTGAGTTAGTGCAACTTTCTGGTAAACAGGGATAATGAGACCTCGTAGGGTTGTGGTAAGGATTCATAGAAGTTGTACATTGTACAATAAATGTACGTTTCCTTGCTCCTTGGGTGACAAAGATGACACAGAGGATGATGCCAATGGTCTTCTTGGTATTTTATGCACATCAATAACAGCTCATATCTATTGAGTGTTTACTGTGTACCAGATATAACTATGTGCTTTAGGATATTCATTCTCATATGAAACAAGTGTCTAATTAGTCCTTACTATCTGGCCAACACTGAAGACAGAACTGTAATTAGCACAGACAGCTCCCTGCAGTCATGGTGTACATGTTCTAACTTGGGGAAATGAGTTCAAAAAGACAGGCTCAGCAATATAAATGGGACAAGTGATGATAATCAACTCATGATCATTAAAGCAGGATGGGTGTTGGCAGGGATTGAGGAGGAGCTAGATTAAATGAGGTCAGGACAGGTGTCTCTGCTAGGTGGCATTTGAGTAGACAATAAAAGTAAACCTTATTTCTTTCAGTCTTCACAGTAGCGCCAGAAGGTGATACTGTTATTTATTATCTCCATTTTATAGACATGGAAACTTGAGAATTAGGCCAGGTGAATAACTCAGCAGTCATCAGACAAAGACTGGGGCTAACAGCCTTTGAAAAGTTAGACTCTTGGGCTACAGTCACCCTCTGTTAACATCATACCATCATATACCATACCATTCGTTATACCATGATGAAAAGGCAGAATACACCTGAGTTCTTTTTACCAAGGCATGTCCACCATTTAATTTACCTCAATCAGTTACCCTTAAACCATTACCAAGAGAGCAACAGAAAAACACCATGAATGGTTTCAATGTCATTTAAAAATTCCCAACACTGTACTTGTAATGTTTTGTTAGTTAGAAAATGGTGAGTCTCATCTCATTGGATAACATGCTGGACCTTAATGTGGATACCTTGCCGTGAGCATTAGAGTTGTTCTTAGTTGCCATAGAAACAACCCTGTCCCTTCATCTCTCACCACAACCAACTTGGCAAGGATGGACGGACATATTCAGTAATGAGGTGGTAGATGTCACAAGAGATCAGAAGTTAATGGAGAAGGACCAGCTGTTCAGGAGAAGAGCCCCCTACAGTGGAGACAACAAAGATGCATGAGAGTTAAATGAGTCTTTTAGAGGTCCTTCCACTTACTGATCCATTTACTCCTTCACTCATTCATTCACTGGATATTGATGAACCATTGTTCCAGACTCTGAGGATACAGTAGTAAACAGGATACATAAATGTCCTTCCCTCATCTTAGTTGGGGAGGACGAAGATAAACAAGTAAACAAATCCATTAAGGACAGAATCTCAGATTCTGATCAGAACTGTGAGGGAAATAGGAACTGTGAGAGTAACTGATGTGGGTGGTGGAGATACTTTAGATTGTGTGACCAGGGCAGGTGTCTATGAGAATGAGGAATTTAAGGTGGTAGACGAAGGACAAAAAACAGCAGTTCAAAGAGCAAGACACATACATCCAAGACAGATATTTTTGCCTAAACATTGGTCTTTTTGCCATGCTAAAGACCATGCTATGAAAGAGTCTTGCAAGTTTGCTAAAATTTAATAAAATTAACAGTAGGAATTCATGGTCACACTCCAGGGAACCCAACTTTATTTGTGGCTGGTGGAATTAGAAGGGATGCATTGCTAGAAATCCCATTTGCAGTTTCCAAAGCTGGTGATGGACTACAACCAACAGTCTATCATCATTTACCAAGCAAAGAAAAATGCACAGAACCTGGAAAGGAGAAGTATCTTCCAATGAATCCTGGTCTTTTCATAAGCCAAAATTCTATGGTGATTTCCATTTTAGTTGAGTCTGTGGGTAGGTGGATAATTAGCTAGATGTTTCTGAAATAGGAGGGAAGTAGATGAGTGAAAAAAATAAAGGGCAATTCCTATTTAATGCTAGGAAAAAAGGTTGATCAGGCAACATTTTAAGGAGAAATGAGGTAATTTTGGTATATAAAACTGTAAAATTTTGGAATGTGATACCATTGATGCTAAAGTGAATTATGAAAAAAGATTATATAAAAATGTATTTGAACAGCATGATATAAATTTCTCTCTATGTGTTAGTTACCAAAACTTGAACATAAACGTTTTCAAATACACAACTGTGCAAATGTCAGGAATGGCAGGTGGTATATCATTTTTTATATTTAAAATGTATGTGGGAGTGAAAGGAAAAAGGTAAAAAAAATTGTCAAATTTTGAATTTTAATGAAAGAACGTATTGGAAATATGAAAACATTATTTAGGACTTTGTTCTTTTAGAATCAGATCAGAGATGATGCTGAAAATAGTTCCTCAAGTTTTATTGGCACTGGTTCAAAGTAAACATGCTAAACATCAGGAAGCAATAGTGTAAGGAACCCAAGAGCATTAGCCAAATGGACTTCGTATTTCCTCATTCGCCTGTGTCTAGGAAATAAGAAAGACCCATAGGGTTAGTCTAATTAATTAGTATTTTATTTCCGTGGTGAAATAATGAGTGAGGTTCAGCACGCCCAGTGTCTTCATCTGGAACTTTCTTCAAATCACATGGTAACTGTATTCGGTGATAAAATTTCACCTGGAATTCATCTGGGAGTTGATGAAGAGAGGATCACAACTCTGGTCCCAGAGCATTTCTTCCATTGTGGATCAGCCGAGCTTAGCTGCTAAGAAATGGGCGGACCTGGACCATTCTACATATGAAAGATGCTTGCTCCCACGGTACTCTAAAACAATACATCAAAACAACTAGAAAAATTGCCAGATTTTTTGATTTATTGTGTGGTCATGTATGAGTTTGCAATTGTTATAGTTGTGGATGATTTTGACAGGATTGATGTAGGGCCAGTTTATGGGGCTATTTATTAAGCTGCTTTTGTTGCTCTATATTTGCATTTTAAGAGGTCTATAATGCAAAACATGAATTCCCATTGCAATATTTTGTAAAGTGTAACCAATATTTATTCCATCTTCCCCCAGACACTCAAATACTAAGCCAGTATTTCAACCTGTAGTGCAGATATCGTGGCATCATATTGGAATTAGAGTTATGTAGAAATTTTGCAGGTAGAACTGGCCAAGCTTGGAGACTGATTTTAATGATGGATGTTGGAAGTGAAAGAAGGAGCTAAGTCTGGGAAGACTTCATGTTTCTGGCTGGAATTACTAGTTGTTGAGGGAATGAAAACCACAGGAGTTGTGGATTACTCATAAATGTACCTCATTTATCATCTCTCCTCCCCATATTCTTCTCCTTGCCTCAGTTCAAGTTCCCGTTGTCTTCATTCTGCATGATTGCCATGTTTCCTTCTCTGGAACCTCCATCTTTGGTGAATCACCTAGAAGTATCTTTAGAAAATGCAGATGTGGTCACCTTTCTTTCCCGCTCAAAACACTTTAGTGGTTCCCTGCTTTTTATAGCATCAAGTTAAATCTCCATCTCTGGTGAGCAAGTTGATGAAGACCAGGTCAGCATCCTGATGGACCTCAGACCCTTCCCTTCAAGGTTCTGAAAATATACAACCTTCTCTAGAAGTTTTCTGTCTCTATGCTGGTCAGGTGTAGCCATGTCAACTCAAGTGCCTCTTTCTCATTACCTTCCTAAGGCTCTTATTTGTGTGGTACTAGTTGCCTCCATGACTGTCTTGCCTATACAAGTATGGACTGTGATGTGCCAGTCTAGTGCCCAGCATGTAGCAAGCTCTCCAGAAATGATTGTTTAGCTACTAGCACTCCCTTTGCTGTGGTCTCCCAGTCCTTTCATCACACTTTTTTCCTGGGTATCTTTCCTCTATAACTTTACCGTTGGCTCTCCCTGAATCAATAGGAATAATATGAGCTCTGAGGGCATAGATCTACGTTTGACTCTTGGTTCCTGATTTCATTGTTTTCTCCTGCACAGTCCAGGGCTATCACCTTCCTCTCTCTGATTCTTAGTTTGTTCATCTGTATAATTTTGATAGCTGTTCCTGCTGTCTACCATTTCTGTGATTATTGAATGGGCTCAAACATGCAAAGTGTCTGTGGATTTAATGGTAGTAAGATGCTACATGAGAATCTGACCTTTGTTTGTCTAGCTCTGTCACCTTTCAACCAGATAAAGGTGTTGGCAACAATGATCTTGGTCCCTTGGCTTACCGTAAAGATGATCACCCTTTTCGTAAATTGCATCTGGCCTGGGAAGAACCAAAAAGAACTAAAAGAACCCAATGGGGATGCCACAATTTTAGGCTTCCTTGGGGACAATGCCTTTTATAACTGCCGTGTTCCCTATGGGGACTCGGGAAGCTCTGCTTATGGGGTAATTATAGGAGATATTGGCTCTGGTGAAGCCTGAGGCATCTACACCAAGCAGAACCTAACGCCAAGGGTGTGGACCTTGTAGAGATCTTGCCTCTTTGCATCTGAGCCGTCAGCTGTCGAACAGAGCTCCCAGATGCCTGTAGCAGCTCTGCTGAGAAGCTCAGTTTGCTGTCCTATATCCTTCTGGGTTGGCTGGCACCATGGTAACCTTCAGGGGTCTTGTGATCTTACATGTTCACTTGAACCTAAGAAGATTCCCACTGGGCGTTAAAGAGCACGGATCAGAGTCCTTGTCATAGAATACCGACTTGACAAGAAGTTTCCTCTCCAATGCTTCTTCCCTGCTTGAGAAACTATTTCTTCCTCGGTAATCACTTTTAAAACCCAGCTCAACCTTTACCTCTTGCTATTTTCTTTCCTGACCTTCTCTCACTCCACGCTTTTTAATTTTTCACTCTGTCTTGTTTTTCTCTTTCCTAGTTTATGACGCAGTCTTACATATCATTTAATAACTGCCCCCAGTCATCTCACCCTTGTGCATTTTGCTCCTCTGCTATATCAAGTACTCCTTGAGGATAGAGACCATACCTTACTCATCTTCCTTCTTCACAATAAATTCCCTTTCATGAGCATCCTACTTATTTTGTTTGTACACGGTGAAACTAATTTGTCAAGGGTGGCACGTGTCCTCTAGGCAAAATTTCACCATCGGGGACGATGCTAGAATCCATGATAAATTGTAAGCCTAATTCTAATTTATCGCAATTTTAAATATATGAGCTTGGTGCTAGTGTTGTCATTCTATATGATTTATTAATTTATCCAAACAGCAAATATTTATTGAGTTCCAAATCTGTACAAAGCATTACAATATGTACCACTGGGAAAAATGTAAAAAGTCAATTTCTACTGTAAGAGAAATAAAATATGGATATAACTAATTCCCAGACAAAGCAAGGGGATGAATCTGGACTTGTGCAGTGGGGATACAGAGGCAGCTTAATGCTGTTTAGATTGCAGCATTAGGAAAGGAATCATAACAGAGGTGCTGTTTTAACTGGTTCCTAATGGAGATGTGGGAGAGGAGCCATTGAGCATGGTGGATGAGGGAATATGACAGGCAAAGTGTCAAAATAAGAAAGTGTGAGGCGTAATTTGGGAAGAAGAAGGGGACCTTATTATCTAAAGCAGAGTATGTTTCAGGATGGAGCAGAAAGTGAACCTGAGGCTAGGTTTGGGGATGACCCAGGGTACAGTGATTATGAGAGTAAAGAGTTTGGTCTTAATCTGTAAGTGTGAATGACCCTAGTTTCTAGAGAGATGATTCTATCAGCATTGAGTAGTATGGACAAAGGTGGAGGAGAAGGAGTTGGAGACTTCACTTTAGGAGTTTAGGGCAGACGTTCAGTGAGGCATGAGACAGAGTTAATAAGGGATATGGCAACAGTGGAAGGGAGAGAGGATGAACACAAGGGACCTCCCAAAGGTGGACTCAATGTGACAGCAGCAAGAGAGTGTACGGGGTAATAGCAGATACTGAGGGCAGGCTAACACACACACACAAGTTAGGAGCAGGGTCTGGTATTAGCAGATAACTCAAAGTAAATTGTAAAGATAACATGGTGGCTAGAAAAATGAAAGAGTTCTCTAGAAATAGAACAGTTTGAGGATTATTAGTTTCAGTTCAAAATCTCATACCCAGAGCCCCGGATCTGTGGTCTTAAGTAGTTCCATTAATTTCACATGGCAGGGGGAAGACAAGCTGAAGATAAATATCCCTGACAGCTAGATGTTCAGATACAAAACCTCCCTCAAACATCAGGGAACTTTATCTCCAGCTTTCGCTCACAGTCCCTGAAAGTGAAAGGAAACAGATGCCCTCCATGACATCACTGGACCAGTGCTTATCTTAAGTCATGAAAAAAAAAAGAAAAGAAAAGAAAAGAACATGAGTTTGCTGTAGATGGTTTTGTAGTCTCTTGAGTATTCATCAGCTCTCCATGGTACTGAATTTATAATGGAGGCGTCTCATTGACAAGCTGAATCCCTGAATTGCGTGAAAGGCTCCCGGGTGCTGCTTTTATGCTTTCAAGCAGCCAAGCTATCATTTATAAAGCACTCCTCGAGTATCCTCATTGATGATGTTGGCCAAGGGGCCCTGTTGTCCCTGTTAAAATTCAAATCTTGCTCATGACAAAGTGAGAGCAGGATTTCAATAGACATTGGAGATTTCTCCAGCCATAATGAACACAAAATGCATTTAAGAGACGTCATGGTATATGACAAGGTGCAGAGAACCTGGCTGTGTCCAAGATCATGGCAATGTCCATCTGATTACGGCTTCTCTCCGGTACCACTCCCTACAATGGGAAGCAGAACAAAACTGCAAACAGATGCAACTTCGCCATATGCATCTCAATTCATTCCTTCCTCATGGTAAGACCAAGTCTCACTTTTAACACCCTTTTTTTCACTGCCTTTAGATTTTGTTCTAGATGTACATTTTACTATTGTTATGGAAGCTTTATTTTTAAGTTAATCTCAAATGGACATATTTTTCCCTCCTACCACCACCACAGTGATCCAAAACGTGAAAATAATCCATAAAGACCACAGATACCATCTCTTGGCTACAATTATTACCTTCTTAATTGCCATGAAAACATGATGCCTTGGTTCCCACATGTTTTCTTACCCTCTTATGCAAAGATTTCATATGGGCTGAGATAAAAACTGTTTCATATGGATATGTCAAGGTTTTCCATCAAAGTTATAGCTTCTCTGCCCAAGTTTATTGGAAATCCCTATTGAGTGGAATGAATAATACTATTAAAATATATTGTATTAACATTTTGGAAATAACTGAATTTTCAGAACGAGTTCTTTAGCTTTTTAGCAATTTTAATAGCTAACTTGTGTTTCTAAAATCTTTCCCATGCTTCCTTTTAGGGTTATATACATTTTTGTTTGCTTGTTGACAGTGGTGGTGTTTTTGCTATTTATGTACACTGCTAATCTGGAAGCATCTCAAGAATGGGGACATTGTCTTATTTTAGCAAGAAGTGGGCTATCAGGTACCTGTGAAAAAAGCTTAATGAATATAGCTTAAGTTGATTACTGTAGTGGCTTTTTGTTATATTAGGGTCATACATCATTTGTTCCTACATCATTATTTTCCATCAGTTATTCAATTATCTCATAGATTTATAACCTCGAGGAATGTCTTATATCAGGCATCCAGAAAGTTCTCCTCTTTTTACATTTCAGCATGAATAAAGTTATTCTAAATTTTCACAGTGAAGTGTCTCGCCTTACCAAAGGGCATGTCTGGCTATAGTCACAAATAACATCAGTGTAACTGATGTAATCTCTAAAATGATTAAAGATGGTTTATAGATTCTATTTCTGATTGAGCTACTAGATCATCATATATTTCTAGGTGATTTTTTTTAAACTGTTGGTGCATTGCTTAAATTTTCAGTTTTATTTTCTGTGACATTAATCTCCAAGATTTGAAATCTACAGGAAAAAAAATTACTGATATTAATTATTGGTCTTTCACCTTTCTTTGTAATAGCAATTGACTGTGCAATTACTTTTGACAGTTATTAATTCCTTCATAATATTTTCTAGTCTAGAACTTCATTTTTACTCAATTTTTATCAACTTTTTGTTTTCATTAGTTTTATCCCCTCCATCCTTTGCACCAGATCTGTGTCTTTAATTCTTTTATGTCTTCCTTAGTGCTTAATAGTATATCCTTCGTTGCTGGATGTTAGCTAAATCTGTATGATTTGGTTTTATGCTTTTGTGATGGAGTGTTCATCTACACTGTTGCTTTCAGAGGAAGGATGTGATGAATTAAAAAAACGATTGAATCTTAGTTCAGAGACATTCAGGCATTAAAATGGAGTTTCCCATTTAGAGAAAAACAGTCCTTAGAGCTAGACACACCTTGATCAGCTGGCCCAAAATACTTTGCCAACCTGTCTGTACTGGGGGGAGCATCAGAGATGAATGTGGCCAAGGAGACACCTGTGGACTCTTATGGGGACTGTTTCTGAGCAAACTTCCTTTCTTCTGATAAAAGGGCCCCAACCGTCTTGAACCCACTACCTCCCTTCCCATTACCTGAATGTAGGTGACCTACATGGCCATCTTACGTCAGGAGCTACAAGCATGAGGACAGGATGAAAACTCACCAGCCAAGCATGGTGTGTGATGAGAGAGAGATGGCCTGGGCTCCTGTAGGCATTGTTGAGCAGCTGACCCACAAACATCTCTTGCGGCCTTTTTGTCAGGTTAAAAATAAGTCTCTTTCTTCTTTTTTAAAATTCCCAGTTTGGGCTTTTCAATCCATGCTGCCAAATACTCCCTAACTGAGACTATGGACTTTAATCAGAGATAAGATTTTACAGGCTAACATAAAATTGTACAATAAATGCAAAGAGACTGGATTTCAAAACATGGATCATAGAGAGGGCAAAATGCCATAAAGCTTTATTGGTGAGCCACTAATTATTTGGGAATTTTGAAAAAGAACATTTCTTTTGATTTAATTTTTAATCAAAATAAATGGAGCCAAAGGCAGTTTCTTCTCTCCTTAGCTTTGGAGAGTAGCAGAATCCAATAAAACAGGAGAGGAAGATTATCATTGCAGTGTTCATTTAAATGAGCAATTCCAGCATGGGAGTGCATGCATCTGTTTTAATTTTTTGCAAACACAAAGATGGTTAGAAATTTATGGAACTGATAAAAATAACATGAAATGCAGATCGTCCCAAATCCTCCATATCATACCAATGTGAAAGGAGAAGACAGAGGTCTGTGATAAGGGGTAACTGCCCTGGCAAGTCCTTGGAGATATGCCATGACCTGGTGTATAACTGGATTGTGAAAGAACACACAACATTGCAGTGGAATTTTACTCCAATGAGCTCAGCCCAACTACAATATTGGAGTGAAGGAATGTAGGAATTGTCTTTGTGTGTGTGTCCTCTCTTAGATCAAGGTACCAGGGTAACACCATTATATGAAAATGATAGAGCAAAGGTAAGATGTAAGAGAAGAGACAATCCAAGCAAGGGGGAAAAAAGCCGAGAAGAAAGGGGTGATGGAAAGGAGAATGGGAATCTCTGAAGGATGGGAGGCCCACGAGATCTCTCCAAGTGGTGCACATCAACAAAGGAAGCCGTCACTCAGCAGAAAGCTATGTCCCTCTATGGATAAATCCATAATGGCAGTGATGGGCTGGTGAATGATCCCTTAAAAAGACATGCCTTCTGAGATTTTACTTAATCAAAATTGTATGCATTTGCTTGTTTATTGTCTTGATCAGTATTTAAACAGTGATAGGGAATGTTAAAATGGTAGAGCCATGTGGAAAAAACAGCAAGAGTCTGAAGAGGGCATGCACAGGAGACAGTAGAGGAGATAACAGGGAGGCTGTGAGGCCAACATTAAAGTGTATGGCCCGAAGATGGGCTGAGCATGTGGACGAAAGAGAAGAATTGCAAAGGATAAAAATAATAGGACACTGAATGTCTAAAAAGTAGTGGATGTTCATAAGCAAAGATTATCACTGAGGAAGAAGAAAACACAGGGAATGTGTTATATCTCTGAGCAGAACGATCCCGAATGTCAATGGCACACACCAATCATAATTTAACACAGTGTTAAGACATCGACACTTTGCTAAAACCTCTTATGATGTGTCAGGACACTGACTATTAAACCTGAGATAAATACTGTCACTTAAAAAAATGAATATTAGACTTAATTATCAATCTTCAGATTATTATCATTTCTTTAAACCATCTAGTTTATTTCCTAGATGAGCATATAATTGAAGTGAATGTTAAAAATGTTTGGCATATTTTATTCTGTTGTATTTTTTTGCTGACGCTTTTGAATCAGAAGTTTAAATACTTTAACAGTACTCTTAAAAACAAAACAAAAAATCTCAATGTGTCAAGAAATACAAAAGGAAAATTTGGATACCAAATAATTGAGGCTGTTTTTCCTGATCCATTTTACATGTTTTGGATGGAGATTTTGGTCTTTTTAGAAAGAAAAGATTCTATTTGTTGTTGCACCAAAGCAAAATTTCCAGAGATTGCATATTGGATTTAGCTTTAAAGAGAAAATCCTGGCTGTGTGGTAGGCATCATATTCAAATATTCAGTTAGCTAAGTCCAAAATCTTCCACCCTCTTCCCAAGAAACTTGGATGATAAAATGTAAAAGTGATCATCGTGTGCAGTTCAATTATCTGTAGTCTTTTTTTTTACTTTTCTATATTTCCTAAAGTGAACATGTCCTAGTTTCAAATCAGAAGCAATGATAACTTCTTTCTCCTTGCCAATCCACTTATGAGTGCTAAGGAGAAAAATGTTGGGCTGGCCAGGAAAGATGGTATTTAAAGGCAGGAGACAGAATGAGGTCACCAGGAGAATTCTGAAGATGGAGAAGAGAAATGACAGAAAGCTGAGCCTGGAGCTCACCATCATAGCAACCTGGAGGTATTGGTAACTTTCAGTAGAGCACTAGTAATTTTGGTGGAGTGCTAGGTGCAGCCCAGTCAGAGTAAGTTTAATAGAGAACAGGAGTGGTGGAATTGGAGTCAGTGTGTACAGGCAGCAATTTTAAGGAGATTTTCTTAAAGGAAGAGAGAAATAGGCAATTACTGGAGGGATATATAGACCAAAGAGAAAATTATTCTATTTCTTTTAAGATGGAAAGTCTCACAGCATGTCTGTATGCTGTAGGAATGATCTAGAGGCATGTTGTATCAGTTTAGTTTAAGTTGTACTGCATTAACAAATATCCCTAAAATGTCAGCCACATGCAACCACAAAGGTTGATTTCTCTCTCATGTCACATATTCTCCAGGGATTGGCTGTGGCTCTTCTCTATCTCTTCTTCATTCCAGGACACAGTCTCATGGGACAGACACATTTCTGATTTTATGGCAAAGGGGAAGGAAAACATGGTAGAAACACATCAGAGTTCTCAGGGTTTTTTTCTTAGAAGTGGCACTCAAATTCCATTCGTGCGCCGTTGACTAAAGCAAGTCAGATAGGCATACGTGATGTCATTCAGATGAGGCAGGCAAACTCTTCCCAGGGAGAGACACTGCAAGTCTTATGGCCAAGCCTGCCATCAAACATGTTTGGTGTATATGTCTCCCACAGAGAGGGGTGGAAAGTACTTTGATCAATAACACAATATACCACAAGAGGAAAACAGTTATAATGTAGCAAGAGGGGGTTCTTTTAATGTTGGATTGGCAAGGGTTGATGAGATTTGATGTGTGATACTTAGCTTTAGATGGTGTTCCTACTATTTACCTATAATGAAAGGAGGGGAGCACAGAAAGTGGGGTAGTTATTGGTATAAGGGCAAATTGGTTGATGGGGGCTTATGGATGTTCTCTTCAAATTGTTACAATTTTTTCAGTAGGAAGTGAGATCATACACCAACAGTGAAGATGGGACTGGAGGATTGGGACTAGAGGAGGCGGGAGAAGGTGTTGGTCATTTAGGGAAGCCTTAAAGGAAATTTATTAGGGAAATTTAGTATGATCTCTAGGGTGAACCTACTGCAGATTTGTGGTCATGAATTTAAAGTGAGACCAGTCGTCATGGGTCTGTTTTCCTTCATCTGTGCTCATCAGAAAAGGTTCAGGTGTGCACTGGATGGAAAGTTGTATTACACCAGGATTAGGGTTTTGCCAAGCAAGAATCAAGAATTAAGAGTGACACCTGGGGAATGGAGGGTGTATGCAAGATCGTGACTCTATAACTCTAAGAAACAAAGATCAGACATCACTATACCCATCTTGGAAATGACGAAAGAACAAAACAAACATATTTGCCAGTTTGCACAGAATTCTGATTGTTTGTGTGTCTAGGGTTTAGGGCTCAAAAAAGAATTAATGAGTTGCCTGTTTTCCACATAATTCACCATGTGTGAGTTAGAACAACTTTCAAGGTTTGTCCTAAAATGGGAACCATATAGCTTCTTGAAACTAAAGTAGTGAATAAGAGAAAGAAGTGAGGATATAGTTTTGTATTCTCCATAATAAAACCTGGAGCTTCAAGTAATTATACATGCAAATGGAACAAATTCATTATTTGTTCAATTTCTGCCTGAGAGTGGTGAGATCAAGCGGTTATATAATGTTAGGTGACTGATAAACTATTGTATGTTCTGTTGAAATTTCTTGGCTCAGGAAAGAGTCCTTGTGCCATGTTGAAAAAAATTTACTTAGTGTCATGAAAGGGTAAACAAGATATGACAGCAAAACCATATATTGTTGAGACAAAGTAACATGAACCATATTTTCTCAGTAAATAAGTGGCTGGCTTAAGTTCTCATCATTTTGGGTCAAGATCTTATTTTGGTGTCTCAGCTAAAGTTTGGGGTGCCCTCTTAACAACCCATGGAGTGTTGTGACATTTGATTGTCTTTGAGCAGAAAGCATTTGTTGAAAATAGATTGTGCTGTGCAGGTAAGGCAGTTGCTATAAAAGGAGCACAGGTTTTGATACAGTTCATGAGAAGCTTCAAGTCTTGTTGGGAAAACCAACAAGACTACAATTAAGGAATAAGAGAATGGATAAGTAACTGCCGGGTTGTGTCAGGTAGACAATTACAGACTAAGGCAACACAGATGTTTTAAGGTGCTGATTGTGGGTTTTACACAATAATGGAAAATTGAAGGAAATGTCATCAGTGTGGGCTGAAATTGTCAGGGGGTGCTTTGTGCCTCTCTTGTATGGTTACCCTGTAAACAGTGTTAGCTGAGTTTGATATTATTCCCAGGAATGGTTATTTTGGCTTCTCTTCTTTTACCAGATAATTGCTTTACCCCATAAATCGGGAGATTGGCTCATAGATTCTGTGAATTTCCATCTCACTGCTAGGTGAAGTAGAGCTACCAACAAAATTGAATCACATTCATTGATTCCTTCATTGTGCCTTCCTCGAATTTGCCCAAATACATAATATTGACTCCAGCCCACATTCTTTTTTGTAAAATTTATTTTATTGAGGTCACACTGCTTTATAACATTGTATAAATTTCAGGTGTACATCATTATATTTTGGCTTCGGTATAGACTGCATCGTGTTCACTACCAACAGTCTGGTTTCCAACTGTTACCATACGTATGTTCCCCTTTTCCCATTTCACCCTCCCCCAACTCCATTCCTCTCTGGCAACCATAAATCTCTCCGCCTTATTTATGTGTTTGTTTATCTTCTACATGGGTGAAATCATAGGTTATTTGTCTCTCTTTGTCTGACTAAATTTTGCTTAGCATAGTACCCTCAAGGTCCATCCATGTTGTAGCAAACAGCACGATTTTATCTTTTTTGTGGCTGAGTAGTATTCCACTGTATATATATATACCACATCTTCTTTATCCATTCATCCATTGATGGGCACTTGGGTTGCTTCCAAGTCTTGGCTACTGTGAATAATGCTGCAATGAATACAGGGGTGTAAACATCTTTTCAAATTAGTGTTTTCATGTTCTTTGTATAAATATCCAGAAGTGAAATAGCTGGATTATATGGTATTTCTATTTTTAATTTTCTGAGAAATCTCCATACAGTTTCCCATAGTGGCTGTGTGGTCCAATGCATATATTTAAGCTAATTTCAAAATCTACTTTACTTTGATAAGTCACCTCATATGGATTCCTTGTTTTTTCTTCACTGTAAAATATCTCCATGATTCCTCTCTCAATAAACCAAAGGTCAGGTATGTTGGGATTACACTTAGACTAAATCTTTAATGATCCATCCTTTACTGAAGCTAAACACATCCATCATATTAACCCCACAGCAAGTTCAATTGTATATTCTCACATAAGTCTTTATTATTTTTAAACAGGTTATGCAGTTGGCATAGAACTTCAGGTTGTCTACACAGACAAAATATACGATATACAAGTTCAGTGCTCATAATTTAACTTGTAGTTTAGAATCATGTTTACTGATTTTAATTATAGATACAAACTGTAATGTACCAAATTTCCCAGTATTAGTCCTTTATTTTTAAAATAACTGTTAATTTGTTGTTTTCCCTTTGCTTATTGTATACTAAAAATAAAAATCCCTAGCAATGAATGGGTCATTTTTATAAACTTGCAAAATATGCAAGTAGAGATTTGATCAACAGGATTTAAACAAAGTAATATTTTCTTCCATATTCCACTGCTTTTGTGTTTTTATCAGATAATTAATTTTCATGGAGTTTTTAATGATCTATTTGTAGTAAATTTAGGGAAACATATGTTCATTTTTCTTTTAGTCACACAGTTGAATATCTTGAACACATTGTCAACATCAAAATTGTCCACATCAAATGGTGAGTATTAAAAATTTGTCTTTGGGGCTGGCCCAGTGGTGTAGCAGTTAAATTCACACACTCTGCTTGGGCGGCCCAGGGTTCACTGGTTTGGATCCCGGGCATGGACGTGTGTGCCACTTACTTATCAAGCCATGCTGTGGTGGGCGTCCCACATATAAAATAGAGGAAGATGGGTACAGATGTTAGCTTGGGGCCAATTTTTCTCAGCAAAAAAAGAGGAGAATTGGCCGTGGATGTCAGCCCAGGGCCAATCCTCCTAAAAAAATAAATAAGTAATTTGTCTTAGAGGTGAAAGCTGTAATTCATCCTATATCCAAGCTATCGATGCTTCAATTATTACATATATGTGTGTATACACACATACATTTTAGCATAATAGTTTACTGAAAGACCTCTTTTTCTCTTCAGTATAACTATGACAAATAAAATTCTACCAAAAACCCTAAGATTCAGTGTCCTGTTGGACATGTTCAATGTGCCTATAACGTCTTTTGTGATATTTCAAAATTTGAAATGTTCATTACCCCACATAGACAGGTTTCATCTTGTGATGATGAGTTAGTTGATCAGACCTGTTACAGTGGGAACTCTTTAGGTAAGAACTTGATATAGTCTATAACTAAAATCTTACATTTTAACTGCTAAATTGCTTTTGGATCATCTGGAGGCATTTTATTGTTGACTTCCACTATTCATTCTACTCATTTGGAAATAAAGTCTTCTTTTTTTTTGGGTAATAGTTCTGTCACTTTATGTAACATCTTCCCTTTGGTCACATCATATAATTATCATAAAAAGTTAAGTAGATTGTATTAAAATAAGAACTATGAGCCTACACGGGGATGCCTGAAGTTGAATTAGCCTGATTGTCTGCAGTGATGGTCACAGAATGTTCCTAAGACCTGTGATCCTTACATATATACATGTGCATTTGAAGGATCTTTAAATATGAAAAGGACATATAAAGGTACTTTGTAATTTAATCTGCTTAATGAACTTATTACTATGATAGTCACTTATTCTAAATAATTTTGAGCCTCTTGATGGTTTTAATCCCAAATGTATTTTTCGTCTGAGTGTCTGTCTGGTCATCTCAGCCTTGCCATGCTTGAGGGCTGTTTGTAATCCTGTAATCCCAATGCACTTTGCACTCTCTGAACCTGATTGTGCAGAATCAAGTGACCTCTAGACAGGAAACCAAATCCATTTCCCTATGACCAGGTTTCTGGAGCTGTTTTCCCAAAGCTGGCAAAAACTAACTACATATGCATGTTACTCAACATGACGAAGCTACTTTTTGGCATACTCCCTGTTTTCAAATATGATCCTGTGACAATACCATCTATTTATTCAAATAACCATAATGTTTTAAATCAGCATCATTGATAACATACCTATTCCATGCTAAGTGTCTTATACTGTTGTTTTGTTTTCCTGTGCTGCTTCACTTCATTAAATCTATATCATTAAAAATTATTCATCGCATCACTGAAATCACTCCCCTGTAGCTAAGGAATTTGTTGGTCTTTAGGCTGGTACAATTACTGCTGACATTTGCTTGGATGTAGAGGCCATCCATCTCTTCCTGCTGGTTTTTGTCAATAGCCTCCTTTTCTTGGTGACTTAGAAGATATTTTGTAACTTTGTATCCAAAGCTCTATATGTTAGATTCATTAATAGAATTTATCTTCACAGTGGACTGGTCACAATCTGCTCCATTTTACTCAGCCTGTCAACTCATAATATCTGGTTAAAAGATGCTAATGCATTCTTGGCTGATCTCCTGTCATCTCTTCCTAATTGTTTGGTTTCAAAGCAATAGTGCATGTTACACATACTCATTTAGCTGTCCGATTAACACATATTTTCAGGCAATTCTGATAGGGATGTTGAGTCTTCTTCCTTTAGACCAAACAAACCAAAATGAAAATGTGGTCACTTGCATGACATTGATGACATTGAGCTTTGCTTTATTTTAAATCCTTTAGGCTAAAGTTGATCACATGATCCCATTTATCCATCTTTCCACAACATGAAATTGTCCACTTAAAATTATAGGTTTTTATTGACATTGAAACTCTTCATTTTGGCTTAATTCAATAGGAATAGGTTATGAAAGAAAATTACTGCATCCATCATGCATGTTAGTATAGTGTTGGCATCTGAGAAGCTTAATATCGTGAACAGGCAATTTACATCAACAAGGTCCATTCTTTAGTAAATAGGACTACAATAGTAAAATGGGGAAATGGATACTTTCATTTGGCTGGATTTGGACTTTCAAGATGGTTGGAGGAGAAAAGACAAATGCCAGACGCTCAAGAGTTTTAGGTAGTGAGAGTTTTTTCTGCTCAGTGAGGAGTTTAGCTGCTAACCACCAGCCTTCCATCACTGTTGCGTGTATCTGCTTCAGATAGCAAAGTAGCTGACCCTTCTCAATCCTGAATGATGTGGGCTGATGGCCATTGGAAAACTGAAGATTGTTCTGTTGATCCCGTGAGAGAACCACAGAAGCCTGCAGAGAAAGGCAACCCTAGCAGTTTCATCTGGCAAAGAATCACTACAGAGATCCACAGTGAAAAGTCAATTCCTCTCTCACTGCTGTTTTCAAATTTGTGCCTTTATCCTCACCCAGGAATTCTAAAACTGTTATTGAAAGAATAGGGTCAAATAAAACACATAATTTTTGATCTACGGTTCGATGTGATGAGATTTAAAATGTAACTAATCTTGTTATTCCTCCAAAGAATACAGAAGGTTCTAATTTGGGGACAAAAATAAAAATTATTGTGTGATTAACTCACTTGTTACTAAGTGGCAGCCAAAAAGATTTTGTTTGGAAATAATCATTACTTCCTAACCAATGCTAATAGTACATGGGACCTAGTGATTTTTAGCAGCTTTGTGTGTCCGTGGTTATAGATCACTTCTCTCTTTGTAAATTGCATTGGAATACAAAGGTGGCCCTATTGTACAGTAATGATAGAAGAAAGGGCAGGGTTCCAGGTGAAGCGTAAAACATATATGATAATACGCGGTGACTGAAGCGAGTATTTCCTGATGCTCCGTTTTAATAGCAACGGAAGCAGCCAACTGAAATAGAATATTTCTGCTTTGAATGGCTTATTTAGCTTGCCATTTTTTGAAAGCTTCACAAGGAAAGCATGGTGCCAGGTACTGAAAGATTCTTTTTTGAGGAGCCAGAATTAATTTGGATTATGTTTATGGAATGCTGTTAGAGAATTTGGTGGTGTTTCCTAAATGATCTCCAAGTGATGAAATTACGCTTTAATCAGGGAGGATGCCATCTTTCTAGATGGAAATGGAGTCGTACGCCTGTAAGTACAGGGATTTGACCTTTAAAAAAACCCTCATTTTCTCCTCATTTATGTGATGATTGTGTGCCATCTGAGCCGCAAGGAGCCGTTGGCCCGCCTCCATGTGTGCATGGCTGGGGATGCTCGCGCGGTTCTGTGATGCCCTGCGCCCGCAGGCTCGTTGAGTTCCAGTCTGCTGCATGAACAACAAGTGGAAAAACACCATTTTCCCAAATTGCTCACAAGCTGCTAAGTGAATGATTTGTGTTCCCTCTGAATTCATGCTGTAAGCGGGAATGCTTGCTCCTTACCGAGTTATTACTCTTTGTACACGCCATTTGAGGATGCAGATAATTGCAGCATCATTAGTCCAGATTTCCGTTTTTACAGACCAAAAGGGCATAGTCAGGCGTGGCAGACAAGGCAGCATGCGGTCCCGTGGGAAATCTCTTTCCTTTATTGACCTCAGTCCTGGTCTTTCCACCCTTTGTAATTCATCTCACATGTAATATGGAAGGTGTCCGTCCTGGTGAGCACGGCACCTCAACGGGGAGCGCTTGGAACCCATGTAGGTGGAGGGAAGTGAATATAAAGGGGAGGGAGGCAAAGAAAAAGAACCAAGGCACACCACAGAAAGATTTTCAAAGCACCGAGGATAACTCGGACACAATCCGGTCACTGCTTTCATTTCTCAATAATATTGTAATTGGATGTGTCAGCACCTTATATGGAATTTATGCATATCCTCAGAAATAATTTGATGGTGGCTAGGCCCCTTATCCGCTATGCATTTTGAAGCAATTGTTATATGATGGAATATGTAATGTTCTTTAACTCCAATAAAGAAACAGGCACATGCACACTTTGGCATGCAGAGATGGAGGTGGCCCGTGGGGTGTGTTTTGAACAGACGGGAATGCTCTCTCTGGTACTGCCTCCACACTGCAGGAGGACAGCTGACAGGCAGGCCAAATGCCCAAGCACACTGCTGGACTCCAGATGGCTTGCAGGTGCTTGCTGGCACTCCTTCATGGGTCTTTAACAGAATTCATGTTACCTGGAATTTGAGGGAACTCATGGGCTTGGCTAAACAAATTCCTTACATAACGTGAGATGGGCAGTCAGAGAGAGAATAGATGACAAAGGATGCATCCTCTTTAAAAGACTGCCGTGGCTGCCCATGTGTGTTAGTTTTCTATGGCTGTGTAACAGATTACCCCAAACTGAGTGACTTAAAACAAAGCTCCTTTATTATCTCTCAGTTTCTGTGGGTCAGGAATTTGGGGATATCTTAGCTGGATTCTCTGCTCAAGGTCCCACAAAGGTACAATCGAGGTGTCAGCTAGGCTGCCTTCCTTTCTGGAGCCCATGGTCTTCTTCCAAGCTCACTCAGGTTTGGCAGATTTCAGTTCTCTGTGGTTGTAGGATTGAGGTCCCACTTTCTTGCTGGCTGTCAGTGAAGGTGGCTGCCAGCAGCTCCTTACCACAGGGCAGCTTATATCTTCAAGGCCAACAGGAAAATCTCTCACTCAGGTTGGCTGAGAAAGAATCTTATATAGCGTGCCCTAATCAAGCGATTGGCATCCCATTGCAGTTCCCATGTAATGTAATCAGGGGGATGACTCTTCTGTCATCTTTGCAGGTCTAGGTGATATCCATTTAACTGAGCTTAGAGGAAAGCATGACTCATTAGGTGTTGCCTTAGGATGTGTTCACCACACCACTGTTAAATGCCTAATATGTTAGTTTCCTGGGGCTTCCATAACACAGTGCTGTAAACTTGGTGGCTTAAAATAACAGAAGTGGATTCTCTCTCAGCTCAGGAGGCAAGAAATCCAATATCAAGGTGTCTGCAGGGTTGGTTTCTTCTGGGTGTTCTGAAGGAGAATCTGGTCCATGCTTCTCTCCTAGCTTCTGGTGACTGCCAGAAGTCCTTGGTGTTCCTTGACGTGTAGACACATCCCTTGAATATCTGCCTCCATCTTCATATCACCTTCTTTTCTGTGTCTCCCTCTATCTTCTCCTTTTCTTACAAGATACCAGTTGCTGGATTTAGAGACCATTGCAAATCCAGGAAGATTTCGTCTCCAGATCCTTAACTAGTACATCTGCAAGGACCCTATATCCAAATAAGGTCACACTCTGAGTTCTGAGTGGATATGAGTTTTGGGGATGCTATTCAGCCCACGGCAGTCCACCAAGCTCTGCCCATGGTCTGACACTGGTCTCATCTTGCATCACACTTTCCTTCCCTATTTCTGAAATGCTTTTTCACTTCTTTTTGTCTCCTTAACTCCCAGTTCAACTCATAGAGCCTTTTCTTCTTCAGGGGAAATTTTCCTGACCACTAGAGGAGACAGGTTCACCAGTAAATATATATATATATATAAATATATATATATCACATAGTAACATGTCCATGCATAACATTTTCACAGCAGGAATTTTAAAATTCAGTGTGATTATTGAATTAATCGTTAGATATTCCAGGAGAATGTGGGCTTCATGAGGGCAAAGGCTGAGTCTACTTCTGATCACTCTCCCCAGCCCTAGCATTTTAGAATAAATGGATGGTAGGAAACCCCAATTCATCTTCCTACAAAAAGCATTCTGTGGCTCTGCTGCCAGAGAAATGAAGATCCTCTGGCACCTCTCCAAAACCACAGATCCTGGCTCTGTGTTGTGTTTCTGACATGGGGATTTTACACATTCATTAAAGGAGAAACAATCATTATATGAACTAAATTCATGCACATAAATATTTTCTGACCACCTGGTGTGGTCTGAATGTATTTCCCCAAATTTCATATGTTCAAATCCTAACCCCCAAGTTGATGGTTTAGGAGGTAGGATCTTTGGGAGGTGATTATGTCATGAGAGTGGAGCCCTCATGATGGGATTAGTGTCCTTATAAAAGAGGCCTCAGAGAGCTCCCTCAGCCCTTCCACCATGTGAGAATACAAGAAGTCAACCATCTGTGAAATAGTAAGTGGGCTCCTATCAGACCCTAAATCTACCAGTACCTTAATCTTGGACTTCCAGCCTCCAGAACAGTGAGATATAAGTATCTATTGTTTATAAGCCACCCAGTCTGTGGCATTTTGTTATAGCAGCCTGAACGGACTAAGATACCATCTCTGAGGAAGGCAACAAGTACTATGGTATTTGAACCCAAGGACAAAACTGCCCTCAGTCATAGCACTAGATATACAACACAATGACAATAACACACCCAGAATTCTACCAGTGGTCATTTTTTAAGATTAAAAAACCAATATTTGGCATTAATTTCTCCAATTGAGCTCAATGAGATAATTTGTGACCTCTCACTTATCTTCACTTTCTTCTGTAATCACTTGAAATTTTCTGTTTTCTTTTTTAATATCAGCCATGATTTTTATCTGTGGTTTCTTATTACATTATTAAGTTAAAAATATTATTTTGCCATATAATATTTATTTGACCTTTGTGTGTTATTTGATAAGTTATTTTAAACGATGATTATTCTGTGTGTAATTTTCAGTTCTTCTATAGCATAATTTCCCCATTCTTCACCTTCATTCTGACTTCATTCTTCTTGAATTCTTGAGCTTAATAGAGTTTAATTCTCCTCCATTTGTTAGATTATTGCAGCGTTTATTCATATTAATTTTACCAGATGCATCGTGAGGGTAGGTTCTTAGTCCTTTCATTTCTGACAATACAGATTGACAAAGGTTTTCTACCAAAACCTGATAGAGATTGTACCATTATCATCTCCATTTAGTGTTCCAGAGAATTCTAAGGGGAGAGAGATTTTTGTATGTTTGTAATTGTCCTAAAGAGGTGTTGGGGAGCAAACCAACAAACCAACAGAGGCAGCCCAGATTCTCTGGTGAATATGGAAGCCCATTGGAGCACCAGGAGGGGAGACATGAGGAGCTTCACAAGACTAAGAACCAGGGATGGAACGTTACCATGGAGAATGCCCTTTGCCCTTCCAGGGTCTCATGCTTCCTCTTCTCATCTTTTGACCACATGCCTCTTTGAGCATTTTCTGGCTGGCTAGCTCCTTCAGCTTCTTTGAGAAAATGAGTCTCCAAGATCTCTACATACCTGAGTCCCTGGCCCTCAGATGACAGCCAGGAGTGTGGAGGATAGTAGTGGATGGGGAGGGTCAGCATACCTTTTGATACAACCCACGTCATCTTGGATTTTGTGGATATTCAATCTAGACTGATGCCTCCAAAGATGTCCGCTATGCAGAGAGATTATTTGTGTTTTCTACTTGGATGTCTGCCATTTTGTTTGTTTTTCTGCTTCACTAATTTTAAGGTAAGTTGCCAGGATATGTCTCCCAGTGTAGCTCTTTTCAAGTATTTTTTCTGGAAATGACAGGGCTGTTAAACTCAGAAATATTGTCTTCAATCTTTTTCTGATTCCACACAGATGTCTTCATCTGTCTTCCTTCTTCAGCACCCCTCTTATGATCTTTACTAGTTGCTTCTTTTCTTCTTCCTTACTTACTAAGACCACTACTGATGGTCACAATGTCATTTCTTCTTTAGAATCCCTTCGATGAGCTTCTTTTTCTGATTTGTAATATATGTATTCATATATTTTACATATTTGTATATATTTATATGTATACATTTATATATGTATTTATTTTATATAAATATATATTCATATAATTCATATATATTATATCTAAATATGTAAAATATATACATAAATATATATTTATATACATATATAAATATATATACACAAATATATATATTTCCTGAATGATGATATTCTTTATTAAAAATATATATGTATATATGTGGCCACATTCAGAAAATGTCATTGTAAAAGTTGACTATATAATCAGCAATATGCATTATATATATATAAAGCATCATCTTAATTAATAAATGCTATATTTCTTTATTAATAAATATACGTAGACCCAAAATATCAACCACAACATTATACACATTCCCACAAATGTGCTTTTTTTTTTAAAGCATAAATATTTAATTAATCCAAAATCTGGTTTGTTCTAAGATGAAGTTGGTATATTTTCCTTTTTTACAAATGTTTAGCTAATGGTACTTTTTAAAAATAAGGACTTATTATACTCATACTCAAATTATTACTAGTGCAATAAGTGATATAATGAGGGCAGAAAACCTCCTTTACCTTCTTCTGCCCAAATTATTCATATTTGCATTTTTTTCAGAATCATTATTATAATTATTTATTCAATTACTGAAAATCTGCGTATTTTAAAGTAATAAATTAATTTGAAGATGTATTGATATTGTTACGCGCTTAATTTCTATGAAGGATCACTGAATGCTTCCCAATAGAAAGTCTTCTTTGGGGGCCAACGGGTATGTATACACATGTATACATAGAGATGTTGGAGTCGGGAGGTTTTCTGAAATAATGCCCAGGCAACCCCGTGTGGTAGGAACACACCTCCCAGGTTTTCTAGTTTGTACAGGGGGATACGTATTCTCTGTGATGGGTGGCTGAGTGTTTGTGTGGGGAGTGGTGTCCCAATTATTCCCAAATTTATTTCCTATCAGGTTTATACAGCAATTCCCAATGTGGTAATGCCATAAGAAGATCCTTGAGTAGATTGAATTCTCTTCTTCTTCATTAATGGGGTTAATAGAAACCCAACAGATATAGCCTTAGGATTTTTGCTGCTCTGGGTTTGCTGTGATGTTCACGTATTTTTCTTTGTTTTCCTGAGTATCGTAGTTGGGAAATTCACATCAGAGGATGCTACATCCTTACTACATTGGGAAGTCACTTGAGAGAACCCTACAGAGAAGAGGTTTTATCTAAATCTTGAAAGCTGGTTGGGATATTGACCAGCAAGCACTGTGGCCATGGGCGCGAACATGGGTTTTCCTGGTGAAAGACTGGCATTTGAACGTATTTTAACACTACTTACCACTTTCTCATTAACTCTTCTTTATGCTGTTAAATATTTTGAGCTGGATTTAATCATTCCCTATTTCTTCAACTGAAAGTAATAATAATAACAAAAAACAAAATCTATAACCTGGAGAGATTTTCACAAATACTTGAAATGCGTATAATTATCAAAGAAACGAAATCATTAAGCTAGCAATGACTTTTTCTGTGGATCTCAGAATAACGTGCTTTTAAAAATAGAATTCATTTAGCATAAATCTGTAAACACCTAGAGAGATATTAAGCTTACATCTTGGCCTGAAGTAAATGCTTGATGGATTTACAATAGAATGAATTGATGGCTTAGAGTCATTTAGCCTATGGGATTAAGCATTTGTGTTAAAATCCCATCGTACAATCAGCACATGATATGGTATTATTTTCTGAAGCAATATAATGCTAATGAAAATATTTAAGAATATTAAAGTCAAGGTAAATTAGAGATTATCAGGAAGTGTTTAATAAAGCTGGGTAGTGTTTTACAAATGCAGTATTGCCTAAGGAGACTGTATCCAAAACACAAGTGTTTTCTTCAAGTTCAGTGCCACAATCCCACCTAAAGAATGAGCTATACTTCATAAATGATACTCTGATGATTAAGAGACCCACCTGCAGTCAAACAGGTCTCTTTCATTTACTCTTGTTCTCCTCTTCCAGAATGCATTGCTCTTCTGAACTACAGTTTCTAACGCCTAGTTCCTGCCTTTCCCTGAACATCAGTTGTCCATCTACTTAGCTGTTTTGATATATAATTATTGTTTCCTTAACTAGACCAAAGATCCTAGCAGGCAGTCAATGGCTTACTCATCTCTGTGTCTTATAATTTATTTTGGGGGGAACAAAACAAAATCAACTTTCCAGAGACTAACCTACCACCTTGCCTAAAATAGTTTTCCTTGCTTGCTAAAAAGGTGACATTATGATGCCATGACATGTTTGGATTCTAGGTTTGAAATCCAAAGCTGTGGCGGGTTGATCTCCTGGACCAAGTTATTTAACCTTTTCTTTACTGCAGTCATCTCACCTGTGCAGTGGGGGCACAAAACATTCCTGATAATTTTTCAGATGGTTACAAAGTATATGGAACAGTGCCCTGCCCTGCATGTATTAAGCAAATATTGCAATTTAGTTAACAATAATGTCATAATGAAATCACTTGCAGTAACAAAGACTAGTAGGATGAGATAAAGGAGAGTGATCATTTTCACTCTATCATTGACTAGCAAGTATTATAGACACAGTTATGTACTGTAAAGCCTGTTATGTAAACATCAGCTGGGTCACCAGTTAGTTCTTGCATCATTCAGGCAAGTCATCGTCATTTGATCTGCTTCAGCTTCTTGACCTGTAAAATGCAGATGTCAAATAAAAAGAACCAGGCTCTTCAGAGAAATGTCTGATTCAAGAAATGAGGAAGGAAATATACAAGATGATCCTGGGGTATCTTGTAGTGCCAGAAAGCAGAAAGTAAGGAAGCGCTAAAAAAAAAAAAAAAAAAAAAAAAACGAAAACAAAAAGAAACCACAAGGATGGGGCACAGAAGCCAACTAACAATTCTCCCTAACCAAGGCTAGAACAATTTGATAGGAGTGAGTCGCTTTGGGAGGATCTAGGGGAAAATCTGTTCCTTGCCTTTTCCAATTTATAGAGATAATCCGCATTTCTCAGCGCATGGCCCCCTTCTCGAGCTGCAAAACCAGCAGTATCACGTATTCCAGTCTCTCTCTGACACTGAGTCTCTTCTTATGCTTCCTTCTCCATTCTAAAGGACTCTTGTGAATTACAGTGGGCTCACCTGGATAATCTACGATATTTTCCTTATTTTAAGGTCAGCTGATTATAACCCTTAATTGAGTCTACAGGTTTAATTCCCCCATGCCATGTGTCATATCATATTCACAGGTTCTGAGGATTAGGGCATGGATCTTTTGAGGAAGGGGTAACATTATTCTTCCTACCATGGGGGAGATGAGACAAATCTCTCATGGAGAGCATTCCAAGTAATTTATGTAGATCTCTCCCTTAGAGTGATGGAGCATGAATACTCCTTAGGTTTGGCTGTGCATGCTGACTTCCTTCCAAAGAGTGCAATATTGAAAGGAGGAGATATGGAGTAACTTTGCGGGGGAGAAACCTGACAAGCGCACCTCAGGCAGGTGATGAAGGTCAACATCAACAGTGATAAGCCGTGTTGATGACATGTACCCTGGATATTACGTGATGAGCAGGGCCCTTTACCTCTGTGGGATTCCTTCCCAAATTTCATAACCCCAGTCTAATCATGCAAAACATCAGACAAACCCCCATTGTGGCATATTTCGCAAAATACTTGGCGAGAACCCTTCAAAACTGTCAAGGTCATTGAAAACAAAGTCTGAGAAACTGTCACAGCCAAGAAGAGCTTAAGAAGACATGATGACTAAAATGAAATGTAAGATCCTAGGACAGAAAAAAAAACGACATTAGGTAGAAACTAAGGAAATCTGAATAAAGTATGGCCTTTAGTTAATTATCACAGTTCAATATCAGCTCATTAATTGTAACAAATGTGCCAGACTGTTAGATGTTAATAATAGAAGAAATTGAGTGTGATGCATATGGCAACTCTCTGTGTTACTGTCACAATTTTTCTCTAAATCTAAAGCTGTCCTAAAATTTAGGCTTGTTAAAAAGAACCAAAAAAGTGCAGATATCATACCTCCCTTCTCTCAATCCTAGAGAGACTTTGAGGCTCCTGATGTGTAATATCCATGAAAATGCCCTGAGAGTTTCTTGAATTTGAAATTCAAATGGCATTTGCTTTAAAAAAAATTTTGCCTTCATTGTTATCAATGTTGACTCATCTGGAATAGGGGTGATTATGACTAGCTAAATGCTAACAGAGCAAGCATTCACATTGACACATCTCTGATCAAGGTCTTTGTCTGATGAGTGGTTTTGGTTGCACAGTAAAGAATCCACATACACCTGCAGTCTTTGAAATGTGTGGTGCATGTAATTGACATGCCCATGTAATTGACATGCAGGTCAGAGAGTACTCAGGGACACCCACAAAATGCTGCTGGAGCATATAATGAAGAGACGATTTCCTCCTGAGGAGTGGAAACTGAGGAACATGCCATAGAGTTGCTGGCACTTGGACTGGATGTTGAAAGGTTTTCAAAGTTAGAGAGTGCGTTCGAGGAGAGGGAGTTTAGAACAGTCATAGTTTCAGAAGCTAGTAGGGGAATGCTGCATGAGCAAAATCTGGGAGGCAGAAAAGTGCAGTAAATATTTGGGGAATCAGGGTATTTGGGGAAAACAATACCACTCCCAGCAATAACATGAGCCAAAATTTATGAATCCCTTGCTATGTGCAAGACAATAGTCACACGTTCCTGGAGAACCCACGGATTTGAAGGATAGTTGTGCGTGATATTTTTGCATATGTGATTCTTCTAAGCTCCTTCTTACTTAAGAAAGTTCCTGAAGATTGGATCAAGGAAATAAATAGTTTAATTTTTCCCAGCTTTTATTTTTGGGTGCAATCATGATAGTGTTTTGCTTACTTATCATAAATATTTAGGTACTTCATACTCTATGTTGGCATTCTCATTTTTTGTTCCACCATAGTCACATGGAAGTTAGTGCCAAGTACAAAAATATTAATTTTCTGTAACAGGTAAGCAAAATTATGGTGCTAATAGGTAAACGAGGCATGCGCTGTAAGGGAAAGTCATCACATTCATCTAACATGATCTCTTTAATAGAAGTATATGTTGGGATGTTGGAGGCTATGTGCCAATGTGAGTGTGCATGTGGCTGAGTGTGTGTGTCTATTTGTGTGTGTGTGTGTGTGTGAATGAGTACCTCACAGAGAGAAGCGAGTAGTTCTAACAGTCAACTTAGGCTAAGTTGTGCTGCTGGAACAAAATACTCCAAAATCTTAGCAGCTTGCAACAACAACAAAAACTTATTTCTCTTCTGTGAAGCTTGTGTCAATTTTGGGTTGACTGGTTAGTCTCCACATCCTCTTCTTTCCAAGACCAAGGCTTGAAGAGGTAACCCCATCCCAGACATATTGATCTGATGGTGGAGGGAAAAAATATGGCAGAAATGTGATGACTCATAATATTCCAGCTCAGGAGTGACATATGTCTCTTGCATTCACATTTTGTTGGCCAAGACTGATGTTAGCAGGTGGGGAAGGTATCAAGCTTCCCCAGGGAAGTACATGGGATATTTTGAACCAGTAACAGAGCCCTTTGCACAGAATGTGTCGAGTGAAAGTGAACATAATCACACTGAAAGATGGATGAGAACCATTTCCCTTAACTTTGTTTTTTCGTTGAAATGTCTCTTGTTTATATCACTACATCCTTTAGTTTCTAACTGAACAGAACAAAGAACAGCTCTTGTGACCAATCAGCTAAGTTCAAGAGTGGATAAAGTGGCAAAATCCTTATCTGCAGTAAGAATTACCCTACATTGCAAAGATTTGAGTGACCTTGTGATTCTTTAAGAAAGTATTTTTAGGGCCCTTGTGGTCATTTGATTTTGCATCTTCTGGAATGACAGACTCAGGAATTGAAGTTTGAGATGATTTTGTCTAATCTAGACTAATTTTGTTTTTAGGAATGATTGCACACTAGGTCCCCACGTCAGGCCCACAGAAGAGGAAAGCCAAAGGCAACTTGACCGATTTGATTGGTAAAAATAGAAGAGCTACTTTGAGGTGTGGACAGTTTATTCCTCGCATAGACAGCAAAAGGGGGACACTGCCAAGGTTCCAGCTCCCTATAATTCCTGTCCAACATACCAAAAAGTCATATGGCATAAAGATACCTTCCGTTAGTCAGCAGTCTATGTTCTGACTACAGAAAGAAGCTTTTCATCAGAGTTAATACTACGCAATCGAACTGAAAATCTTCCAGAATTTCTTGACAAGGAAAAAATATATACATACCTATAGAGTTATTGTTTTGTGTCTTTTCTTAATATAACATTTCAGGAGGTGTCTCAGGGCAAATAGAAGCCAATTTCAATTTCAATATGAATTTTCTAAATAAAGATGCATAAAAAACATCTAGCATAATTCAATATTAAATTAGTTTCAGCTTTTAAACACATTGTGATTTAATCTCAAGCTCATGGAGATTGTTCAGGGAGGTAATATATTCTATCAGCTGAAAGTTCCATAAAAATGAGAGAGACTCGTGTAAATCTAATAGGATTTGTCTTTTATTCCTGAGAACAGAAACATTTTGATAACAAAATTCACAACAAAAAATACTTACATAGGGCTATGTAATGGCCTGAGATTTTAATAAGAGGCACAGACATATATCAGAGACCTATAAACTTTTAGATTTATTTTGATTCCTACCAAAGAAAGTGTAAAATCACTTCTTCCTAATTCCAGCAAAACAAGAAAGGAAAATTATTATTCACATTTCTCTCAGTCAATCCTCCAAAGCCAGTCAGAGAAAAGGAACAAAAAACCCTATTATTTCCAGTATTGCATTGAAGCATTTTTGAGCTAGTAGAAAATTAGAAAGAATTAGACCTTGTTTTTACTGTAGTCACAAATATATGCCTTCAATTTTCCTGAAATGACAACCCGAGATATAAGTGATGATAAATTACAATCTAATATCAATTCTAAAAATCAAATAAGAGAATGCAACATCTGATTTCCATACTTGAGAGAATTAGTTATACACACTACATAGAAGAGTCTATGTTTCTCTCACCAGTATTTCTCCTTCTTCATAGACGGTATGACATAGATGGTACTATGCCTTGAAGTAGGTGTGGTCTTGAGGTCAAATAGCCATAATTCTTCCCACAGATATTTATCCTGTGATTTACATGTACTAGCAAAATATCCAGCACATGTAAGTCACAGGATAAATATCTATGGGATGAATCATAGTTGACCTGAAGACCACACCCTATGACTCAGCAATTCTGTATCTCTTTATATATCCTGGAGCAGAGGTCTTGAAACTTGGTGAGGACTTTCTGAAATTTTTTCCAAGTATAACTCTGTGGATGACCTGAGAGAAATCAATTTCCATACTCTCAGCTTCTAGATGTTCTTTTTCCTAAGGCTTTCTAGTCACCAAAAATCCTTCCTCCCTTATTACAAAAGAATGACCTTCACTACCTATGGCAAATCTTACCATTCTGCATTTCCATGGGAGAGAACAAAAGAGAGTTCCTTCCCAATGCTGGTTTCTGGGAAGCCTCTTTGTTAAAGGCTGCATTAGACAGGCTTCCCAGCCTTACATATATTTTTGTTAAGAGTGAAACTTGGTCTTGTTCAGATGTTATGAATTCAGAAAAAAAAAGAAGCAATAGATAGCTTTGCTGATGCCTTCAAATGCAGAAATTGCACTCTTTTGTAGGGGGCCAATTTTTCAAGGTGCACACGCATTGGGTAAAGCCCCCAGATAAAATGTTGCATGTTATCTTTCAGATTCGGTATGTTAATAACGGTCTAGTGGAGGTTAGAACTTACGTTCAAATTTATGTGTGAAGTGTTTAATTAATTTAAGTAATTAATACATTTTTCCGCCCCCTCTCCTAGCTAGGGCCAGCATATTTACAGTGTCAGTACATATTTGGAGGAGGAATGTGTTTAGGAGTGCTCACTGGTCTCCTCCCAGTGTTGGATTAGAAGATTAAAAAGAAATATTCCTCTGTGGCCTAGTGACAAACTAACCAATCCCATGCATATCTGTAATGGCCAAGAAAATGGTTATTTTCCCCATAAACCATTCCACAACTTCCTCTGTATTGAAAATAAGGTATTTAGCTTAGGCATGCCCTTTGTCTATTTAGGATAACAAGGCAAAGTTGAACTTGAAATTTGCCCTCTTAAGAGGCAAAAACAAAAAATTAAATGTGAACTGGTAGATACATTTTTAATATGAGATCTCATGTTAAGAGCAGTAATTCTAAAAGTTTTCTAGGTTCTATCATTTCTTTATATTCTTGCATAGATAATGTGATCACATAACAGTGTCTCATGACGTTATTTGATGATTTACATACATAAAAGGCAACAAACTTAGTGTATATTAAAAAGAAGAAACAGAAAATTACTTTCCTGCCTCAAAATGTGAAGAGCAGCATCCATGACTGGGACATTGGCATTATTTTCTCCTTCACTGTGGTCCACCTTTCCTGAATTCTCTACAAAGTGTTTCTATTGCATTTAATTTAGGATACAAAAAACTATTTTAAATAGTTTGACATTTGAAAGTGATGTAGATAAAGCACTAAATGGGAAACATGAGAAGAACAGGTATAAAAAAGAATGGACATCGTTTAGGACCAGGGATTTTGAGATATTTTATTTATAAAATCATATTGAAATATTAATAATGGAATGGCTATTCTTTTGTTTGAAGATATTTAAATATTCCCTTTAATATTTAAAGCCGTTTCCCCACCGAGGTTTGAAGGAGATGCCAATTGTTAGATGTAAAGGAATATTATCCCGGATTTCGGGGTCGGTGCAGACCTGGAGAGGGAGGGGAAGACTAACGGCTTGTGTGGAGTTTGAAATGGCTGTTTTGGAAGCCGTGGGATGGGTTTACTCTGGAATAAATTCCAGCAGAATCTTTTTCCCTGTGTCCTCTAATACCTGTATTTACACAGTCCACGATTGTAACTGAATTAGACACTCTGGAGAACTAGGTTTGTTTTTAGGTCATTTAATTAGTTATATTTGCAAGGGCAAATATTGCAGCAGCTTTTTGAAAAAGAACAAAAGGGTGAAAGATTAAATATACATAGAACATTAAAGGCAATATCTATGTTTCTGGGTCAGGCTCTGCTGTATAAAATTAATTTAAATTGTGGTTTGGCAAATAATTTCTATCGAAATCTCAGCAGGTGTTTTTGCTTCACTTGACAGAGGATCTAGGGCAATCAAACCATCTTGAAAAAGCAAAAGAAAGTTGGAGGACTTCGTCACTACTTTAAAGCGTACTATAAAGATATAGTCATCAGGACAGTAGGGTACTCATGTGGTTAGAAATAGAGAATGGAATATAATTAAAGAGTCTAGAAATAAATCCTCACATTTATAGTCAGCTGACTGTCTACAACAGTGTTGCAACACTTCAGTGAGGGAAGGTTAGCGTTTCAATAAATGGTGCTGGACAATTGGATATCCGTATGCAAAAAGATGAATTTCAACCCTTCATATCATACATCAAAATACACTCAAAATAAATGAAAGATGTAGGAACTAAAACTCTCAAACATTTAGGAAAAAACATAAGAGAAAATCTTCAGGGTGTTGGACTAGGCAAGGATTTCTTAGATAGGGTATCAAAAGCTCAAGCTTTAGAAGAAAACAATCAATTAATTAGACCACATCAAAAGTAAAAACTTTAGCACTTCAAAAGATACCACGGAGAAAACCAAAACAGAAACCACAGACTGGGGGAAAAGATTTGCAAATGATATTTCTGATAAACAACTTGTATCTAAAAAACATTAAGAACTCTTACAATTCAATCTTACAATTCAATAATAAGAAACAAAGACCCCAATTTTAAAAATGGGCAAAATATTTTAGTAGACATCTAGAGAATAGAAGATAGTACCTGAGAAGAAACTGGATATATTTAAGTCATTAGCTTTATGCAAAGTAAAACCACAGTGAGATACCATTTCACCCCCAGTAGGATGGCTATAATCAAAAAGTTAATACAGGTCTTGGCTAGGAAGTGGAGAAATTAGAACCTATATACAGTGCTGATGGGAATGGACAATGATGCAGCTGATTTGGAAAATACTTTGGCAGTTTCTTAAAACATTAAACATAAATTTGCCATATGAAATAGCAACTCCACTCTTAGATATCAACCCAAGAGAAGTGAAAATATATGTCCATACAAAAAAGAATTGTAAAAATTGTATACAAATGTTCGTAGCAGCATTATTCACCATAGCCACCAAGTGGAAACAATATAAATGGCCATCAACAGATGAATGGATAAACAAAAGTTGGTACAGCCATACAGTAGAATATTTTTCATCCATGTTAGCCATATGTCGCTTAATGACCGAAGGGGATATGTTCTGAGAAATGCTTAGTAAGGCAATTTCATCGTTGTACAAACATCATAGAGTTTATAGCCTACTACACAAACCTAGATGGAATAGCCTACTGCACACCTAGGCTCTATGGTACTATTCTTATGAGACCACTGTCATGTATGCAGTCCGTGGTGGACTGAAATGTCGTTAACGCGGTGCATGACTCTAAAGTAAATGAAGTAAGTACTGATGCATACTACAACATGGATGGACTTTGAAAACATTATGCTAAGTGAAAGAAACAAGACACAATAGCCTACATATTATATTTATCATTTATCATTTGTATGAAGTGCTCAGGAATGGCAAGTCTACAAAGACAGAAAGTAGATTAGTGAGACTGAGGATGGGAGTGCGGAGCAGGTGCGATTGGACACCAACAGTCTTTTTGGGGTGACAGAAATGTTCTAAGAGCAGATTATGCTGATGGTTGCCCGAATCAATAAACTGACTAAAAAAATCACTGAATTTTACACTTGGATAAGCTAATTTTAGGGTATGTAAATTATACTTCAGTAAAGGTCTTAAAACCACACTTGGGTTAACAAAGAAATTTGGTAAAGAATCAAAGAGAGGGTAGATTAACCTGGATTGCTAGGTTAATCAGTGATGTAACTATGTTATAAAAAGTGTAAAAGCATCACAAATCTTTAGAATATTTTGCTCTGTTGGGGAAGTTTGCCTGGGCACTACCTTTCCTCCTGCCCCCAGAAGTATTTCAGATTACGTACTCAAATGTCGTACACTGCTGGGGAGCCTGAAGACCTTGAGAACTGGGTCTTGGGAAAGAGCTCTGGCATTTAACTCACCCCAGACCTTACAGAATGCCCTTTGTTTGGGCCAGTGTTCACCCTTCTGTGCTTCCATCTGCAGCATGGAAGAGAAAAGAGATTTATGAGGAGAAAATTCAGAAGAAGGCAGGGATATAAGGTCAGGCTCACGGGAAAGGCAAAGTCCAGGTATGGAGTCCTAATTAAAGACCTTCCTCAATGGCGACTGCATCTTTTCTGGGAGGCTGTGATAAGGAGATATAGTCAAACTTTAAAGGAACACATTTTCTTGGAGGGAATCAGCTTAATCAGGGAACACATTATCTCCCCTAGTCCCTTCCATGTCTTTTAAGTATAAGTTTAATTTTTTGAATATCTTTTCTATTTTAGTGAAAGATGTGACATGTTTCTATAGAACCTTAAAATCTTCCTCCATGAATGAATTGAAATTTTTTTCAGAAAAGAGAAGGACTTGTTTTCTAACACAAACAGCTTTGTTGTATATCCTTGTAGCCTGTTTCTCTAAGAAAGGCATCTCTTTTAGGCTTCTTTACACAGTTTTGCCATAAATTCAGTCCATGAGTTAGCTTTGAAATAGGTTTTATATTTACAAATCCTGACAAAAACAACCCAAAAGACATTCAAGCTAAATTGATGGAGATTAATTATTTAAAAGTTTGTTTTAAGACATTTAAAGGCGTAGAATTCTTGGGCATGAATAGATTTCAATATCAAGCTAATGACTATAATAGATTAACACATCAGTGTCCTGATACTTTCTAAGGGATTGGAAATGAGTGGGTTGTAAGGAGAAAGGATTGTTTCCTACAAGACTCTGCCTTTACGTAGTTTGGGTAAAACTAGTGGTATGCTGGAGTCTCAAGGGATCCTGGGCACTTGTTCCCAGCTCTGTCTTAAATGACCTTATGTTACTAGCTTGAAATTGTTTACAGTGGGAATATTTAAACCTCAAAAATGAAATACAGTGTATCAGGTTTCCCGCCCACCCGGGTCTGCTGCTTAAGTCTCGCTGCCTGAAATTGACAATATTCAACTCTTATTTGACCTGTGAAAACAGCAACTTCAAATCTTGGTTTCAAAACATGTTTAAGCTCCTTTGATTTATGTAGAACTGAAAGACCCTTTTCAGACCCAAGTGTTGTGGATGACAGTTCCTCTTTTTCCTCGCCCTTAATTCACATATCCTGGCACTCTGTAGGAAGGCGAAGATCAATTTAATTGATTGGCACAGTTCCATTTATAGCAACTGGGATATGCAACACCTGGGCTGTGCCTGTCTATAAAAAGAAGACAATTGAGCCAATTAACTAAAGAATTCAAGTGATAATAAATGTTTTGGCCTCATGTATCTGAAAAATATAAAAACAAAAGTGGCGGCCTGCATACAGAGAGCATAGGAGAGTCTTTTGGTGTGGTTTAAGGGACCCTCCCTGCATTTTGCCTACGTGGAAAGTCCTATGAAGCTTAGGTTTAAGGTGATCAAGGTAGGTGACTTCGTTTTTCTTTTTCTTTTTTTTTACAAATTCAAGTAGCAATAACATTCAAAGAATATTTACTAAGTGTTTCAGGAACAGAGAACATGATTTTTAATGTTTTATCTTGACTTAAGAAATACTTATTGAAAGTGGTAGATGTTTTTATAGTAGACAACAGGAGCAGATAATGGGTAGTCTTCTCTAACCACTGGTGTTAGGTAAATCTTTGTGATTTAAATTAACTAGTGACATTTCTGGTTTTTATTTGAAATGTATGTTTTTGAGTTCTTATGCATGAAACTAATGTCAATTTTAAGATATTTTAATTAAAGTTTTCATGTTTACTGTTTCAATGTGTTTCTTCATACATTATAGAATTTCCTAAACAAAGTATATCAGTGACATTTGAAAAATTTATCTAGATTATAGCATGTTAAAATTAGAGGAACATTGGATACTTCATATGCATTTCTTTTAAGAATGTGGGAAATCTCCTTTTTAATAATTTTTTTTAAACTCACATTAGCTTTTTTTTTGGGCAGTAGTATCATTTTAATCCCCAAACTGCATTTTCACTGGATATCTAATATTTTTTGCAAGTAACATTTTGAATTGGTTCTTGTTGACATCTTTATGTTTATATGCATTTTGCATCACCCTTGTTTTTTTGAAATCCAAATGTAACAAATTTCAACTTTTTGTGTGACATTATTTTTTTTTTCTTTTACTGGGTAGTAGCTCTCTCTCTTCTGATTTTTTTTGCAAACCTGTTGTTTTTGAATTCTCTTTTTTCCCTTCTCAATATGACCCAGGAGCCAACACAAAGAAAAACGCAGATGATATAACCAGTAATGACCGTGGTGAAGATGAAGGTATTTTTTGATCTTTCAAAGCTCGACCCTGATGCATGATTTAATATCTATCTCTCTATTTTTATTTTTTTCATTTCAGTCTGTTTTTCCTCCCCTTCTCTGAAACGAGTACACTTCGGTGTGCTTCTTTATTTTCTTCTTCTTTGGAAACCACTGGCATTTTTAATCTCAATGACCATGTCAATGACTGCAAATTCCCTGTGAGAAGATGTATAAACATCATTTCTAAATATGAAGTGAGTAACAAAATGCTACTTACGAGGAAGCCCACCTTTTTCTTTTCCTTTTTCCTTTTTTTTTGGCTTGGTCACCAGAAGAGCAAATGGAATTTTAAAACTTGCATGTATACTTTCTTTTCTTCCTTCCAAATGTTATTTTGTAAGTTAATATTGTATTTTGGAGCTTCGATCTTCTTAGATCCTTCTATGAACTGCAAGCAAAACTCTGCGAGACACCTTGGTAGGACTTTTTTGGGAGCTGGCATTTCAGTTTTTGTTTGTTTTTTTCAAACATACTGATTCCAAGATAGGTTTCAAAGAATCTTCTCTGGCTCACAGTGAAATACATGAAAAAGTGTTTTAATGAGAGGTTGTTGTTTCTTTCGGGACTGCCTTTTAGCAGCATTTAAAGAAAAATAAATAAGGATAGCAAAGAACTGAACAAGGTCAAAAAGCTAGCTCTGTGCAACTTTCTGTTCACACGACGGCTATTCTGAAAACATTTCTCGCCCAAAAAGTGTTTGGTTGCTATGAAAAGTTTCTTCTTGAAGGATCCCAAATTGTTTGACAGATTATCCATGAGAAGTAAATTGATTCTTTTTTAAAAGGTAGAAGATACACGTCATCTAAGCGACCAGTAGCGCACTGCATCCTATTCCTTCCCCAGAATACACGGTTTAAAAGAAAAGAAACAAAGTCTAAAATAAACCTTTCCTTGCTGTGAAGGCTCTCTAGGGTGGGTGAAAGCACACTTCTCCCATTTGAATAGCAAAATGCATGATATTCGTTTATCCCTCTTAGAGGATGGAGGCCCTCGATGAGCCTGTGGTTCTCAGCCTGAAAGGCTATTTAAAGCAGAGAATTGAGCAGCGAGCTACCCTTGCAGGGCACCAAAATCTCCCCAAAAGTGCCTTTTTATCAATGTCTTCTTTTTGCTGCCCTCTTTGATGTCTTTCAAAAATCAATGGCTCTCCAAGAAAAGAAGTTTTGCCGACATTGCTTTCATGCCTGGTCTTCTCTTAACATTATTCTATCTTATTTTATTTTTTACCTACATTCACAGGGCTGTCCCTACCTCTAGTAGCTCTCCAAGAGAGCTCTTCAGATGGGGTCAGAAGATTACATCTGCACCTGATTCAGCAGCTAGCCTCTCCTTTGGTGAGGGCCCCACAGCACCTGCAGTGTTCTGTCAGCATTCAAATATATATGTGTATATTTATAGAAAACCCTTCTCCTTATTCTCTTAAGAGATGGTGTAAACCATCTAAGGATGTAATTTGCACCTTGCTCTGTGCTCTCCTTCTAGTATATTTTCTTTCGATCAGTAGTATCTGTTTCTGCAATGCTTTCAATGCAACTTTATTACCATTAAAATGCCATCTAGTTTTCATTTAATACCGGTAACTTGTGATTTTTCTTTAAACTTTAAATTAATACGGCATCTGGTTATTCTTCAAGTTCAAGAGAACCTTGTTATATGTGTCTCGGAAGGTAAGAGATGTTAACCTAATGTTTTCTCTGAGGAAACCCCTTAAAGCAGCCCTCAAAATCTTTACTTATTCCCTTTCCACAAGGAGTCGCCAACAGCAGCTAATGGTAAAATAAATAGGGGCAAAAGCAGCAAATCAGGGGCCAGAGAGAGGGGTGGAACATGCAAACGCCACACCTTATAGACAGCAGTTTTATTTAAAAATTCCACAGAGCATATGGTGAATAATTAATTAACAAAGGATTTTTACTTTCTATTTGAATTTTATATGAGAAAATAAGAGATGTTCTTCTGCTGTGGATTAACTATCTGCAGACACATGGACAGCTTGACACTCTTTTTCTGTACTTGACTGTGACCAGTGAGTTTCTCCTGCCTTCTGTACACTGTATTGTGACACCTAATGACCACATTTTGAAATCGTGATCATAATTCATTTTATTAGTAGCCACAATCCATATGATGGTGGTTCATTTCCTTAAAATTCCTTTCTGATATTTCAAAAGTGTCTCGGTGAATTAAGATAATAAAAACTCTGTTGAATAAAAAAGTGAAAATTGGGGCCAGCCCAGTGGCATAGCGCTCCAGTTTAGGCGCTCTGCTTTGGCAGCCCAGGGTTTGAAGGTTTGGATCGCAGGCATGGACCTACACACTGCTTATCAAGTCATGCTGTGGCACGCAGCCCACATATAAAGTAGAGGAAGATGGGCACAGATGTTAGCTCAGGGCCAATCTTCCTCAGCAAAAAGAAGAGGATTGATGTCGAATGCTAGCTCAGGGCTAGTCTTCCTTAAAAAAACAGTGAAAATTAATGTACATGGGTAAATTCGGTTTTCTTTTGATAACATACAGATATTTAAATTATTCACACACACATACACACACATGTATACATATATATATATCCATAAATAACTACAGCTGAAGTCAGTCTTCTTAAACATTAAATGTAAGTCTAAGGGATGATTAACACTAGGTAGGTTATTTAATCATAACTTTTCAGAAAGCAGGCTCCACAAATGGACAAATGGTGTCTGAATTTTTATTATCACAGACCCTTGCAAAATACTGTTTTTACGTCATTTTTCAATAAAATAATAAAGTAATTGCTAAGAGTGCTCACTGTTTGCAAATCACAATGGGAGTTTATATTCCCTATGAAAGTATATAGCATTTCAGTAATTTGATCTTGAGACTGCAGTCTTGTGCTGTTTCTGTTACATCTCTTTCGTTTATGGCACTTACATATGTTGGGATATTACAACCAGTTAGCCAGAGCAAAAAACATTTACTTGGACATCTTTTTTTGTTTTGTTTTCATTTTTACACATTTCTGTTCTGTTGATAATTTTTGACCCTTGATTTGTTTTTTGTCACCATCTATCCTGCATTGAGAATTTATAATTTCACTCCTCCTCTTATGTTCCCCTTATTAAGTTGAAAATGAGTTTATAACTCACCTTTGACCAAAGATGGCACTTATACTAAAAATAAACAATAATTTTGAAGTTGGTTTCACACTCAGACAATGAAAATATATTTTGTAATGGATGCCATGTGCTTCTTCAATTTAAATCACCTTTTAGGGTTTAGCACCATTTAGGAACAAAAGTATTTCATCTAAATCCTTTAATTTTTAGTGTTTTAGATATATATGGAAACATGTGCGTGTGTACTACTTAAATATGTATATGCTTCTCAAAATACAATTTCTATATGTAGAAAATATAATAACATTAACCATTTTCCTTAGGTAATCTTATCAAGGTGAATAATTCAAAAATAGACATGGGATTGATTCAAGTCAAAGCTAGGAAAAGTAACCAGTGTCCTTTGCCCTTTGTTTAGCATCAGTTAATCAGTATGATTCTTTATTGTATTTCCTTATCTGGCTCTTTTTCCAGACATCCATGATCAGAACAGTAAGAAGCCAGTTATGGTCTATATCCACGGCGGATCTTACATGGAGGGTACCGGCAATATGATCGACGGCAGCATTCTGGCAAGCTACGGGAACGTCATCGTGATAACAATTAACTACCGGCTGGGGATTTTAGGTGAGTGATTCCGTCATGCAAATGACTGTGCAACAGGCAGGGACAAAGTTCTGATGTTTATCTTGTTGGGACTCACTAATTGGAATTACGTTCCTCCAGTTCCTAGGAAATTCTACTTCACAAGTGCTCACTTCACACGTTAGGATTTGTCTGTTCCTCTTAATACTTGCATGCACGTGCAGTCTGTTTTTTTAGTGTGCAGTTTGTTTGTTTGTTTGTTTTAGTGTGCAGTTTTAAATCCAGGAATTTTATTTCATGGAACTCCAATCCCTCCTCAAACAAATGCAGACTCCAAAGTCGTCAATTCAAATGAAATTTTTGTAAAGCACTTTTCTTTCTTTGGGCAGAATGGCGACTTCATTAGCTGACGTAGTTCTGTGGAGTGAACACACCTAGGTGATGTGTATGGTAGCATATTTGGCAATGGGTGATAATTTGGTAAGAATTGATAATTTGGTAAGAGATAGATATTGCTTTCTTTTGTGGTTGTGTAGGTAGGTTAATTAGTTTTCTGTGTGTAGGAAAATATTTTACCAAATTCTGTTACTGATTATCTGTGTGCGTTGGGCCTTGAAGAATTGCTGTGTGTTGACGTGTGGCCATTGCGTTTGCGTGCAATGGAACTTACCTCTTGTTGAATTTGTAACCGTTTGTGACTTACAGTTAAAGGGTATTGGCTAAGTGCGTGGCAGTTCAGGAGTAGCTCGACATTGCTTTGATGTTTCCTTCATTGTCTTCCAATTGGGAGGTGGAAAAAATAGATATTTCAGCGTAATATTTTGAGATTCGCCTCCTTCTGTGTTTTTTTTTTCCCTGCTGTTGTACTGTTCACGAATGATATTTTTATGCAAAAAAATGTTTGTTTTCAAGGCAAAAATGCATTGAAATTATGTAGAAAATTGAGTTTTTAACAATGGTTATGAGTGAGACGTGTATGTTACAGGATGGTTATGGTAAAATATAAAAACTAAAATAAAATGGACTAATGAAGATCTATCAAGCAAGAAATATGACTGAAAATGTTTTCTCCAAATAGGCAAATATTACCAGGAATAGTTTCTTTTCAGCTTGATGTTTTAATTTTATTTCAAGCACTTTTTTTTCATTCACATGTGGAAACATTCACCTATAAAAGACTACAGGAGGAGGATGAGTAGTAGAAATTCATTTCTAATTGAGAAATGCAAATCATCCATAGATGTTGGCAAAGGCATGTCTTTTGGAGCATTAATAAAGTACTCAAAATTCTCTGTTGGTTTTTTACTGTAAAGTAAACAGGAAAGCTTAAAGTCAAGGGCCTTCTCATTTCATGATTTTATTTTTTTCTTATTTCGTAGGTTCTATGAGCCAGATCTTTGTGGAGCAATTTTCGTTAATTTGACAGAGTAATGATTGCATGCCTCTCCGAATATTTTTCAGAGGCTTCTGGCTAGATGCTTTGGCCACTAGTGTTTGAAACAGGAAATCGTGTTTCTTGATCTTTGACAAAAGGTCTATTCTAACAAAGAGGTGGGGAGAGGCGACAACGTGTCGCGGGGTGGGGGGAGCTGCACATAGCCCTTTCAAAGAGGGCAGTGTGCTGGACCCTGTGTAGCATCATCAGACCGAGGAGGCACTCTGGGCACTGTTTTCTGAATGAAGCACCAGGCATTGATCAAGTTCTTCCTTTGGTGGAATAACAATGTGTAGATGTTACTTACAAGGTTAGATTTCAAAAAAAATTGATTTTTCTCCTCTAAAGCCCAACTGTATTAAGCAGCTTTACACGGCAATCTCTTATCAGTTTGGCCTGTTCGTGAGTTAAGTGCGGGTCTGGACAAGTACTGTGGGAATTATATGCATGTTAATTTAAAAAGAAAAAAATGTTCTTAGTTTTAGAATTTTTCTCATTGAAAAATTTTAAGTCTACCTTTCGCTACTGAAAGTTAAAAGAAAAATCATGGTAAGATAACAGATAGCTGTGAGAGAGGTGACATAGAAATTAAAAAAGCAGTTTGGCATCTCTCTGCCAGTCTATTTACATCCTGCAAATGAGCTACTGTGGAACCGCCGAGAATACTACAGACCCCATCATATTGGATGGAGTGAAACGTGCCAACATTGCAGTTTATACATGGTGACAGAGTTTTTAAAATGTCACTTCATTTATCTCCATCATGGGTCTTGCCTTTGCTATTGTCCTCTTGAAAACTGTTAGGCAGCATTCACTTTTTCCTTGTAGGAAATCACTGTTGTTGGTCTCAAAAATATACATTTTTTAATTTTAATTGTTTTGTGTGAGGAAGATTGGCCCTGAGCTAACATCTGTGCCAATCCTCCCCTATTTCATGTGGGACGCTGCCACAGTGTGGCTTGGTGAGCAGCGCTAGTTCCATGCCTGGAGTCTGAACCTGCAAACCCTGGGCCGCCTAAGCAGTGTGAACTTCATCACCACACCACCAGGCTGGCCCCTCAAAAATATTTCTAAACTATTGGCATCCAGATATTTTAAAAGATGACCAAGTAAAATGGCACAATATTCACAGCAATGATCATTCCAATTAGTGCTTTTGATATAAATGCATATGTTTTTAGCAAAACATTGAAATATTGGTTGAGTTTTTCTTCAAAAAATAATAAATGCATAAATGCTACTTTTATGTCTGAGGAAAGGAAAAATATTGTTTGAGATAATTATTATTTTTTTACAGAGTAACAAATGCTATTTTCCTACCCCAAAGAGAGGGTTAAAAAGGTAAAAATGGAAGCAGGATGCTGGAGTGGAAAAAGCATAGATTTCAGAACAAGATAGAAATGAACTAGCATCTTCCCTCTATTCCATGTCTGTGGTGTGACACTGAGGAAGTCAGCTCATTTTTTCTGAGTCTCTATGGAAGGTGGTAGCATTGTCTCCCTTGCAAGGTTATTATACATACAGTATAAAGGTCCAGTGGGTTTATGTATGTGAAGTTTCACAGCCATTACTGACAACCAGTACACCCAGTCACCTTATAATTTGCACTGCTATTAATGTCACTGGACATTGTATTAATAGCACTGTTGACCCACAGAATTAATTGAAACTGGCCAAATACGTAATGGCTAATATCTATCCAATACTGTCATCCGAACCAAATCATCTTAATTAAAAAAAAAATTATAAGGTGCTTGTAATGTGAAATAAATGAGAAGATCTTCATGCTTGCTTTTTGAAATATGAATGTTTTCTTTAATCAAAACTGTGCCACACAATCTTCTAGCCATTGACCGTATAATTTATTGTCAAATCCAGGACACTTTGAGAGTTATTAATATGCTATTAATAAACTGGAATTGTCCCAGGGAAACTGGGATGTATCATTATGGCTATAAGGTAATTATTTACACCCACATAAGGTCCGATGATTTAACTGCTCTTCCACTTATTTTCAGGAGAGATGCTCTTTTATAAGCATATTTCCTCTTTGTTCTGCTATACACCTTTGTCATTAGGAAGGCATATATAGCCAAAACTTGAGTCCTATCAAATCTGCCTCTTATTTTTTTGTCATGATAATTGTTCAAAGCCCTTTGGTATAAAAGAGAGATCTCCTCCCTGATGCTTCCTGATGGAAATACCTGGGATTTACTTATTTGTGGCTCTTACCTCCACTTCTCTCATTAATTGTCTCCAATTTGCATGTCTTTGCAGCTTCAGTTGGCTGATTCTACCTGCAATCAAATATTCATCTCAGTTTAGCTCACATGGTATTACCTTTTGGGTTGTCCTACAGTTTGCTGTCTCATGCCTGCTTTATGTTATTTTTGCTTTGAAACAATCCTCTCTATAAACTTTGGCACCAACTCATTGAGAGCCTGCAGTGTGTCTAGCAATAGATTGCTGTAGATGTTACTTCCCTTAATCCTCATAAATGCCCTTGGAAGGGAATCAGGTAAACTACAAAATGAGTTAGGAAACTGAATACCACTTCAGCGTCAGGTTTAGCTTCTGTAATTGCACAAAAAATGTCAAAGGCACTTATTGTTGATCTAGATAAAAAATTATGACATGATGCTTACAATGTATTCTTATGTTCCTCAAAGCGGGTCCTGGGTTGCTGATTCATTTCCACTGATTTATTATTTGTAGTCTACTATGGTGCATGGTGATGGTGGTATCTGCCCCAATAATGGCATTTGTCACATCAAATCTCTTGGGCACCGTGGCTCTAACACTTTATCATCGAGTTGAGTGTCTAACTGCTAGTACCCATTCCATTGCCTACTTCCTGTCTGTTGCCCTCAAGTAGAGTTGAGACCGTTGAACCAAATGATGTCTTCAATGGATTTCTCACCTGACAGGTATTTTGTGGTCTTAGGAAATGTTGCCCATAGGTACATACTGACTTTTTCAATGATTCAAAAGAGTATCAGGAACACCTGCTCATTTTTCAGGTGTTGTAGCTATCTTGAAAGTTTTCCTCCCAGGGAAGGTTGTGTAACTAGCAGTGTTCTGAAGTTCCCTTTCTCTTTAAGGTCACCCATTGTATAAACCCAGTTAGGTGAATTGATGTCATAACTTTGGATATAAGACAGCAATGTTTTGAAATAAAGGCAGTCTATATGCAGAGCAAGAAGAGCATTTGAATTAAAATCTGCATGACTTGAGCTATATGCATGCTAGAATGGTGTGGCTGCCTTTGCTGTTCTGGTCTCCTTTTTGGGTCTCGGTTTCCATCTGAAATGGAAGATGGCTGGCATCTGGAGGCCCTTTGACATCAGCCAGAGTAATTTCATTGTTGTGCCTTTGAAAGATTGGTATTCCATGTCAGATTTAATTCACTAAAAGGGGTCTGGGAATCATTGGAGTTGAGGATTGATAAGTTCCTGAAAAGAGCTATAGTGTGAATCCCATGTGTGTGCATTTCTGCACAAGCATTTTGCAACAGCGATACTTTAGTAGGTCACTATAATATGCCATATACACCTCTTCTGCAAAATGTCAAGCTGCTGTATAGATGGCATGTGCATTCCTCTGTCATCTGGGAATTGAATGTGCTCACTATTGGGTGCTTTCACTTTTTTTTCCCCTAAGAATCTTCCCCCCCTTCTTTGTTTTTATATGTTTTTTTAAGAATTTTGTCTTAAATTTCAAATAGAGCACATCTTGTGTATCAAGTCAAAAGTTCATAAATGTGTATACAAAAATAAAAAATTATTTCCCCTTTCAAGGATCTCCATGTCTCGATGCTGCCCTCTTAACTCCAGCGTATTCCCTCTCCTCTCAGATTTCCCCGACGGGATTTCTTACTGGAAAAGTTTCCTTTCTTCGTCTTAAAAGAGAAAGCGTGCATTACTAAGCTACAAAAAAAACGCTGGCATAAAAAGTTATATGGGTACAAAGGGTAGGTGGAGTGTTTCACTTAGAGAAAAACAAACAAAAGTCAAGAAGTAAGAGATATGGGAGAAGTGTGAGAGCATGGGATGCGGAGGAGAGAGGACTTGTGTGGGAGCACTCAAAACCAGGAAATGAAAGACGGTGGGAGGAAAGGATGGGAACCCTCGTATAAGACCCTTTTTGGTGGGTGGCTGAGGTTATCAGCCAGCCTGGGAACAGGCTCTGGGTCTCATTGTTGCAACGTTTGCAGATATGGTTCTCAAAGACAGGGTGGGGGGGGGGGGGGGGGAGCATGTACTCTAGATAACACAGGTATAGGATGCATGCATTGGGGAAGGGAGGGTTGGCATCGCTCTCTGGTCCAAAAGCTATGCAAAAAACAAAAACCAAGAGATTTTTCCAAAAAAAATTCTTTCATTGTCTTCTTTATCAATAGGTTTCTATGCATTTAATATTCATGTGGAAACACTATAATCTGCTCTTTGTTGTAGCTGGTGTTGATATGAACCGGAACTCTGGGAGTGGACAAGTTCATGGTCATGTTTTGTTCTCCATAGTCATTTTCTTGGACTTTCCTCTTCTGCCTCCTGGTGGCTAACCATGCCCACTGCATTAAAATTATTTGGTCAACAAATAAGGAAGAGTGTTCGTATGGGATGCGTGCTCTGTCTTTGGGACTTCAGAAGCAGATGGGAGCTGATATAGAAACACTGCAGTGGGATAAAGACTATGATGAGGAAGGTGCTGTTTACATAAAGGTTGATGTGGACAGCAGAGCCAAGAGGATCCCTTGTTCTCAGGTGGCGGAGGGCCACGGGGAAGTAAACTCTGCATCAAAAGGAAATGAAGAGAGATGTGAAGGGATTTTTTTGGGTGAAGAAAATTAGGAGAAGAGTGGAGGGAATGTACAAAAGACTTTTTTCTTTGAATCTCAAATGCACTAAATTATTAACTAGCAAGGACAGTCTCCTTGATCTCTTTATGGGTGATTCAGAATTTCTTAAAAGAAGTTGGAATTTTTTTGTTACCTGCCTAGCCATTTTTGGAAATAACAATGTTAAGACACACTTGATAGGAGAATCTATTCAATAAATACATAATTTCCAGTTAGTTGATTCCAGAGTATCATGTAAGCTTGACTTAATAATCACAGAGGATGTACCTTAAAAAATGTTCTTTCCCAGAATTTTTACATTCTAAACAGTCTCTTAAGATTACTAATTCTAAAAGATTCAAACCACTTTCTCTCCTTTGTATTTTTTTTCATTTTTCTTCTCACGTACTGTATGAAGGGTTGAGCATTTTTAGTTGATTACAATAAGTTGGCCTCTGTCTTCATGAGTAGAAGGGACATGAGCATTATTGCAAATGAAAAGAAGTTCACTGGGGATTTGAGTGTTTGGAGAAGCTGGAAAGTTCCAGGGGGAAGCATTGAAATTGAGAGCCAAGATACATGAGCTTCACTGGAGTGAGCTGGAAATTAAGATTCTGGTGATAATTCTGTCACAGAAATTTGTTTTTTTTTTTTTTTTTGAGGAAGATTATCCCACAGCTAACTACTGCCAGTCCTCCTCTTTTTGCTGAGGAAGCCTGGCCCTGAGCTAACATCGCGCCCATCTTCCTCTACTTTATATGTGGGATGCCTACCACAGCATGACGTGCCAAGCGGTGCCGTGTCTGCACTCGGGATCCGAACTGGCGAACCCTGGGCCGCTGAGTAGCGGAACATGCGCACTTAACCGCTGCGCCACCGGGAAGGCCCCCACAGAAATATTTTTTAAACAATCCCTGGAAGATTATATTTTATATATATATATAATCTGTATCTATGTATCCTGAATGCTTCCTATCTACCTTTTCTTCCGTCCCTTGTTATAGTCAAGGAAATTAGTTCTTTCAAGTCAGATAATGGAGAAATCCCTGAAAGGCAATCAGAGTAGGAAATTTAAAGACTGCTGAGGCTGAAATACTCCACAACTATACAAATTCTGGCCTGCAGATCTTTTATTTTTTTCTGACGTTAACCTGTAAAGCTATAGTAGCCTGCTTCACAAGAAACCTGAGATGAATGTGCATGTGTTCACACACATTGTAGGAGTGATACCATGAGGGCACATTCTCTTATCTAGTGTAACTCTCCTAGTTTGGCCTAATCACACGTCAGTAAGTCATTGACTTTATGAATATGAGCTCTAGAAGATGCAAGGTATGGGTTCAAAGTGAATTTTTTAGGGAGCAAAATGTAACCCACATAAGGCAGATACATTGTTCATTTAGCAATATAATGTATTTTTCAAATGAAATGACATTGTAACATATTGATTGGGTAAGTCTGATCTAACGGGTAGGGTAGTTTTTCCTTTGATTAAAAAAAAAATGGCTTTTTTGAATGAAGTATGCAATTCCTGGTATAAAAAATTCAGAAATATGTTAGAACACGAAATGTCACAATCCTTTGCTGTTACAGCCATGACAGTGTGAGCTAGGGTCTTTATGTAGATAAATCAGTTGCAGGGCTCTGTTGATTCTGTTAATTATTTGAGATGGCATGTGCTGATTTCTCTTTCATTCAGCACAATGGCTTTTATCATACGTTCAGATATTATGGAAAGAAAATTGTGTCCTGTGAAACGAGTACAGTCATAAACAGGTAGGTGGGATAAATGCATTCTTATCAAGATAGACATTTCAGTATAGAGATGCATATGACATGATCTTGAAGAGAGACGCTGTGAGTTCTATCCAATAAACTAGAATTTGTACCAGAGTTGGGAAAACAATTTTGGAATGGGGAAATGTTTCCAGTTTGGACTGAGAAATGTTTTCTATCATTCCATCATTCTACCATTCTATCATGACCCCTGTCTCTACTAAAATATCCCAAAAACTGTTTAGATGACCCAATCGTTCTTTTTTCTTAGAGATCTGGCCAATATACATATATAGGTATACATATACATATGTATATACAAATTACTGTCTAAAAAGAAATATATATATATACACACACACACACATATATATATATATTTTTTACTCCATTCTGTGCCTTTTGAACACATGGAGGAAAACCCACCAAGGGCCTCTTTCAATATATTTTTGAATCTCTAAGAATCTTTTCCCCTCATTGCTATCCCTTTCTCCCTCCTAAATATAAACTTATAATATCATTTAGAAATATCATTCATCCTTTCCCTTAGTAGTTCTTTGTTAAAGCCATGCATAGGATTTCACATCTTTACAAAAAAGAATCTTGAACAAATGGCCTCATCACTTCTGCATCTGTATTTTTCATGGTGCTCATTTTTCAGTTATACCTTGTCTATTTCTTCCCCTTTCATGCCTGGTTAACCAACTTCCTCCCTTTTAATCACATTTTGTCAAAACTGTCCTCTCTTGGGCCACTCATGTGTCATAAGCATTTTCTCTGGTGCCCCAAATCATTTTAACGGCCTTCACTGCATCTTCATATAACTTAATCTTCTTGGGATACTTAATATGTAAATGACCTATTGCGTTTGTTTCCACTTCTACTTTTTCATGGTCTGAGTGCTTTATTTAAAATAGTGTATATACAATGTATGCATTTAAAGTGTACAATTCAACGGCCTTTAGTGTATTCATGAAGTGGCACCACCATCAATGCCATCTGATTTTTGAACGTTATCATCACCCCAAAGAAAAACTCAATACCTATTCTCCCCAGTCCCCAGACTTAGGCAACTACTAATATGCTTTCTGTCTCTATGGATTTGCTTTTTCTAGACATTGCACACTAATGCAGTCATACGATATGTGGTCTTTTGTGTCTGATTTCTTTCACTGAACATCATATTTTCAAGATTCATCCACATTGTGGCATATATCAGTACTTTGTTATTTTTTATGTCCAAATAATATTTCCATTGTATGGATATAACTTGGTTTGTTTGTCCATTCATCTTTTGATGAGCGTTTGGATGTTTCTACTTCTTGGATATAATCATGTGTCACATAATGACACTTCAGTCAACAATGCACCACATATACAGTGGTGGTCCCATAAGATTAGTACCATACAGGCTAGGTGTGGAGTAGGCTATACCATTTAGGTTTGTGTAAGTGCACTCTATGGTGTTTGCACAATGACAAAATCACCTAATGTGACTTTTATCATTTCTCAGAATGTATCCCCATCGTTAAGGAACGCATCACTGTATTTTGAATAATGGTGCTGTGAAGATTCATGTACAAGTTTTTGTGTGGATATATGTTTTCATTCAGTATATACCCAGGAGTAGAATTTCTAGGTCATATGGTAACTCTGGTTAACCATTTGAGTAACTTCCAAATTCTTTTCTGAAGTGGCTGCACTATTTTCCATTTCTATCAGCATAAGGGCTCTAATTTCTCCGCATCCTCACCAACATGTGTTCTTGTCTCTTTTTGATGCTAGCCATCCTAGTGGGTATAAAACAGCACCATATTTTATGTGCATTTCCTTGATGACTACTGATATTGAGCATGTTATCACGTGCTTACTGGCCATTTGTCTATCTTCCTTGTAGAAATGTCTGTTCCAATTCTTTGTCCATTTTATTGGGGTATTTATCTTTTTAGTATTGAGTTGCAAGGTTTTGGGGTTTTTTTTTTTTTTTGATAACATGTTATGGATACATGTTCCTTATCAGATATAGAATTTGCAAATATCTACTCCGATTTTTTTTTTTTTTTTTTGGTGAGGACCATTGGCCCTGAGCTAACATCTGTTGCCAATCTTATTCTTTTTGGTTGAGGAAGATGATTGTGGCTAAGTTAACATCTGTGCCAGTCTTCCTCCATTTTGTATGTGGGATGCCACCACACCATGGCTTGATGAGTGGTATGCAGGTCCACACCTGGGATACAAACCTGCAAACCCTGGGCCACCAAAGCAGAGCGCACGAACTTTACCACTATGACACCAGGCAGGCCCCTCTACTCCCATTTTTCCCCCCGACTTTTGTGGTGGTAGCCTTTGAAGCACAAATGTTTTGAATTTTGATAAAGCTCAATTTATCTGTTTTTTCTTTTTTCTTTTTTTCCTCTTTTTTTGGTGTGTAAGCCTTTGCCTAACCCAAGGTCACACAGATTTACTTCTATATTTTTTTCTCAGAATTATATAGTGTTAGATCTTATTTTAGATCTGATTCATTTTGAGTTGATTTTTTAAAACATATTATCATGTGGTTTTTGTCCTTTTCTCTATTAATATGATATATTACATTAATCAATTTGTAAAAAATTAAACTAGCCTTGCATCCTGGAATAAATCCCACTTGGTCACGGTGATAATCCTTTTGATGTATTACTGGATTTGGCTTACTAGTATTTTTTTGAGGATTTTTGCATCTATATTTATAGAAAGATGAATCTATACAGCTCTTTTCCGGTGATGTCTTTGTCAGCTTTACGTATCAGGATACTACTCTTCTCACAGAATGAATGGGAATTGTTCCCTCCTCTTCTGTCTTTTTAAAGAGCGTGTGAAGGATTGGTGTTAATTCGCCATTAAGCAATCGGTAGGATTCAGCAGTGAAGCCATCCCGGCCTGGGATTTTCCTTGCTGAACATGTTGTCATTACTAATTCACTTTCTTCACTTGCAGTCCTCTGAAGATCTTGTCATCCTTCTTTTGAGCTCATTTGCTGTCAGGCATCCAATGCTTGCATCAAAGATGACGTCACTTCAATTCACATCTCTCACCCTAATCTTTTCACTGAATATTCATTCCCATTGTTCTACTCATCCAGAGGCTATTTCCACTTGAAATTTCAACCTGCACTTTGAAACAAAAAGGCTCCATATTACTCATCAAGCTGAGTGCAAATAGGGGGACCAGCAACTCACCTTTGTCTTTTTCTTACCATTTATGGATCTGAATTCTTAGTCCTCAGCCTCACTTATCTACAACTTTGCATAATGACTCTTGTTGCCAAAACAGGCTGGCCCACTTATTGTATCTCACAAACTCTGCTATCATGACAGTCCATCCAGTCTTGAGCCCCACTACTGTCTCCATCTTTAAGGAGTGGCTAATCATTGTACCAACCCGATTTATGGATGCAAGAATGGATGAAGTGTATGTAGGACAGAGTGCCATCAAAGGATCTCCAAATATGGATTCATTTCAACCAGTTTACCATGATTGGGGATTTGATTCTGCCACTGCAGGTTTGGGAATCTAAATTTGTGAGCTTGGCAGAGTTGGTTTGTCTATCAGGGGAACACCAGCATTGACCAAACTGCAATGCAAATTTCTTCATTGACCATAAGACACTAACTCCCTGTAACTGTCAATAAAATAAAGATAAAGCATGTTTCAGCTGTGAATTGATAAGCAAAATTCACAAGGTTTTATAGGGAGCCCTGAATTTAAAAAGAAAAAAACATAAGAGACAGCTTTGCCAAGGACAATAGTGGATTTCATTCATTCATTTATTTAAGACGTATATACTGAAGACCTGCTGTTGGCCACATGATTCCTTCTGTTGGGAATAAAGAAGTGAAGAAAAAAGACAAAAATCCCTGAGCATAGAACGTTTTTATTCCAGTGAGAAAAAAAAATCAAAAAGACACATATCATAAAATGCATAGTATGATATGATATGATGAGCGCCGTGGATAAATATTTAGCATGGAAGGGCTTAACCTCTTATGCTAAGTATATTATCGATTTCATGGTTTCTGAGCCTGGGCGATATTGACATTTTGGACTGGACGTTTCTTTTTTGTGGGGAACTGTGTTGTGCATTGTAGGATGTGGAGCAGCGTCCCTGGCCTCTACACACCAGATGCCAGTAATGCCTCCCACGCCCAGTCATGACAACCAAAAATATTTCAAGGCACTGCTGAGTGTCCCCTAATGGGGAAGGGGAGAGAGAGGGAAGCATCAACCCCCTTGAGAACCACCTGCCTTTTGTGTTTCTCTCTTCTCAGAATGGAGGGTCACACAGGCATGACATCTCTGTCACTGAACTAATTTTGAACCGTAAAATTCACACTCAGTTGTGTGTGGCTTTGTTTCTTCGTGTGGATAATGTTTACTTCCTGGAACAGATTTCTAACCTCCTTGAGGGCTGGGGCCGTAGCTCACAATACTTTGTCTTCTGAGTGCTACCAGATAGTAAACACCTCCTGGATGATTAGCTGTTGTAGTGTCTTTGATTGCAAATTGCAAAATGCTAGCTACTTAACACAGGAGAGAAGATATTTACTTGAACATTTTTTTTATTGCAGTATTAGTGAATTCCTGGTTTTCAAAAGCCATGAATGCTTCATTTTATGTAAACCATATTTATTTCCACTGCTTATATTTGGCAGCTGTTCTTTTTTCACGAATAGTAAATGTTCTACTTTCCTTGAAACATCTACTTATGCCAGTGTCCCCAGTTCAGGGTTTATCTTCATTATGTGTAGGTTAGCTTGAATGGAGACAATTTATGTCTGTGGCATGCATGTGATCTTGAATGGAAACCTATGGTTAAAAAAAAATTTAAAAATCTGCATATCCTTATATTTTTATCAGATTTTGATAGTAATAAAAACAAACCTAAACAGTAGAGCTCTATAACAGATTTTTTCTTTAGCTCTTTCCATGTGTATTTTAAACAATTATGATAACAAGAAAATAATTGTGATTTCTCCGAGAGCTGTCCTAAAGTTTTGCAAATGGCTGGCAAGTTTCTTTGATAATCTCAAAATCTCAGTGTATTAATTTTCTAGGGCTGCTGTATCAAATTGCCGCAAACTTGGTGCTTAAACAAAAGAAATGTATTCTCTCCCAGTTCTGGAGCCCAGAAGTCTTCGATAGAGTGGTTGCAGGGCTGCGCTCCCTCTGGAGGCTCCAGGGGAGGGTCCTTCCTGCCTCTTCCAGCTGCTGGGGGCTCCAGGTGTCCCTTGGCCGGTGGCCACCTCCCTCCCATCTCTGCCTCCATCTTCATGTGTCTTCTCCTCTGTGTCTGTGTCTCTCCTCTTATAAGGAAGCCAGTCATTGGATTTAGGGCCTGCCCTACTCCAGTATGATTTCATCTAGAGATCCTTGACTAATTTCGTCTACCAAGACCCCTTTCCAAATAAGGTGACATTCTGAGGTTCCAGATGGGCATGAATTTTTGGAGGACACTATTCAATCCATGATACCTAACTTTCTGAAATGGCTCACTATTGTGATATATATGTGTGTGGATACAGGAGTACCCAATGTTTTCATTCCTTGTGTCCCTGGGCTCAGGATGAAACCTGGCTCAAGACTCTCCAGTCCCTATTCATAGAAGATCCTAGGACATTCTACAACTTCACCTTCTTGCTCCCTTTTGCTTTCAAATAATGTAGCCATGCAGTATCAAGAAGTTTACTTTTTTTATTTTTGTTTTTTTATGCTTTTTTGATGAGGAAGATTGGCCCTGACCTAACATCTGTTGCCAATCTTCCTTCTTTTTTTCTCCGCAAAGTCCCAGTACATAGTTGTATATCTTACTTGTAGGTCATTCTAGTTCTTCTATGTGGGATGCCACCACAGCATGGCCTGATGAGCAGTGAGTAGGTCTGCACCCGGGATCCCAACCAGTGAACTCCAGGCTGCTGAAGCAGAGTGCATGAACTTAACCACTTGGCCATGGGGCCAGCCCCAAGAAGTTTATTTTCTGAAACTTTAAAACTTCCCCAATAGTTTTAAAAGCAGCAAAAGCATTTTTTCCCATTGGCTACAAAACATATGCCTTTGTTCCAGCAATACATAAGACTATATCTCACATTTTCTTCTTCAATTACAAAGCAATAAATATAAAGCAAAAACTATCACTTTGCTATATTCTTTCCACCTTTTCCCTCTATTATAAAATCCAATTACAAATGCTCCTTAATGCCCTATCTGGAAATTGTGAGTTGGCCTCAAGCCATCTCAAAATGGAGGTTTCTAAAAATTAACATACATGATTAATGTGGGTTTTTAAAAAGGGAACCATTCAAATATGTCTCAAATTTTAAAGTGACTCATAGACTTTTAATGAAAATCTTAGCCCACTGCTCACACGTGGGAGATTTTTTCCTGAAAGATGGTATCATCTTATTGCTCCACCAGCGGAAGGTTTGGCAATGAAAATAAGAGTCCATTATAGAGAGATTCTTTAGACTTTAATTTTTTTATTTCCTAGAATAACTCCAGAGAATCCTACTTTAGAGATACAGATATGTATTCCTGAATTTAGGATGGTGGTTATTGGTAGGGATTCATTTGAATGGAAATAAACTTGCTTTCCTTCTGGCCAACAATTATGCTTTCTTTTTCCCTGAATTGGCAAAATTATTGGTTTCAGTGTAAGGAGTACTGGGGATAAGATTGCCAGTAGGTACTAAGAGCCCATTCATTAATCTTCTTTCTTCCTTTATTAATATACACAGATAGCCTCATTACTCTGAGATATTACATCGTATTAGTTTAGATGTACAACACGATGATTTGATACATGTAAATATGTTGTGAAATGATTACTACAATCAGTTTAGTTAACGTCCATCACCTCATATAGTTACAATTTTTTTTACTTTTGATGAGAACTTTTAAGATCTACCCATTGAGAAATAATAGTCTTGGTACAAGTATAGATTTAGAGATTAGTGAACAATTTAAGATAGGAATGGAACAATACAAATGTGATATATCACTAACAATTAGAATTTACTATTTCTTGAATTTGCAGTGGGATTTCTGTTTATATTAACTTTCAAAGATATCAGTGGTGTAAAGTTAGTAGCACTTGCCTTTTATAATTTATCGTGAGACCATCTGTTTGAAGTTCAAATTTGGGAAACTTCCTGTCCTTCTTTGGGAAATAGAGATTATAGCAACTCAAAATGAGTAATCAATAAATTGATGTAGAAAAACAGATCTATGATCCTCATATTGTACAAAAAGTATGATCAAAATATTTAATGCAGAAGACAGTGGATGCACCAACCTACCAACTCATCCATCAAGTCTATGAGATGGTAGGCTGTGTTTTAGAGTTCTGGAGGTTTACTGAGACAGGAGTTAACATTTTGGGTTCCTGTTTCACGGAGGAAATCTGGGGGGGTAGTGGGTGGGGGGGGGGTCTTATTTGAGGGGACAGCAAGCAGGAACCACTCCTCAGGGCTCCTGACAGCAGCATTCATCAGCCAGCAAAGAAGTCTTTTGTGATGCTAGCCATCAGCACAGTGGCACTGGGACTTGCCAGGTGAGTGTCAGATCTGCACTCACTTTCCTGTACTTCACAGGTAAGGTTATACCTACCTGTACATCCACCTGGCATCAGTGGTCTTGGATTCATCTTACTGAACCAAGAACCAAAACAGGAAATGACAATTCCTTATCTGTGTTTAGCAACATCACACTTGCTTCACTTCTTGATTCTCTATCCCATTTGAATAACTAGGCATGGGATCCTTGGATCCATTTGGAATTGAGTCTCAAGTCCAAATCCCCATGGAACTTAAAATGTGAGAAGAGATATAATGGAAGAAAACCACAGATGGAGAGTTATGATTCAGAGGTGTCTATTCTGTTCATAGAGGGCAGATGAGGATGCCTCAGGTCAGGGTTGAATGTGCTGGAAATAGGGACCTCTGGTGTGCCACTGAATTGGGCACTTTAAAATGGTTAATTTTATGTTATGTGGATTTTACTTCAATATAAGAAAAGTAAAGTCTGAAGCTGGCATATGCCTCACTGAGCTCCCCTCTTCAAAATTATGTAAAAGGAGCCCATTTGAAGCCAGTTCTTAAAAGGAACATATAAATAAACCAAATAACAAACAAGCAAAACATGTCCGGACATGCCACAACATCCTGAAATCAAGAAAACAAAACAAAACTGGCCCCAAGGATTTCTTATTTCCTTTGTGCTACATTCGGAGGCATTTTTATCATGACGTCAAACATGACCTTTCACCATTCCAACGTCTCAATTTGCTGTCAGAACAACCTGAGTTGCTAATTGAATTTCCATGCTTTTGACCAGGTAAAGACTTAATTTTAAGAAGTTTCCTTAAAAGTGTGAACTTGCAGAAAAGAGAGAATTTTATATGCATCCACTTGTCAATCCTATCCATTCCACCAGGCATTCATTCAGCAATTACATGTTGCAAGCATGCCATTTATGGGGCCCTCGGCTCCCACCTACATGTTTTATTTTGCATGTACATCACTATTTAGTTAGTAAGTGTTGTTTTACTTTATGTAATTATTGAATTTACATTTAAATGTAAGCTATTCATAGTTTGAAAAAGATTTTTACAAATTATTATTTCGATTTGGTATTTTTCACCCCCACTTTAAGTTCTTGAGAATCAACAAAACAAACTCATTGTCAACTTAAATTGCACATATAAATGACCATCAGCCTTGCTAAAGTTGTGATTTTAAATATTTACTGATATATATCAATTGGATAGTTGTTGCTGTTTCTGAAAAAAAAAAATGCAGTGGTATCCTAAGTAATTATTTTAAAATAGGAATTATTCTTTAAGGGAAAGAGTTTTACCTCATCTTTCAATAGTCAACACATCATTCCTTTCCATTTTACTGTAGTTAGTTAAAATGATAACTTTTAATAAAGAGAAAGGAACATGAAATTTGCTAGTCATTTATTAATGCCATATAATTTCTAGTTACAAAGCCACAGTTACGCCCCATGTTGAAGAGAGGTGGGTAAACAGCACAGGATTGGGGCCGGCCTGGGTAAGTTCTCACACCCTGCTTAGGCGTCCCAGGGTTTGCAGGTTTGGGTCCTGGGTGCCGACCTACACACTGCTTGTCAAGCCGTGCTGAGACAGCGTCCCACATGCAAAATAAAGGAAGATTGGCACAGATGTTAGCTCAGCAGCAATCTTCCTCAAGCAAAAAGAGGAAGATTGGCAACAGATGTTAGCTCAGGGCCAATCTTTCTCACCAGCACGGGATTCAAATAAAATCAATTTGGGAAGGTAAACTTCTTTTCAGAATGATAATGTCATTTGAGATCCAATTTTGATCTGGATTTTCTATCTTTTCTTCATGTATTCTTTGTAATCCTCAGATTATTCAGTCTTTGAGCCAAATGCCAAAGTTGCTACTTACCTTTACTTGGGATATGATAAAATTTGGGACTCTTGACTGAATAGAGGATTTTCATTAATAGAATTGTTAGGGGCCGGCCCCGTGGCCAAGTGGTTAGGTTTGCAAGCTCTGCTTTGGTGGCCCAGGGTTTCACCGATTCGGATCCAGGGCACGGACATGGCACTGCTCATTAGGCAGCGTTGAGGCGGTGTCCCACATGCCACAACTAGAGGGACCCACAACTGGAATATACAGCTATGTACTTAGGGGATTTGGGGAGAAAAAAGCAGAAAAAAAAAAAGAAAGAAGATTGGCAACAGTTGTTAGTTCTGGTGCCAATCTTTAAAAAAAAAAAAATAGAATTGTTATTGGGCATTTGGATTTAATGCTTAGATTTTTTCATATTTTTAATTGCTTCCTCACACTAGAGTAAGACAGAAGGGTGGCCTTATTTCTATCCCTTAGACCCAAGTAATTTTCTCATCATTATTAACCTGTGGGCTTGAGAACACTGCAAGGACCTCCCTGACAAGAGCTAGCCAGGGCCAATTGGGTGCTGAAGACCACCAAGACGTGCATGTTGAGGACTCCACGTGAGAGCATAAATGCTACCTTGTATAGGAGGGCACAGATCACCACTTCGAGATGCAGCATCATCTCACATATCTTTATAGTACCTCGGACACTTGGCACTCACACAACACACGTGTTGTGGCCTTAGCCACTTGTTGACATGACCTTAAATGCCCAAGAAATGTAATCTTCTGTCCATTTTTTTGGAAGAACAAGTTTCCTTTGCAAATGCAGCAGAGCAGTACATCACACAGTGAGAGAAGCCAGGGTATATGCATCATTACAGGATCTCCATTCTAGCTTCGTCGGAGTTTTCAGTATAACTCATGTGAAGTATTTATTTTTTAAACAAAACTTTTCAAACATTTACAAGTAGTCTGAAGGTAAAATATAATTGAAAAAGGCAATTATAATATTATATCAGGATATGTAAACTTGAGTGGTTCGTAAAACTTCTAACCCTTGATTCAGATGCCGTTTGTTTTTGCCAGACTGCAGTCCTGGCCTGACGGTGGGTACATCTTGATATACACATGTGACAACATCTAATTTACCTCCTGAAACGTCTAGTTTAATCTTGATGCTTCATCTTGACCCTCGTCTTGGTGGTCTACATTTATCCATAAAGAGCTTTATTCTGTAAATCTTTTGGAACGGAAAACATGAGGAACGAGAACTTCATTAGACCCAAGAGTTTTCTGCTTTTAAAGCCCATCTCATGCTGGCCTGGGCAGAAAGAGCAAATTGGCATCACTTACTGTTAAGTGATAGAGAAAGAAAAGCGCATGTTTGCTCACTCTCTCTGCTCCTCTCGTTTCCTCTTGCACCGCCTCTTCCACCATGGCATCAAATGAAACATTATTGCTTCCTTTTTCTCAGGATACCTTGTACTGTTTCCATCAGTAGAAGATGTGCCTTAAATACTGCCCTCTATTTGTGACTAAAGATACTTTTGCTCTCATCTAAATGAATAGTATCCATTTTGAGAAACATCTAGCACATTGTCACACATTTTATCTTCATTATTCCTCTCAATTTTATAATTTAAATGTAGTTGTGAGCGAACATAAGTTCACAAAGAAAGACAGCATTTGTTATCAATAAATGTGGTTTTGTATTTACTTTCCGTGTGCAAGACAAAGTTTGTGTGAGGTTTTTAAAAATGTGTAATTCTTTTAAGTCTACTTTCATGCATTTAACACAAATTCCTGTTGAGTTCCTACCGTGTGCCAGACTGGTTTGTAACAGGCAACTAATCGCACGTGCTCCCTGGTTTCAGGGAGCTTCTGGCTCAAGGCAACAAACAAACACACATCCTGTTAGTTCCTCACAAATTCCTTAGCCAATTAATTTTATGTATTCCACATCCTTTAGAAGTAAGCCATTTTGTGAAATTCGCCTTTGTCTTAAAATAACAATAAAAGCAAAATCTTACAACTTCCACTATAAGAAAAGAGAATGTATTCCATTTTTCATTTGTCCTTAATTTCTCTCATAGGGTTTTGGCTTATACTAAGTTTAATTAGCAACTAGTTTGCCTTCCCAAAGACTCTGGCACAACTTGGTGCTTACCTCAACATAGATTTAGTGGTTTTCATATTCAAAAACCATGGCTCATAAAAAACTTTCAAGGGTCTCAGGTCATTCTTCCAGTTGTTTCGGAGATGGTCCACATCAGGGGTGGAGATTTTTTACCTCCAAATGAAAGGCTTTTTACTTCAATGTTCTCAGATCTAAAACCAGCAGATGTTCCTTTCATCAGAGCCCTCATTCAGCAGGTGAACATCTTCTCGTTACTGTCTATAATCGTGATCTATGAATCAGCAATTTGCTGTAAGAAATTTGAGACTCTTTCCTCCTGAAGATAGCCTGTCCCTTTCTTAGTATAATGAAAAGTCATTTTAAATTATGCTGTTTCTTAGTGAAGTATGAAAAGTGAACCACACGTGTTTCCACTGAAGCTTTATTAACCATAAGCCCTATTTTCTTTTCACTCCATTTGGTTTGGTTTATACAGTTCACATGGTCACTTTTGCATAGCTAAATGGTCCTGATTTCACTCAGTAGCACTGCACACATAAATTTTTCTGGGGTTAAAAAGCAAAGTTTAGAACAATTTCTTGCTCAGAAGTAAGGGGATTCATCTGGAAGTCATTTCATAGATAAGAATCCTGGCATGCTGTGGCAGGAGATTTCCCTGGATCAAACATCCTTTTAGGTGTACTTAAATATTATCTGAGTCAGCATTCAATATTTCCTAAATTCCCAGTGCCTGCCAAGTGTTTGAATGTTCACTCTCAGACACAATCCATATGTCAGACTCATCACATAAACTTGTAGAATGCCTACAAAGGGGCATGAATAGCATAGGCTTGAAGTTCCCGAACTGTATTCCAGAGTGGAATTGATCTTTGTTCTTAAAATTGAGATGTCTGTCTGACCTAAAGAGAAGAAAAAGATCAGAGTGAAGAAATTTTGCTGACTATACGGTTTGTTGGCCCAAATCAAACAGTTGTCATAGAGATTTCAGGTTACATAGGTGAGAATGAAAAAAACTATACTATTAACATGATTTACTAAAAATTATGCAGTAATTGACAGTCTGAAAAAGATAGCATGTCCAAAATAATATTTTTTAGGGAGAAAGATTTCAGTGAGATACAAAAAGTTAAAACAACAAAAGGCAGAAACCTTCCACTCATCAAGAATATGATAACATCCTTGCTATGCTAACAATAAGACTTTCTTAAATATTTTAAGCATATTCCAAATCAATACATTAGAACATTACAATTTATATCTTGTAACAGCCAAACTAGTTAACCACAATCTTTATGATGACTCTTGTTTGCTTTCTATGTGGTAAAATTATTTAGGAGAAAGGACTTTCTCTTCTTATTTTTGATGATATCTGCCTTCTTGAAGGCTATGATACATAGTTAAGTCTAAACAGGAAAATCTACAGCCTTAGGTGTTTCATAATTATATTAACGCTAAGAGTAATAATTATAGTGATGGCTTCCACTCTTTCACCCAGTCCTGTTGTAAGGATCTGTGCTTGTGATATTCCATTCAGTCCACAAAAACAATATAAAGAGAAGATGCTGTTTCCATTCCTTTACCAAACAGTACTCCACGGCTCGGAGGGGTTGAGCACATTGCCAGGGGCAACCTGGCTGTGATCTTTGGAGATGTGTTTGGAATCCAAGCGGTTTAACTCCAGAGCCACATGGGGACCACTAGGACTTGTTTCCTTAGTAGTTGATATCAGCCAGGACTTGTTTTAAGTTAAAAAAAACCTTATTTTATAATCTTAGGGCTCTTGTATTCCTTCTCTGATTAGTTAAGCCCTTTGCCTTAATACTACAGAGCCTCCTGGAAGATGTAGGAGCTGTCCAGCGTGTGTTAGTGTTAGCAAGAGTATGGTGTCACCTATAATGTTGATGCTGATGCTTTGCGCTATGGAGATCACGTGTTCTGATTAATTTAAGTGTCGAAATTTGAGAGAAAGTTTGATGTCAGAGAAAAGCTGAGTGAGAGGACTTCACCAAGTGGCATAATTTTTGGTGAGTTTACAACAGTTTGTGAGATCCTGTTGACTCTGCAGCCAGAGGAGTGTTTTCTTGTCCCCAGCACACAGTTGATTTCACTTAGAGACACAAATACTGGCTAACACATTTCTCCACAGACTGATATAATAAGGATAATGCCTTACTTGTCCTCCGCGGTGTAACTTCCAAGAACTTTCCCCAGCAGTGGCATATGTTATCATATTTCATTCTTACAAAAACCCTATGAGGACATTATTATTATATTTATTTTCCCAGGTGGTATATTCAGACAGATACTACTAAAGACACCCCTCTACTTGAATGAAGTTAGGTTTATCGATTATTTGCAACAAGGGAGAATGCATACTGTCGGGTGTGTTGAATAAGAGGGGGTAGGAAGGACTTACAGAATTGTGGGCTTGCATCAAGTGATTTTAGGGAGGTTCCAAGGACATGGCTTTGGAGTGGAGGAAGTGGGAGTAGTGCTGTGACTGGTTATCTAAAAGGAGGAAAAATTGGATGGGTGCTGATGCGGTAACTGGCAAAGAACCATTGAGTATCATTCAGTGGTTTTGCCTGACGTTGCTGCTCATGAAGTGGTTTATGTTCCACAGAAGAACACCACAGCCTAGCTGTATGGGCCAAGCCAGCTCCCAGCCATGCTTAGGTGGTAACATCTGGCCAGCAGCCAGGTGTCAGGGGCTGCTTTTCTCCTTCTCGGGTAACTGAGAATGGAATAAACTGAGTAACATACCCCAAGTCCCTTGGAGGCAGGAGGCAGTGCTGAAGTCTCAAAAGAGATTTTTGAGTGGAGCCTAGACTATTACCCACTAGCTTTCGTCTAAGAAACTGAATGCCAACATTTTATTGTTGCAGAAATGAGACGTCATATATTGTCATTGCATACTACAGCAGGTTCTAATTTTAATCAGACTCTGCCTTAGAATTTAAGGAAGCTGAAAAAAAGAGGAGGTGTGTAACTTGCATGTGGGGAGGCACCTCTGTAGCTGATCAGCAGGTGCCACCTCCATCATAGAGATGAGGGCATTTTGAGGACATGAGAGTTCCATGTGCAGCCCAGACAACCTCTTTCATGGCCCTTGCTTGGATGGGGATGGTCAATACCAGTGTCTTTGACTTTTCATTTTATTGTCATATTTTCTATGGCTGATTAAGACCTGTCCACAGTGAACAGTTTGTTCTCTGATTTTGATAATTATGGTCAAATCCTCCTAGGATGAAAGTATCATGTTAACTGCAGAGCCTTGGCTGAATTCCGTAGGACTCCCTCTTCCTCCTACTTCTTGTTTCCTTCCAATGGCAACTGTTACTTGTCAGGCACATTCGGGAGAAGGGTCTGACATTCACTAAGAGCTGGCAAGAATATTGCAACATGCAGAGATAATACATGCACTTGAAAAGCCAAAGGATACGTTGACGTGCATTTCTTCTTCTTGAGTTTAAAGAGCAACATGAAATGCAAAAGAGAGTTACAAAAAACATCTTGACATTTATTTTCAGTCATTAGACCTGATTCTCATACATTCAATCTTAGTTTTCCATTGTATATGATTCTAGTTTTTGAGAGCCAGAAGCACGTACAAGTAAACTTTTATTTATCCAACAAATTAATCCTATGTTCTCTTGCTCATTTTGGACAACGTTGTGATAAAGGCAGTAATATCATACTTATTTTTTAAAAATAGTATGGCTTAGGTCATCAAAAATATGTTTATAGATTTTAAGAGGACCAGGTTAGGAAACAAGCTAATTGACAGCTTTAAGATTCTTAGACACATAACTTTATACCTAGGTTTATTTAGCTTGATAATTATCCCTATTGCATGTAAACTACAGCTGGCAGAGCTTATGCATGCACAGGAGTGTTCAAACTGCAAGTGGGGCTCGTGAGCAAGTAGCACTAGTTGGCAAAAAGTAGAAAGAAATATGTACATATTTCTCCTCTTGCAGAACCAACTGCTCCTGACTAACCAGGAAAGTTCGATGGGAGAAGTCAGGGCTGAGTCAACACCACCTTGGCGCCTATTGGGGTTTTTGTTTGCTTTAAAGCTCAGTGCTAGAAAGAGTTTCTAGGAAGCCTTCTCTAAACAAGGGGGAAGAGAGTGTTCATGAATAGAAGGCAGAGAAACACTAATTTCTACAGCACTGAGAAAGCAAATTGTGCAGATTTTTCAATAGAATCCACTTAACACAGACATATGGACTTGCATTTTGTTAAAATGGAACTGTGACAATTAAAACCACAGATTCCAAATACACCATATAAAATGTTTAAAATCTTATCTATGGTAAATTTTTTTTAAAACTGCACCCTATGTCAATTTGTCTATTTATTTTTAGTCAAGAATCTCATATTTTCAAAAGTAATTAGGCCAAGAGAATGATCTGGTTTTTGATTTTTGTTTTCTATATATTTTTTAATGCTTTTGGGTCTTACATTCAAGTCTTTAATCCATTTTGAGTTGACTTTTGTGCATGGTGTAAGGGAATGGTCTACTTTCATTCTTTTGCATGTGGCTGTCCAGTTTTCCCAACACCATTTATTGAAGAGTCTCTCCTTTCTCCCTTGTCGAATAATCACTTTCCATAAATGTGTGGGTTTACTTCTGGGCTCTCAATTCTGTTCCATTGATCTGTGTGTCTGTTTTTGTGCCAGTACCATGCTGTTTTGGTTACTATGGCTTTGTAGTATATTTTGAAATCAAGGAGTGTGGTACCTCCAGCTTTGTTCTTCTTTCTCAGGAATCCTTTGGCTATTCGGGGTATTTTGTTGTTCCATATAAACTTTAGGATTCTTTGTTCTATTTCTGTGGAAAATGTTGTTGGAACTTTGATAGGGATTGCGTTGTATTTTTTTAATGCAACTGCCTTGGGGCTATTCCATTTTAGCTGCTGGGAAAACAATCCACTATGCTTTGATGGTATGTCTGAATCATCAGAAACTCTGGAAATAATTTTTTGGCATATTCTCCAAACATTTTAACATATTTTAGCATGATAGAGAGTCCTTTTCGTATCTTGGAATAATGTCAGCCAAGAGTTCTTTACAAGTGGTGTTAGTATTGAGAAATGTGTCTGAATAAAATCGTTCTTAAAAGGCACTATAGGGCACGTGATAAAAAGATGCACATCAGATTTTACATGTTGAGATTCCTAAACAAGAGTGTGTGCCATAAACTGTCAGAAGAAATGCAAAGAGCTTCAAGATGTAGCATCAAGCAAAGATTAATTCAGGCAGCTCGAAAGTGTCTTTCCCCAACTTTATGCCTTTACCTTTGGTGAAATAAGTATTGTATTATGGCCTCGTGAGCCATGTGATGCCAAGCAATTGACTTAACCTCTCTGGGTCTCATTTTCTCATCTGTAAAATGGAGATAGTAAAACTTTAATTCTCTGTGAGAAACACAAGAGTTATTACACATAAAGTGCTCGTAAGAATGCCTGCCATGTGGAAAGGCTAAATACAAGTTAGGAATTATTATTATCCTCATTTTACAGAGGTTAAACCAAGGTTTGAAGAGTATGGTCATGTGCCCAAAATCATATACCTGGCTAGTCCTTGACAAACGGAACTGAAATTCTTGCATTGTTGAAACTCCTCTTCCTCTCAATGCTTTGCAGCAGTTTGTGCGGCCTGGAAATCATTTCTAGTTCCACACTTTGAAAGGGGTCACCTGTCAAAACGGGTCTAGACCTAAGAGAATTCATTCTAGGTAGTTCTTTGATTACTTTTTCATTCCACTCTCCCTACCCCCAATCCCACATTGTTTCTGGTTATTGCACTATTTAAGTATTCTAATTTTTTCTTGCTTCAATTTTGTTAATTTCATTTTTTCCCATGAGATAAAGGGAATTTTAATAGACCTGTACTGGAGAAAGGCTATCAAGGCAGAAAACCAAAAGAAAATTTTCAAAATATGCATCCAAGCTTTAAAAAGCCAAAATAATATAGTGATGTACACCTGAAATTTACACGATGTTGTAAACCAACATGACCCCAATAAAACAATTTTTAACAATTAACGCAGAAAAATAACCAACAGTGTATATTATACGATCTTAATTTCATAGTTTAAATAATATATATGTATTAAAAAGATGGTATACTATATATCCATGTATTCACAGATGATATCTCTGGGTGAGAGTAAAGATATTGCTTTTATCCTTTTTGTGAATTCTCTATAGCAAGAAAGATGCAATAAACTTTTTTTTTAACCCACATGCACCTTTTGGGAGAGAACTCCAAAGTGCTGACTTTAGCTTCTGGGCGTTCATCCAATCTTTCCCTCCTCCCTGCCCTGCCTGCCCCTCTCTGCCCTCTTCCCTTGTCCATCTTCCCACACATAGTCTAATGCCAACATTCTCCTATCTGGGTCCTTTTTATTCTCCAAGCACATCCCTCTTGTGCCTCTTCCCCACAGGACCACTGGAGTGATGCATCGGCAGGCACACTTGACCTCCATGGTTGCAACTCCAAGCCCCACCTTTCTCTTGTGTTCCCTGCATGCTAACTTCTAACTTCTAACTTCCCCATTGCATATGAGAATTTTCCCGATCTGGCTGCAGGCAAACGGAAATAATCGTTTTGTGCAGGGATGTACCTTTGGGTAATAAATAAAGAGTAGGAGGCAGAAGTTAGGGGATCTCAGGAGACCTTGGAAGAAACAGTTGCTCAGGCAGAAGATTGGGAAAATTTTATGCAATAGAGACTATATATACTGTACAAACATATATGTAAGTATATATACTATATATATGTGTGTATGTGTGTAAATATATATGCTATATATGTATATATACTATATACACTAAATATACATGTATACATATGCATATATGTAAGTGTGTAGTGTGTATATATACAAATATGTAGTGTATATATATATGCATATATTTTTCCAAGCTATATATATAAAATATATATAAATATATATAAAACTTTCCCTAGTCTTCTTATATATCTTTAGGTATATAATTCATATATGACATCTTATATTTTATATATTTTATACATTTATATATATGCATACATAATGTATTTATATATAATATGTCAAAGCATATATATTTTATATATTATATAGAATATATTTATACCCATGCCGACTGCACTCTGTGGAAGTAGATACTTCTCCTTCTGGTATCCCCCAGTACTTAAGTGACTGGAGTGGGGAGAAAAATAATGGAAATCGGACTTGGCAGCAGAGAAAAACACCTCAAAAGCAAGAACAAAAGGGAGGTTCCAACCACATGCCTCCAAACCAGACTCTTCTCTTGAAGGGGCTCCCCTGAACCACATGCTGAAGAACCGAGATGCCAGAACACCTTTAGACATCGCATAAGCTTTATTGATTTCATTTGGCTTCAGCATCAGTTCATTTACCAGCTGGTTCCCAAGCCTGTACGTTACCATTAGGTAAAGCCTAGTGTACTCTTCATTCCAAAACTCTTGCCAAGTCTTGCTGTTGGTTAACATCTCGCCTACATGAGGTCAGAAGTCTCCAGTTATTCACAACAGAACTCAGTTTCCACTTTGCACAATGCATTAGCCCTCTTGCTACATTTTGTTTTTGCATTGTAGGTGAGGAATAAGTCAGACATAACCAGCATGCTCTGAGTGAAGCTCTTCCAGAGCTTTGATACCAACATCTCCTACCTCCCCAGTTTCTCCCTGACTCATCTATTTGTTGCTGTGCCCCCTCCCCTGGGGATGCAGCCTTTTGTGGTACTGAACTGTCTTCTGTACACAGAAGCAGTTTCATATGTAAGAGTCCCCAAGGGAAGAAGACATTACCTTCATGGGACATTCCTTTCTGTTAAAGAGGATTTACTTACTGAACCAAGAGATTTGCTTCAGTTTACCAAATGAGAGTGGAGAAAGTATTGTTAAAATATAGCTAAATTGAGAGGGATTATTAAAAGTATTTACTCCTTCATTGGAGGAGCAGTGACAAAGCTTGTAGAAACAAAAGTAATATCAAAAAGGATTATCAAAAGTATTATAAAATATCAAAAGTATTGCGTATGACCAAAGTTTAAGAAGGTATAATTTTTGGTGTTACTGATTTACTAACTTCCTATAAGTAATGATACACACATCTTCAAACATTTTCAGCATTGAGGGTCTTGATGAGTATGTTTAACCCACAAGGATTGCCAAATTATAGTGAATGTGTCATCCATGTGCCATCCAGCCATCCCTAGCTTCTGCATCGTGATTCTCATGTTGCAAACAAGTCTGAAATGTTTACAAGTCTTGATGGCATTCCTGCAGTCTACAGAGCTTGACCAGAATATTGGAGGCTCTTCCCACTGAGCTGGCAACCTCATGGTCTCCGGATCTGCTAAGCATCTCAGAGAAGAGACACAGGATACAAGAAATTATCCTTACACTGCTAGGTCTCATGGGTAGGTCTGATGGTGAGGTTTTCCATAGCAGAAGACAGAACACAGCCACCAATTTGGTTTTGGTTGAGGGATATACAATCTTTATTATCATTATGTTGAAAAGACAGCTAAAAGTAGATGAAGGTATTCAAGGGACCCCATACATTTTCTTATTCCAGCCTTCAATGCTTGGTAAGTGTCTGGTATAAAATATCCCATTAGTGGTTCAGTAGTTATCCAACCTCGTGTGGGTAGATACCCATAAACAAGTTCCATTAAGGTGCAAACTAATGCTATTCAGTATAGCCTAAGAGGGAACCAAATTTACACTTTCCATAGCTTACATTTCAAGCACGCTGTAGAATTCTTCCTCACATTTGCAATTTCTACTGCAATTTCTCTTCCACTGTAAAGCTCTTTTCACTCTCCTTTCTGGGACCAGCCAAAGATGGGGCAAATATTCAATGAAAGGAGGGTGGTGTTGGCTTTGTCCTTCATCAAGAGCAGAGTGGAAATGAGAGGAAAAGGTAAACTTACACACTCTGTAGAGCTAAAATCTGATGCTGCTATCTTCTGGGAGCAGTAGATGTCTACAGCTGAATTTTACTTTGGAGGCATTTCTGAATTCCAGGGTCCTGTGGTGGGTCTTACCAAATGCAGTTCATTTGACTTGGGTTAAGTCTCTTCTACTGAAGACTCCCGTGATGACTGGGTTGAGACGGATCTATTCTGTTGGACTCACCTGGTCTTTAGAGGTGTTCCACTTGAGCAGGGTCTGTTTCTAGATGACCAAAGAATACTTCTTTCTAGGAGGTTCATCTTTGGCTCCATCACCATCACAGCTCACAGGACCCTCTTTCCAGAAACCCTCCAGAGTCTTTGACCTCTATCATATCCTTTTCTCTGTCTGGTAAAACCTGAATGAGGCTGATGGGCTAATGATGGAGGAGCTAGCCTCAAGTTTCTTATCAGTTCTTGCATCTTTGGACTATCTCCTTGATTAAGAACCATGGCTCTCCTCCGTGGGTGATTGTGCCTCCCACAGGTTGGCAATGTCAGGAGACATTTCTGGTTGTCTTTATGAGAGTGGAGAGGGCTACTGGCATCCACCTGCTGCGAAGCATCCTACAGTGCACAGGACAACCCCTCACAAAGAATTATCTGATTCCAGAAATGAACTGTGCCAACATGTTCTAAGTCAAAGCATTGTCTTATTCACTTATTAAATGATTATTCTAGACCATTAGCTCTCAACTGGGGATAAGTATGCCTCCAAGGGGACATTTTGATATGTGTGGAGACATTTTTGGTTGTCACAACTTGAAGTTGAGGAAGGGCATCTAGAGGATAGAGACCAAGGATCCTGCTAAACATCTTTCCATTCACAGAACAGCCCTCAATAATAGAGAATCATCTGATCCGCAACGTCACCAATGTTGAGATTGAGTTGAGAAACCTTGGTTTGGACATAGGGATGCTTATTGATATGCATTAAGATGCTACTAGGAGGTAGCTTTGAAGATTCAGGAGCCAAGAGCACAGATTTTGAAGCCATACTCCCTGGATTTGAATCCTAGCTTGGGCACTTCTAGCTCTGTCTGGATCTTGGACAAGTTACTTAATCTTTCTGTGCCTGGAAAACCTTTGTCTTTTTGTCTGTTTCCCAATGCCTCATAAGGTCCAGCACTAAAGATAATTAGATTAGATAATCTAATTTTTAGATTAGATGACAATGCAGTTTATAGGAGTGTCTGACCAAGAGTAAGAACTTCTGTTAATAGCACTCTGTTGTCAGCTTTGGGACTCAGATGATACTGAGATAGCAGGAAAACGTCCATATTAGGATCCTTGGCTCACAAAACTTCATCTCCCAGGAGGCAGTCCATCTGTTGTCAAATAACCTGACTAGTTGAAATTTATTAAATTTCTCTTTACCTGCCCCTTGACCAATTAAATACGTGCAATCAGATTGTGACACAGTAAGGAAATTAAAGTGAAGGTACTATAAGAAAACAGTCAGAAGCCTGTCTTCACATTGGACGTGCAATGATTAGCTTCTTTATCGTCAATTTCCATTATAACTTATTGGCATTACCAGCCACAATAGATGTTCCGTGTCTTCTCAGGATTTTAATCAACGGCTGGCATCATTCACACTTGTTTACTGTTATTAGCACTGAGGGATATAATCTTCATGTCTTCCTCTGAATACTGCATCCTGAGGAAGATGCCTTATTTCCTAGTGGGTTTCTAGAGCAGGGGATGTCAGCCCTCTCCTGAGCTATTTCCGTCTTGCTCATCAGAGAACATACTAGCTCATGGAAACTCCAAGCATAGCTGTCGGCTGCAGGTACCGTGGGGCTGCAGGTCTGCCTCTCCTTTTAGGAACGAGCTAGAAATCAGAACCTTCTCCAGTCTCCTCTCACTTTTCTGCCCTCTGAGATGGAGGATTGCACCTTGTTTATATTATGCCATGAGTGGAGCGGATGGGAGGCGGTCCCTAAAAGGAACAATGTCTTGCCCTTGATTTTGTTTCCTTACAAAATATACAAATGAATGACCATTTCTACTTCCTTCTTAGTTTTTCCTGCCTTAGAATCTGGATGCCACCCTAAAATAGGTGCTGATCTGACAGGGAAATGGTGCATATTTCACCCCCAAATTCTGGGCCATGTCTTCTAATTCTAGAACTGTCCCCTAGCTTGTGTTTTTTTTTTTTTTTTTTTTTTTTGAGGAAGATTAGCCCTGAGCTAACGTCTGCTGCCAATCCTCCTCTTTTTGCTGAGGAAGACTGGCCCTGAGCTAACATCCGTGCCCATCTTCCTCTACTTTATATGTGGGACGCCTGCCACAGCATGGCTTGCTGAGCGGTGCCATGTCCACACCCATGATCCAGGCCAGTGAACCCTGGACCGCCGAAGTGGAATGTGTGCACTTAACTGCTGTGCCACCGGGCTGGCCTCTAGCATGTGTGTTTTTGTTGCAAGCCATTTCAGATTTCTTGTTTTGGTAGTAGGCAAACTATACTGCAACCCAAATAAAGTCACTCTTCTTGCAATTCAAAATAACAAAAAGTGTTCACATACACACACACACCTGCAGGCACCCATGGCTGAGCAGTTTGTGCACTGTGGAAAGGCAGGAGACTAAGGGAACAAGCCTGATATTCAGCCCTAGACATGCTCTGCAACCCATGTGCCTGTGGGGCTGCAGTACCTGGCCAGAGGGGTGTCTGTTTCTACTCATCCAACAGCAGGCACTTTATTGGCTGAAGGCTCCCCAAGCCCTCTCCTCCCTTACCCTGCACCCATCACACGCAGCACACTATATACTTGCTTAATATGCTTGTTTGTGTTCTGCCTCATTCTCAGTGTCTAAATCAGTCCTTGGAACCTACAAGGTCTTCGGCAAAGGTTTGTTGAATAAAAGAATGGTTGACATAGCAAAGACATGAAAGTCAGAAGGAATATGTCCATTGTCTTGTCTTATTTATATATATCATTCTCATTCTAGTTCTCTTTCTTCATACATAACTTGTTTTAGTTTGCATTTAGTTTTTCTTTTTCAAAACATTCATGATCTTTGGCTTAACTTTCTTTCAGAAATTTCAGTGTGGTGTACCTAGGTGTGAGCTTTTTATTTATGATGCCAGACAGGTCTTCTCCATTGAGAGACTCATTTCCTGTGGTATTGGGAAATGTTCTGGTTTATTTTTAAAATTATTTTATTATTTTTGATTTCATTTAATTTTTAATAATTTATTTTTAATAACTTAATTTAAATTATTTTATTATTTTAAAGTAAAAATTTATTTCGAATTTAAAAAAAATTTTAAGCATTTTGTGGGGATCTTTTTTCATCGCCTCAGTGTTTGTATAATAGATGCACCATTTTCTCTTATTCTCCTAATATTCAGTGTATTTTCAGGGATTATTTGAGATTTACTTTTCTTTCTTTCAGATCTCCATTTTCTCCAAAGTCTGCTGTTCAGTTGTTTGCTTTTTTAAAGGTTTAATTTTTAGAGCAGTTTTGGGTTTACAACAAGGTTGACAGGAAGGTACAGAGATTTCCCACAGACCCCTTGCCCCCGCACAGGTATGGCCTCCCGCATTATCAACATCACCCACCAGGGTGGGACATTTGTTACAATTGATGAAGCTGCATTGGCACATCACCAACACTCAAAAATCGTAGTTTACGTTAGGGTTCACTCTTGGTGTTGTACATTCTGTGGGGTTGAACTAACGTATAATGACATGTGTCCATCATTATAACATCATACAGTGTAGTTTCATTACCCTAAAAATTCTCTTTGCCTGTTCATGCCTCTCTCCCCACTAATGCTTGGCAACCACTGATCATTTTACTGTCTCCATAGTTTTGCCTTTTCCAGAATGTCATATAGTTGGAATCTTCCAGTATGTAGCTTTTTCAGATTGGCTTCTTTCACTTAGTAATATTCATTTAAGGTTCTACCGTGTCTTTCCATGGTATGATAGCTCATTTCTTTCTAGTACTGAATCATATTCCATTGCCTTGAGGTACAACAGTTTATTTATCCATTCATCTACTGAAAGATGATGTTAGTTGGGAAATATTTTAATTAATAATAGTGAAATATTGAAGATATGAGTGCTGACTGTTACATAATTAGACTGATATAATTTAGCAAGTATATCAGAAGTTATATACTCTAAATGGGCATGATTATATACAAATTAGTCACTTCGGAGGCAGTACACTAATTGCAATAAAGATTGCTTAAACTTTGTATTTCTGCTCACTTTAAATTGCTTCAGGGCCCATAGTAATTTATTTTCACTATCTTGCTATGAGGTAGCTCTTAATCCTTAAGGAGGGACTTCTATTTGGAAACAGCCAAGGTTCTGTTGACCACATTGCATAATGCAATTTTAATTCAAAAACTAAGTACATCTATAAGTAAATGTAAGCTTGATTCAACTAATTTTTAAGGAACATTGAAAAGAGAAAATCAAAATACTTTGAGCAACCTCAGCACCGCACAAACAGCTTTCCAAATTGACCATTCCAACGGACAGCATTAGATGGAGTTACGATTCCTACCATGCTTATTTTTAAAAGGCCCATTTGCAGCCTCACCTTTTAAAAGGCTGTTTCATGAAATGGTTCCTGACTGTTCAATGCGTCTACAAAATAATTTTGTCTGATTACACAGTCGCCAATAACCAATGAAGGTACCTGCTCAATGTTAAAACCTAGGTAATCTGCTTTCTATTGAATGTGCCTTTGAATAGTTAAAAAGTTTATAATATCATTTCCATAGAAATAACTCTGAATATTTCATGTGGCTAGATGAATCGCTAAAGATACAGTAACAATTGGTCTAGACTTTCATTAGAGAGTACTAATCAATTATTGTACATGCAGACATGTAATGAAAAGCAATAGCTACCATATACAACTCAGACAGCACTATAGACATGAGTATGGGTGTGCATGTATGAATAGACAGCTCCATTTATAGTGGAGTTTGACATCTGGGGATGAGGGGATTCAGGGCTCTCAATCAGCTGCTGGCCTTGTAGGAAAGTATGCAAACCCAGGGATGCCTGAAGGGCCTGGGAGTTGACATGGGGCTTCCCCAACACGTCTCCTGATTATCTGGAAGTGGAGGACAGAATTTCCACTTCACGATTACTCCATTAGTGTGACTAGCTCTCCAGTGATGTGGCCACGTTTCTAACGGTATTTTCTTCAATGGCAAGATGGACAATTTACAGGTACCCTGGGCAGGTACAAATAAAGAGGCCATATGAAGTTAGACAATAGATGTAAAAAGTAAATTGGTCAACATTTACGTTGCAGTTAGATTTACACTAATTTAAAAATAAAACAACTCTGTTTGAAATATAACACAGAAAAGTTCATACAGCAGATAGTTTTCAGAACTATCATAATGTTTATCTTTTTAAAATCTTTACTGTCCGTTATTGCTGAAATATAAAATACACTATTTTTTGTGTAATATTCATTTTATAAGCAGCAAATTTACTAAATGTTCTCATTGTATGGGATTTTCTACATGCACAGTCATATCATCTATGAGTAAAAACAATTTTGATATTTGCTTTTCAGTCTTTACGCACGTTTCTTTTTCTCGCCTTGCCACAGTAACTAAGGCCTCCAGTTCAAGGCCAAATAGAAACAATGATTCGGGTATTTCCTGTTTTTGCTTCTGGCTTTAAAGACAGTGTTTCCAACACTTAACCAACTGGGATGCTATCGACCAAAGGCTTTTACTTGAGAATTTTTATCAGAAGGGAGAAGTTCCCTTCTATTCCTTGTTTGCTAAAATCTTTGTAAAAGGATGTTGCATTTTATTATCATTTGTTTCCTCATGTAATGAGTTGGTCATATTTTTTTTGTTACTCTGATCCTGTATTAATTTTACTTGATCTATATCTGTATCTCTCTACAGAACGTATATATAATATATTTATATATTCTAATGTTAAGACAACTTTGTATTTTGGAATAAACCCAACTTGGTGGTGGTGTATTCTTATGCTTTTTACATATTGTTGAACATTGTTCATGAGTGGCTTGGCTTACCGCCTTCTTAATCCAATTCCTTAGTGGGTTGGAGATGCATGTTACACTATCCTACAGAAAACTGAAGACTATATCTTTTTCTTATACACACTTGAAGAGTTTATGATTGAGAATATTTCTTCCTCCATGTTTTCCAGAACTAATAAGTGCAGCCATTTCTGCATAGAGTTTTCTTTGTGGCATGAGTCTTGAATGGTTATAGGATCATCCAGGTTTTCTATTTAGTGTCGAGTCACTTTTGTTATGCTATATTCTTCTAGAAGTATTTCCATTTCTTTTAAAATTTCAAAGTTATCAAATTACAGAAGTTAATAATTCTCTTTTATCTTTCTATGTCTGCAAGCTTACAGTGGTGATCTTTGTTTTCATTCCAAAAATATATGTCTTCACTTTTTTATGGGTAGAACTCACTTGTTTATCTCCTTGGCTATACTTTCCACCACCAACTTTTGGGTTTATTCTTCACTCTACTATATGTTGATTTAACTTTTTATTAATTACTGTTTGTATCTTTATTATTTCCTTCTATTTAATCTTACTGTTGTTTTACTAGCTTCTTGAAATAGAAGCCTATTTTATTAATTTGCAAATATCCTAGTTTCTAATATATTAATATATACCCGTAAATTTTGCTCTAGGCATGCATTAGCTGCATTCCACAAATTGGATAAGTGGTACTTTTGTTATTGTTCACATAAGATACTTGGTAAGCTCTATTATGAGTTTTTCTTTGACTCGTAAATTTTTTCAGAGAGAACTCTTTAGTTTGCAAATATATTTTTTTTCTAGTTATATTTTGTTTATTGCTTTTCAATGTGTTTTGCATCCGTGAGGAAAGTGTTTATTCTGCAAAAGTGGATTGCAATATCCTGTGTATGTCTAATAACTCAAGTTGTTGAATTATGTTGTCCATATATTCTATAATTTTATTGATAGTGTGTACGTTCTATCAGTTACTAAAATAAGCCTATTAAATTTTCCCCGAATGGTTATGGATTTTCTCATTTCTGTCTATATTTTTGTAAACTTTTATTTTGTGTGTGTTATGGGCTTATTGATTTGGTGTATAAATCTAGAATGTTTATTAATTTGGGGGAAATTGAATTTCTTACCATTATGAAATTAATCTTTTTATTTCTATTACTGCTTTATGTTTTAGTGTCTGTTTTGCTTGATATTAATATTGTAATGTTTTTGGTAGTAATTCTATTGTGTGTCAATTCGATATTTTTACTTCCCGCCTTTGTGCTAATTCATGTTTTAATTGTATTAGCATATATTGGGGTCTGATAATCCTTGCTTTTGAACTGTAGATTCACTTATATTTACGTTTAATTTTTGATGTATTTGCGTTTAACTCTTCTATCCTAACTTTGTGCTTTTATTAGCGCACTTCTAGTTTTTCCTCTCCTTTCTTGTTTTCCTGTGAATTGCTTGTTTTTTTTTTAATCATTCGATTACCCTGTTCACCCTCTCCCACTACGTTAGATATTAAAACCTTTTGCCTGTTTTCTTTTAATGGAGAATGATAGAAATTACAACACAGATCCTTAACGTAGTCACTAATTTTAATTAACACAATTGCCACTTCTCTGAAAATACTATATAACTGGTATAATTTAGCTCTGTCTTCATCCATCTAACTTACCCACTATTACTGCCATTTGACTTTTTGTGTGTTTTTTAGGAATCTAATAGGAAATATGTGTTTATTTAATTTAGTCAAAATTCATTTTGATATCCTTACATCACTTTGCTGGTGCCTCTAACTTTATCTGTGAGCCTGCTCTTAACAAAAATCTAGTGATGATCTAAAACGTGTTTTCAAAGCATGTGAGTTGTTGAAAACCTCTGTTAACTTGCCTGAAAACGTCTTTATGGTACCCTCCTCTTGAAGAATATCCTCACTGAAATTTAATTTGCAATTATTTCCTTTCAGCCTTCAAAGAAATCATTCTTCTATTCTCTGGATTACACTGCTGCTATAGAGAATTTAGCTATGAGTTTAAGAGTCCCTCCTTTGAAAATAGTACATTCTCTACATCTCAATCCAATGGATGCTTTTACAATTCTTTGCCTTTTGAATTTCTGCAGTTTTGCTGTGATACAACTAGGTGTTGTATACTTTTAATTTGTCTGATTAGAATTCCCTAATTACCTTCAACTTTTTTTATATAAGTATAATTGACATAATGATATTGTATTAGTTTCAGGTGTACAACATAGTGATTTGACATTTATTTATACTACAAAATGATCACCCTGATATTACTAATAACCATTTGTCATCATACAAAGTTGTTACAATATTGCTGACTATATCCTCTATGCTGTATATTACATCCCCATAACTTATTTATCTTATGATGGGAAGTTTGTACCTCTTATCCCCTTCAACCATTTAGACATTCCCCACCCTTCTCTCCCCTCTGGCAACTACCAGTCTGTACTCTGTATCTATGAGTCTGTTTCTGTTTTGTTTTGTTTGTTCATTTGTTTTGTTTTTTTAGATTCCATATATAAGTGAAATCATACAATATTCTTTCTCTATTTGGCTAATTTCACTTAGCATAATACCCTCTAGATCCACCCATATTGTTACAAATGGGATGATTTCATTCTTTTTTTATCACTGAGTAATATTCCATTGTGTATATATATATGTACCACATCCATTCATCTACTGATGAACACTTAGGTCGTGTCCGTATCTTGGCTATTGTAAATAATGCTGCAATGAACATAGGATTACATATATCCTTTTGAACTAGTAATTTAATTTTCTTCAGATAAATACCTAGAAGTGGTATTACTGGATCATATGGTAGTTCTATTTTCAATTTTTTGAAGAACCTGTATACTGTTCTCCATAGTGATTGCACCAATTTACATTCCCAACAATGATTCACGAGGGTTTCCTTTTCTCCACATCCTCACCAACACTTATTATTTCATGTCTTTTTGGCAATAGCTATTCTGACAGGTCTGAGGTGATATCTCATTGTGGTTACCTTCAACTTTTTCAGTGGCGTTTTTCTTAAATTCTGAGAATGTTTAGCCATTACCTCTGAAAATATTGCTGGTATATTTTCTTTCTTCTCTCCTATTGGTAGTCTACTTGCAGATAGCTTAGACTTTATCCCTGTGACTCCATTTTTATCCTTTCTTTTGTATTTTCATCTAATTTTATTTTCAAGCTTAATTCTGAATCATTTTTTCTCCAGACTTATATTCTATTTCACTAATTCTCTTTTCTGCTTTATCCAATGTGCAGTTAAGCCAACACATCCAATTCATAATTTTGTTACATATTTTCTTTACACTTCTAGAATTAATTTTTATTCCTCTTTATGGTTTCCATGTTTTTGAAGTTTTCTTCAATAGATTCTTCCTAGTTATTTTAAAGTCTGTATCTTGTATTTCCATTATCTCAATCACTTATGAGTGTTTCACTTTCTGAATGTCTAGTATGAAGACGTTTTTCTCTCCCTATTTCTAAATTTCTTTTCTATGTTCTTTCTCTTTTTTATCTGTCCATGATATATTCTGGATACTTTCTTCTCACTTCTCTTCAAATGCACTCATTTTCTCTTTGGCTTTATCTAATCTGCCCTTAAGCTGACCCATTAGTTCTTAAATCTTTTTCATTCCTCTGATCCTCTGATCTAGAATTTCTATTTGGTATTTTATACTGTATTTTCCCCCCTTTTAAAATAGTTTCTCACTCCATGTGAAAATTTTCCATTTTTTTTTCTCTTCTTTGAACATTCTTCAAAAAAGTTGCTTTATTATATGTGTCTGATCATTGCATTTTTAAGGGGTCTCTTTCTGGTAACGTATTTCTGCTGAGTCTTACTAGTGGCTTCTTGTTGTTTTTCTTTATGTGCTTGGTCATCTTTGTGAACTGGGCATTGTATTTGAAAAGAAAATATTTATAGCAATAGATTCATACTTGGCTTAATGACAACTTCTTCCAGGACAGACAACCCATGGCCCTTACAATTCTACACATCAAGGTTCATTCATCCATCATGACCTGCTGTTGTCTGAATTATTTAGTTGTTGTGGAGGTGGGCTACAAGCACCTGCATTCTGAATTTACTTGGGTTTCATGCTCGTCCTGAGGGTGAAATGCATAGAGGGAGGAAAATGTTAAGGAGAATTTATCAGATTGCATACCATTAACAGAGACTAGGGTTTGACATTGGGCCCTTACACAGCAGTTTCTTCCAGAATGGAAAACGCTTTAGGGCAAAGCTACTTTGTGTGCTGGGTGTCCTACTGGTCTGCCTATGTGGATCATCACTTTCTCATCAATTTTGGGGCTGTAATCTCTAAGAATGACTAGCATTGACATTTTTTTAAAGATTTTTTTAATCATGCAAATTGTAATTTATTCTCAATAAGGGGGTTTGTTTGAATTACCTGATCTGCCACTATAAGATCCAGATGTCTGATTTCTTCTAATTTTAACACAAATGAGAAGGTAGGAGATATAAATTTAACGAAATAATGTAAAATATTTTATTAGAGTTATATTCTCTTAAGAGTAGTCCAGAATTCAGGGAATTACTATTTTATTTTACAGGCATTAAATAGGCAGTCTTATTCCTAACAACTCAAAACTTCAAAGAAATTTCTGACAGTTAATCATCATTTAACAAGACAGCACATGCAACCTGGATTTTAATTAGGATTTGTGTGACTGCTAGAGTAATGGATGAGAAGATATTTTTATTAACTGTTATCTGTGAAACAGAGTCATACTCTTGGTTTTTCACAAGGTTCTTTATACTTTTAAATCAGTATTTGAGTATTTCCTGAGAAATCTGAGTTTGGCTATGAGTGTTTGATCTTTTAAAATGTATTATTAAAAGCATTTTATTTATGAGTTTATTTTGAAATAAACTCATGAATATTTTAAACAGAAATTACTAAAGCCAGTGTTTCATTTAAAATTCAGATATTTAAATTTTTCCCATCAGAATGCTGTCATTTACATTTTCATAATGTTATGTAAGATCAGTGACCTTAAAGATTAATGACAGAGTTATTGCCAGCTGTTCATGAGTATGTCTGAATTAAATCTATCATATGGCAATGTTGATAGCTACTTTGCAGATTTACTGTGAGAAATAAATGAGACAATGCATGTAAAGAACGTAGCAAGCTTCTTTGTACATATTAATTAATCAATAAATAATAGTCTTTGTGATTATAGATCTACTGATCAGTCCCATAGCAGTAAATTTACGTTTGGAATCTGTACACAACGTAAAAGAATAATGGCATGTTTTATGCCAAAGTTAAAATTCTTGGGATATTAAAAATAATATATTTTTCTTGGAATGTAAATTAGGCTTTTATATGGATCACTTTGAATATTTGACTCTGCTTGATATCCTTTCAAAATTTAGTTGCCTTACTCTTAAGGCAAACCAACTTTTTAAATTTTCAGTATCAAGTATGCTTTAATAGTGGCAAATTTCAATTCAATTGAAAGAAAACATCCACGCTACACACACACACACAGACACACACACACGAAACTTGTAAACTAGCTCAGCGGAGCAGGAGTTGAACTTTTATAAATTTTTCAATGAAAACTAAAAAGAAGAGCAAACTAAGATGTTATGAGAATGTTAACAGATACTATAGAAATGGGAAAATTTCAAAATGTTCATATTTCTCAAGAAAATCTGACAGCACAACAACACTTTTCAACTATCTGTCATGGATAATTAGATTTTTTGATTTGGTTCTTTATCTTTCATTTCCAATTCATCACAGAAAGGTTTTTTGGTTCACGAAAAGATAAACTTTGTAGTGATAAATCTGACAAAAATATGTGTAAAGTCTGTGCATTGAAATTTGGGCTCTATCCCTGGGAAACACTAACGAAGACCTACGCCAATGGGAGACATATGTATATGCATCCTGTTTATGGGAACACTCATGGGATGATTCAAGGTTATTAAGATTTTCATTGGTCCTTAACAATAATAGGAAACTAACATTTTATCAGACAAAAATAATTTTGATAGAATTTTGTGAAACATCTGTTTTGTCTATTAATTAATTCTGGCTTAAGACATGTCTGACATACAAATTAGACAGGAGCACTCAGTGTGCCTGAGTCAATGTCACATTGTTTATTTTGTACTGGTTTGATTTGGATTCCTTTTTTCAAGAAAGTTGATCAAATGAGGTAAGAGAAGTATTTACTCTCCAACTTGATTAAAAACAGGGTTACTTGCATCATAAAATTTCCATTAACTAGAATATTCTTGGGGGAAAAATGGAAGAGTCAACTACATTGAATTTTCTCAGTAGCACTGTGTGTCTCTGAAAATGATTCTTTTCCAATCTGGCAAGTATTTACTGAAGTCCTATTTATGATCTGTGCATACATCCTTCAGAAAACATCTGGAGAGCATCTGCTTCAAGCAAGAGCAACTCACCAGGTATTATGGACTGAATGCTTGTGTTCCCTCTAAATCTTATGTTGAAATCCTAACCCCCAAAGTGATGATATTAGGAGGTGTGGGGCCTTTGGAAGGTGATTAGGCCATGCTGGTGGAGCCCTCATAAATAGGATTGGTGCCCTTATGAAAGACCCCAGAGTGAGTTCCCTCACCCCTTCCACCATGTGAGGACACAGCAAGGAGATAGCCACCTATGAACCAGGAAGAGTTCTCACAAGACACTGAATCTGCTGGCATCTTGATCTTGGACTTGTATCTTCCAGAACTGTGAGAAATAAGTGATAATTGTTTATAAGCCCCCCAATAAATGGTATTCTATTATAGCAGCCCGATCAGACTTGGACACCAGGTGTTTGCCTAGAGACTGTTCTTCATGGAGAAGGCACTTGGGCCAAATGATCAGGGAGCAGAGGTGAAAGCTAAACCGGCACCACAATGTGCATGGTACAAGTGGTGTCTGGTGGTCTCCCAATGGACCTCGATGCGTCCAACACTCCCCCTTCATGGGCAGTCAAGGAAAAGAGTGATACTTAAAGCAAGTTTCTTTGCACAGTCCTGGAAAGATTGTGACTAGTGTTCTAGTTTTTGAACCACATCTACATAAATCTGTAGTTTGTTGACCTTGGCACTATTAATATTTGGGGCTGGATAATTCTTTGTGGTGGGAGCTGTCTTGTGCTTTGTAGGATAATGAGCAGCATCCCTAGCCTCCACCCACTGGATATGAATAGCACCACCCCACTACTACTTCTTTGAGTTGGTAAAATAAAACATTTCTCCAGACACTGTCAGATATCCTTGGGGCAGATGGGGAACTGTGTAGCTTCAGTGAAAGGATTTATACTATTTTTTTATGTGACAAGAATTGCATTGAATGAGTGTTTATTTCTAGCCTAAAATTATGGAATGTGAACTATTAAAGCAACATAAAGAGAGTCTCTTTAAATAGAGATAAATATTCTTAAATACTAAATCTGGTTTGCACTCAAAAAGATGTGGTGAATTTTTCTCATCAAATTTTCTATTTTGTTAGCATTTGAAAAAAAATCATGCATTAAATTAAAAAAAATCATGCAAAAACTATTGATAGTATGTTTGATCATATGATTTGTTTATTGAACTTTGTTTTGAAATCTCGTAATTATTCATTGGAGACTTTTTAGGTGAGATGGGTTCAGAAGTTTGTTTTAATAGTTTGAAATCTTTGGAGGATAAAAATATAGCACAAAGTTGGTGATTATCAGGAATCTCTTACAGAATATGTTTTTTTTTTAAATTCAAGAGTATCTGCTTTATTTGAAAATTATTTATCTAGGAATATTGGTTAAATTTTTGAGTAAAAATTTTCTACCCAATATGTGTGGATATATGTTTGTATTCCTAACAGTATTTTTTTTCACCTTTATTGAGGTGTAAAATTGGCCAGTATTTCTTCCCAACCCTCACTCTCCCCGTGAGGTCTGGTATATTTGCAAACTAATGAATAGTGAAACAATTTTACTTTTGTTACATTCTCTTCTGTATAATCTATGTAATTAAATGGAAAATAAATTAAACGACATAATCATTTACCTTGTAAAAGGCAATCTTACTTCACTGGAACAGAAATGGATTTATGGGAGAATGTTGGGCCTTTCTCTTTACTTCAGTTCTGTTCGAGTGAATTTAGTGCTCCGCTATGAAAGACCACTTATTGAGGAAAAAAAATGTAGATCTTTTTAAAATGTGTTTACTAATATTCATCATATTCACGAGAAAGAAATGAGGCAATGCTATTGGACACATTTAAAAAATTTGAGTATCCATGGGCAAGTGGGAAAAATTCTGAAGTTTTATGGAATTGTTCATCTCTCTATTATCATTATAAGGAAAACACAGAACCACACATCCTTCCATAGGACCCGTTTCTATATAAGAGGAGAGTGAGGGAGCGTGGACTTTACTATTTTTCTTTACCTTTCTGAAAAGGCTATGCAGACTTAGAATGAAGTATCTTTAACATACTAATGCACAGATCTTTAAAAGCAAAACCACTTGTGAAGTCTAAAGTAAAGAGTGTTGAGCTTGGAGGTGTTCTGTTCAAATTTCAAATGCTATAATATAAGCATATCAGCCATAAAAGGGGCCATTTACTTTCTGTTTTGAGAGCAATAAGAGAGCAGAAAAACCCATTAATGAAAGGGTAAGAATCTTCAGTGTACATTACTCCATTTCAAAAAATGAGTTAAGTGATTTCACAGTAGGAGAGAAACATATTTGTAATAAGGAGTTCTATTAGTTACCAAATGAGTTTTCTCTGCCTTATATTTTCACAGAATGACAAGCATGAAGAACCCTAACCTTTACGTTTTTCTTGTTTTTACTCATTTTACTAGAGGAGCCCTAGCTCAGTCTTCACAGCTGGGATCTTTCAGTCTCAAAATGCTGGCCTTTGGTAACTAGGCAAGACAGAGTCAGTTTTCACGTACCCAAAGGACGGTTTCATGTGTCTACAACTTAAAATGTGGCTTCATAATCATAGACTATATTTTTTGGAAACATTGTAATTATTAACATCGGGGAAGATAGCTACCAGAAGATGTTCTTGGTTTGAAATTACATGGTAATCCGTAGATGTTGCTTTGTGTTTGCTGGAGTTTTTAATTGCATACCCTTCTTTCTTTTGCCAACAGATGTTCTTCAAAGGGACAGTTCAGTTGTGGGCTCAATAAAGAGTGGCTGGAGTTGGCTTCGTTCGTGGGTAGTGTGAGCCTTAGGAGGAGGGAAAAGAAAAGCCAGAGGGGCTCTGAGGCTAGGACATCCTTGTTGCTTCAATGAAAGTCTTGACCTAATATAAAAAATAAAAATAAAAAATATGAAGTTTCATCTAAGAAACAGAAAATAGCAGACTTTTTCTTTTAACACATAATATTTATCATTTATCAAGCAATTTATATGATATTTAGCCTTCCTAAACAATTGTTAACATTACTTCTACCAAGATGGCTCACGTAGAATGATATTCACATCTACAACTTTTATTAAATTATAATTAATCCATTTTGTGCAACATCCTTGCAATATTTCAGGGGATTTTGATTCATTGCGGTCTGTTCCCCATGAACACAGCTTTTCTCTTCTGGTGAATTTGAATTGCCATACACTTAGCTTAATTGTTTTAAGTCTTGATCCACATTATCATGCAGAAGAAATTTAAATTTATTGTTATGTCAGTCAAACTCCTGTGCTCATTTTCTCTTTAAATTCATGGTTTCTCTTTCCTCTTTTCTTACTTTCCTTTAAGTCTCCTCAGCTATAATGTCACCTCCGTTTACTCATTTCATGACTTTGGATTGAACTGCACTGTCTTTATTTATTTATTTTTGAGGAAGACTAGCCCTGAGCTAACATCTGCCAATCCTCCTCTTTTTTGCTGAGGAAGACTGGCCCTAAGCTAACATCCGTGCACTTTTATATGTGGGGCGCCTACCACAGCATGGCTTGCTAAGTGGTGCCATGTCCTCATCCAGGATTCAAGCTGGCGAACCCCGGGCCTCCGAAGTAGAATGTGTGCTCTTACCCGCTGCGCCACCGGCCGGCCCTGACCACTGTCTTTCTTTTAAAAATGTACTATTTGTTAAGCCTGCTGCTTCCGCTGCATCCACAAATGTGTTTCAGATGTCCAGATCCAAACTGTTTTTCGTTTAAGCGGACCAGGTATTTGTTCTTATTTCTGAAAAATTAATTGTACCCGTGGTTAAAAGTCCAATATAACACAAGGCATATGGAGAAATATCTGCCTGCACTCCAACACACCTTTCACTCAGTTCTCTCAGAAACCACCACTGTTCCTTTTGTCTACAGGATCCTTCTGGAGACATTCACATCTAAATAACATTTAAATGTCAGTGTAATACACCATCCTTTACATTTTGCCTTTTCCACTTAATAATAAAAAATTGTGACACATATGAATCTACCTCATTTACACAAAGGTCCCATGACAGTCCAAGGTATGGACAGACCACGATTCATTGACTGTCTTGCTATGGTTGGACATTTAGGTTGTTTCCAAACACTTACTGCTGTAAACCATGGCACAGTAAAAAGAGACTTCGTGAACCTTTGTGTACGGGTTGGATTTCATATCTATTTTAAATTTACATAGATATTGGAATATTGAGTTTAAGAGATTTAACCAATTTAGCTTCTAACCACAACTTGTGAAAGTGCATCTTGGCCGCATTGTTGCGAACACAGGATATTATAAAACATGTAGTTTGTGTCTATCCCAGGTCAGCAAACTTTCTGTAAAGGGCCAGATAGTAGATATTTTAGACTTGTGGACCATATGGTTTCTGTCTCAACTACCCGTATCTGGCACTGTAGTGTGATAGCCCCTGTAGGATGATTTGTGTATGAATGGGTATGGCTCTATTTCAATAAATCTTTATTTACAAAAGCATGTGGCAGGCCATATTTGGCTTGTAGACCATAGTTTGCTGACCCCTCTTTTATGTAGTAGATAAATAACAATTTTTAATTTGTTTCTTTTGTATGAATTAGGTGTAGAAGCTGTTCATGTGTTTAAAATCCATTTAGGTATCACTTTCCATTAATTCTCATATCCTTTGCTCATTTTTCATAATGTAATTGAAATTTCTCTTAGTGGTTTGTGGGAGCTCTTTATATACTAGAAATCTGATCGTTTTCATGTATGCTGAAAATTTAATGATCTCTTATCTCAGCTAACTTTCCCATAAATTCCGATTTTATGTAGAACTAAGTAAAAATCATTTATGTCCCTTTGGTTTGTGGCACTTACTCTTAAAAATAATTGCACCTCATATTGGTGTTCAGTTCTAGAGTTTTCTAACAAGTTTTAAGCAAGAGTGTTGTATGTGATCCTTATAATCTTACTCTGAGATATATTCTACTTGCACAGATGAGGAAACTGAGATGCAGAAATATTTAGTAGCCTCAGCAAGATTGTAGGTTATAAGCACAGTTTTGGACTTTATTTGTAAGGTCCTCTTCCTTCTTCTGCCTCCCATCTGTGACTGCAGGTTGCCATAGGGATTAAAATAATACCTCTTGTTATGAGTCCAATTCTCCTGGAGTTAACAGCTTAACTCCATTCAGGGTGGTACATTCCTGCACAAATAGCCAAGTGTCTTCTTCTAAAGCCTGCTCACCAGCCATCCTGTTCTGTTCTCTTTAAAACCTTTCGCTCCTGTCAAAGTTTTCTGTTCCTCTGCTTACCTTCCCCGCTCTGTGATGTCACAATGAGGGGCAGAGGATTGATGGTAGATGAATGCTGACACAAATACTGGCAGGAACTTAGAAACACATGTTGACATTGTTATCTAATACAGAGATAATACAGTACTCATACAGAGATGGAATTTCTTAGGTTTCTCACTGTTACACTGGCACAGCCAACCATGGATGTTACCACCCACACAGAATGAGGATTCCTTTCAGGGGCTTCCATTTAAATTTGGTATATCGCCAAACATGTGTGTCTATATTTCATAATTGACAAGAATCATATATTCAAGTTTTCCCAGAATAGGCAGTAGATACAGTTGACTATTCCATATTAACTTTATTAATTTTACATTACTTTTAATATTTTGCCAAGTTTTTTCCTTTTAATATGTTTAGTAAAGGATTGTTGTTTAGATATGTGGTAAGCTCTTTCTTTGGACTTCGGGTGACTAATCTTTTGTTTCTTAGTATAGGAGAGATAATACTAAGGAATTAGTCTCAAAATGCCAGTTTCCAGGGACCATCCCCACAGCCTAGTGGGGAAAGTTTGGTGCACTCCACTTCAGCAGCCCAGGTTTGCAGGTTTGGATCCTGGGCGCAGACCTACACCACTCATCGGCCATGCTGTGGCAGTGACCCACAAACAAAATAGAGGAAGTCTGGAACTGGAATGGATGTTAGCTTAAGGTAAAGAAAAAAACCCCACCAATTTCTGTGAGTAAATGCAAAACAATACACGGAGATTGGGTTGGGAAGGCACAGTGACTAGATTTGGGTCAAATCAATATTATAAATGGGGTACATGTTCCAAATTGTTTATTCCTAGTTTGGTAGTTTGCCTTTTTGTCTCTTGAGTCTGAAGACCTTGTAATGCATCAAGTGAATAGGGTAAGACAATGTGGACACACACATGCACACATATACTCACGTGCACACACACACATACCAATGTGTCTTTGAGTTGTTACCTTTTACATTACTTCTATATATTAAACCATTTTATGATTTGTTAGTGTTTATTGAGACAATGTGATGCTCTAGATTATCATTATCTAAAAGATGTTTCAAATTGCTCTCAGAATAGAAATCAATTAATTTCCTTTAAGGATGAGCTTGCATCTGGCGGAGGGGAAAACATTCTAAAACAAATCAAAGTTCTACTCTTGAAGGAATGTCCTACTTCACTTTTCCACCTACTAAGAATGATCTTTGCTTTCAGGACACATGTCATGATTCAATTAATATTTTCACCCCTCTGACCCAGAACGCAACATGCTGAATGGAAACACAGCAGGAAGGCCATGTTTAAAGACCAATTCTGTCTAATATAATTTCCCCCAAGCCTATTATGTCTGTTATTGTGAAAATCATATCCAAATGAGGCTATGGCTAGTTGAGATGAAATTGATTAAGGAAATGTGTCATCCTCTTGCAAAAAGGAAAGTGTCATTGAGGAAATTGTGGCTGATAGGACTCAGGGTTGACATCACTATCTGTGCCCTTCCCATTTGCTGAATTAACATCTACCTTCTGAGGGCGTTTCTCGGAAGTGAAAGTACGGTGCCTTGTCCTTGGATCCGCTGTGACTTGATCCTTCTCTTAGGCACTGTTTTAAAGTCAGAGATGAGGTAATGATTCACACACATGACTTCAGGTTTCTTATAGCTGGTGTGAAAAGGAACAGTTGAAAATCCTTGCAACTGCAACTTCATGGTTTTTTAAGACTTAGTGGATAGGCTTCATTATGATTTTTCCAGACTTAAGAAACATGGACCCCAAGCTCAACAGCTGGTCAGCAATGCACAGAGCAAGGCGCAGATGGGGTCTGAGTTGGGGAGATCTCATGAGGCTGGGCCAAGGAGGGTGCCGATGAAGGAGATGTCATTGTCCAGCTTTGGTATTATTAACCTGAAAGAAGGGCGACATTCATCTGCTGAGACAGTTAGATCTGGTGAGTGAGACAAACAGTCCAAATGTCTAGTCAGCAGTGATTTTTGGAACTAAATGAGAGGTAGGATTATGATGATTGGTCCATTATTTGGGAGAGCCAAACTAAGATTCTGTCTGGTCTATGAGATCTCCCATAATTATTCCTAATAATAGAAATTTAATTTCTAATAATTGTTTCTAATATTTATTAGTTATTTCTAATAACTATCAATTATTTCTTATAATTGAGTTCTCTAGCCATGGGATACGCTTCCTCAGGGGACAGCAAATTCTCTATCACTGAGGGTATTTAAACAGCAGCGGGACAGGTAATAGTCAAGATCGTACAGAGAGGATTCTCATTTTGGACGAGGAGTTAGAATGAAGTAGAGTCTGTGGTTCTTTGCCATTCTAAGATTCTTTAAGTCCAGGCTTTAATATCAAAACCTCCACCATCATCATTGCTCTAATTATTGCCAGTTGTATTGATTGAAAATTAAATTCAGGTATGGCCCTGCCTTCTCAAGGTTAAAAGCTACAGCTGAAAGCAGAGGTTCCTACTTAGGTAAGACGCATGCATTATTAGATGTAAATATGTCATTCATATTACTTAAAGTTGGAAGGTAAGAAGAGCACCTTCCTTGAGGTAGAGCTGAAGGAGTCTTCCTGTTCGATCCAGAGAAGAAAAAAAATCTTAAAGAAGAGTCAGGATTTTATAAATTGCTTCAGGAACAAAATAAGATGTTTATTGATAGCCTAGAATGATACTAAATAATAAATTGTAGGTAAAAGACCACCTAGAAAGCTAGAGAGTGAAAATGGTGGAGACTCTGATGGAAAATACTTTGATTCCAAGAGAGAGGAAGAAACTCCTATTGAGACTGGTAGGAGTTAAAGCTTCTCCCACAATTTAGTTATTGTTACCTGGAAAGGACTTAAAAACAGATGTTTATTTTCTTTCTCAGTCATTCCAATCATGTGAAATTACTCCATGTCGGCATTGAGCTGCCACCAATGGCCAAGTTAGGTGTGGAGAGAAGAGGCGGATGGAGCTGAGGGAGACGCTGAGAGGCCCAGCGCACAAAGGTTTGGGCAGCTCCAGAGGTTGAGTGAATGAGGGTCCTCCTGGCACAGCTCCGTGGTAGTGATTCCGCTAAATCAAGAATGGCACTTCCTGTATGTCCTTCAAGTGCCTCTAAATCTTGGGGGCTGGACCTTACAAGGTCCAGAACAACTTAGTCGTTTAAAAACGCACCTTTTTAAAAAAATGGCAATCTGTTCTTTGCTGGGTGTTTGGAACCTAGATTTCATAAGCAATCAGGGACTACTAGATCACTCAATGCATGGTTTCATTCACAGGAGTTCATTTTCTTTCCAAATGTGTTGCAATTTTAGATAAGCCATATATACATAGACAAACACTCACAGTTGTAGGGGAGGAAAAAGTTTTCCTCGACCCTCTTAGGGTGCCTGGCTGGGTCTGAAAATTAAACTGAGAAAGACAGATGAACAGGAGAAAAGCATACAGATTTAGTTAGTATAAGTTTTATGCGACATGGGAGCCTTCATAAGGAAATGAAGACCTGGAGAAACAGGTGAGCCTGCATATTTTATGCTGGGTTTCATGAAGAGTGGGCAATCATGGAGGAATATGACACATTAAGGAGTCAGAGGTAAGTAGTAAATTGGGGGAAACTTAGCAAGACATGTTTGTTGGGATTCTTCTTGGCATCCTTTTGTCTTCAGCGATAAGGATGAGCCTCTCCTCTGGGGATAGAGAGGGCAATTCTCACATGAGGGTTTTATGACCTGTTTCAGAGGAGAAGGGTGGGGCAGGTCAGAGGGACCTTCCTGCTTCTGCCACTTTCTCAAACTCTTTCAGCTTAAAATGTTCAATGTGCCAGTGCCATATTTTGGGAGGAGTATGTCCTGATCCCCATCATAATCAAAGAAAGCTCAACCAGATCCAACTGGTACAAACAAGACAAACAGAGTGTTAGGACATGTAAGCAAATTGAAAATACACCAAGCCACATTAAAATCATGCTTTTTGATGGAGGAAGTGGGGAAAAAGGTCAATTTCCCACTAAGCTTATTTTCTATCCTAATGTCCATTTAGAGCGTCAATTCCTATTTCCATTCCATTCAGAAAAGAATGAAACATCTAGAACAGGAGGGCAAAGTGAGCCCAGAGTCAGAATAAATTACCATATGAGGGATTTTCCAGTTTCCTTTTAGTATGATTCATTGATTCCTTTATTGAAAAAAAATATTAATCAGCCACTTAGCTTGTGGCTTCTCCTCCTCTCAAAGACTCAGGTCATAGTCTGATGGGGAGGCATATCCATAAATGCATTTTTGCAATCTGGAGGGAAGGGCAAGCCAACCAAGAATGGAAATCAGGTTTCAGGGCTGTAAATTTGAGGACTTCCAGGAGTTAACTAGATAAAGGGGGGAGGGTCTAGGGATGTTGTGTGATGGGGGGTGGGGGTCCAACTCATTAGCAAATCATACCTCATTCAGTACCTGGGAATAGTAAGAAGTGAGGAGCGGCTTGATGATACTTCATGTCTAACATTTAAAGGCTTACAGGGAATTATTTTTTCTGTGTGAATTCCAAGTGATTTTCTTTGGGCATGTTTCTGAGGCATGAAGGAGAGGAAGTCAGTCTGTGTGTCTGCTTCTCTCCCATGTGTGTCACCCGGGCATAGCACTGCTGGTGCAGATAAAGACGCACACTTGTCTTAGAACTACAGACATTTGACTCCTGTGAGCAAGACTGAGTGACAAGGAGGTGTCATGCCCACAAGGAGAAGGTGTGGAATGATTCTGCTTTTTTCTCAATTCCTTCAGCTTCCTTAGCTTTTGGTCTTGGGAGTTTGTCAGGGAGCTCTCATGTGCTACTACAGAAACACCCAGAACAAACCAGATGGGGGGCCGAGGATACAGAGGGAAAAGAAACACCTTTCTCCTATCCTACCCCCATATGGAGCTTCTATGATGAAACATGTCAGAGCTCTTAGATGGTTTATAAAAAAATAAATGAACTGCACAATGAAGATTTAAAGAAAGTTCTGCTGACAATCACCAGTTTTGGTAATATTTTTAAATAAATCCTCAATATGTTTTGCTATAAAAATTAGTTTTTTGTCCTGGCTCAAGGTACTAGAAAAGATTGAATGGGAGACCTCAATTGCATCAAACTCACCCTACATGAGTGGTATCTCATCTCTTTCCCTTTTGATAAAATGGCCTCATTCTGTCAGCCCAAGTCCTTTCTAACTTTTTCTCAGAGAACTGGCTGAATTTATCTCTGGTTTGATAGAGATCTTTATGGCATTAGTGGCCATCAGCTTGCCATATTTACAGTTATGATGAAAAATGTGCAGTGATACTGTGTTTTATGGAAATAGTAAAAATGGAAATGATCCCACAGATTTTTCATCCACTTTCAGATGTAGGTTTTATTACAAGGCTGCCTTTTCCTTCCAAGTTTTAAGTAATCAAGCTTCTCAACAACTTTTCCTAATATACAGTTTGTGCCATGACCAATTTCCCAAAGAACTTTAGTTTGCCTTCTGGAAATTCGGTTGAACCTTGACATTTTACTAAGTGATATATCTTCTACTTAAGCTGTTGAAATTGTCTTGAAGGGGGCATTTCAAAATTAAACTTTTATATATAGTTGCCATGCTTTTATCTCTTTGACATGGCACAAAATCATCTTTAAAGAGTATAATTAAGTGTGACATTATAGCATGTAGATGTTTGTCTGTATTTGTTTGGCTTTAAGTATATTTGTTTATTGATAATAAGAGGCCAATCTGGTAAAAGGTGAATTACCACTTTTCCGTGTTCTAAGGTGCAGTGTGCTCATTGACTATTCCATTTATGCTGTAAGTATAACATTTACATATTGTAATATAAATCTAGTCTCTCTCTGAATTTTCACGTGCTGTGAAGCACAGGAACCGAACAGCTTTGCACAGGAGCTGCAGAGTATGCTCTGAAGAGTTAAGTCTTGGGAGCGGAAAGTCAAAATGACTAATTTACTAAGTGTGTATTAATATTAAAGTTAAGCTGATGCATTACTCAGCATCTTACTCATCCTCAAAGTCTGTTTCTTTACTTCCCCAACTGTCTGTATTATTTTATGAGAACATATTAAAACAAACAATAAAAATAAAGTATATACCACATTTTCCCCTTTTGAGAGTTCCAACGAACAAATGTTACTGGATGCTTTTTTCTGCAACTACCATGAAGAAAATTTCAATGTCATAACTTTTCAGTTTTTGGGGAGAAACTGATCAATGATCAATAACACTTGCAGGGCTCCTGGCATGTGGCTTGTTTTCCTTCACACTCTGCCGCATTCCCCCCAGGGCTCCTTGCAGTCAATGAGGCATTAAATTTTATCAACTGAAAAAGATATTAAAACTGAAGTCTGGTGATACAAGGACCAAGAGCTGCTTCTTGGATTTTTGTGGGATTTAGGTAACACAAATAGACTTTTCAGTGTCATTCAAAGCCATTTAAACTGAGTGACAGCATTTAAAATACCTACACATCTAATGCACTGTCACCTAGTGGGGGTCACTTTTTACATGGAGTTGTAGAACATTTACTTTGAAATGAGGTTTCCTCACTTACTAAAAGTTTGAATTTGGATCAGTGACTACCTTCTCCCAGCTTTCATTTTATCACTTACCTACTGCAGGTATGCCTATCAGAGAAGGAATGTGGCAGGCAAGCCTTCTGGTCTGGCACTCATCTCCGCTCTGCCCTGATTTTAGCACCTTCCTAGCTGACAGTTCCAACACAGCATTTCACTGGCATCCCATCACACACACAAAAAATGTGTACCCTAGTGGTCTGTTTTTACAGGGCTCCCTCTGAAGCTGTTGACCATACCACATGCAGGCACAACCCAGAAGTGCAGTGGAAATAAAACCACAGGGTCAAGAAATGGCTCTCAACCAAAAGTGCAGGTGGAGAAATGCCTCACTTAGCCTGCTTCTTGTTAAACCCTGGGGCAATTCTGAGGTGTGTTCTACAGAGTTCCTTAGAGACTTTCCAGAGGAACTGAGCTCGAGTTGGCCATGTTAGAAACACACTCATGCATACTTCTTTTATTGACTTTCCCCCCCATCCAAATAAAGTACCATCCAGATAAAGTACCTGCACCCCGGTGCTTTTTTCATATGCTTTTAGGGTAACCCCAAAATAAGACAAGTTGGATGTGGAGATTAGAAGCCTGATGTGTGATGCTTGCATGGGCTTTCCATATATTGACTGCTAATTGTCAAATGCACCAAACCCTGCTGTAGGCACTCACTGTGTGTAGATGACCTGTCCTGTTATAGTTCTTTCTCATGCTGATAAGCCATTCAATTAGTGTCTTAGTCTGTTCAGGCTGCTATTACAGAATACCATAGACTGGTTGGCTTAGGAACAACACAAATTTATTTTCCACAGTTCTGGAAGGTGGAAGTCCAAGATCAAGGTGCTGGCAGATTCAATGTCTGATGAGATCCCACTTCCTGTTTCATAAATGGTTGACTTCTCCTTGTGTCCTCACATGGTAGAAGGGGTGAGGGAGCTCTGTGGGGTCTCTTCTATAAGAACACTACTCCCATTCATAAGGGCTCCATCTCTGTGAGCTGATTACCTCCCAATGGCCCTACCTCCAAATATTTTCACCTTGGAGAAATAGGTTTGAATATATGAATTTTAGGAGGGACACAAAACGTTCAGTCTATAGCAATTACATAGGATGTTCATAAGAGACATTTCAACTAATCCCTGCCTAGGTCTTCCTTTAACTCACTGTATGTATTCATTACCCTCATGGTCCACGTAACACAGGTGCATATAATTGATTTGGACCTATTCAGTGTTCTATGTGTATCAGATAATTTTGTATAGATAATGGGGATATTCTCACATTTTTCTAAATTTTAACTATTACTACTGAATGCCTTATCTAGAAATTCCCTCTTCTTTTTGAAGTTGCATTGCATTAGTAGAGCTATATATGTCATCTTACTTGCATTTTAGTAGGAAAAAACCCACCTCTAAAATGAAAAACAATGGTGGGAGTGCATTTTTCTTTGGAGGCATTAATTTGCCGGTTCAAGCTTGCTTCACTTTTTCTTCTGTCATTCTTTAGGTGGCAGCCAGCGCTTATTTTAGTTGTAATCTTTTTTAGGATATCTAGGACTAGAATAAGTTGTACCGTTCCATGCATACAGTATAATGACTATTATTTTAGTAAGTTTGCATTGTATTTTAATGATTTATGTTCGACACTTCCATAAGCCAAATGTGCTACCAGCCCTTGAAGTTGAAGATTCCTCCAGGGACAGGATTTCCTCTCATTTATTTTTGCATGCCCAGCAAGTTATCCAGGACTGGGAGTGCTGCCCTCCTCTGCCACTGTGCAGGGTATCCCCTCACACTCTATTAAATGCAGTTATGTGTATTGGTCTTAAGATAAAATTCCCGTTATTTTTGTTTTTAAGACATTTGTTATAGAGATAAGAAGATGTTCGAGGGAAGCTATGGAAATTCATAAACTCTTCTACTGTTTTGATGAAAATGCACTCAAGTGTGTTTTTAGTTCTCAACTATTACTTATCTGTGTTATTTTTTATCCAGAAAACAAATGTACATAGTGATATTTAATTCTCTCATGATGTACTAGCAAAAGTGTGGCTTTGGATTTGCTGTACATCTCTATGGGAGGAAGAACTATTCCTCTCCCCTCTAGGTCCTTCTGGCTGGTCTAAGAATTAAATTGACATGAGACAGAATAACAGGAGAAATTCGAACAAAGTTTAATAACATGTCTTCCTGGGAGAAACCCAGGAAAACTGAATGGCCAGGATGGCTGAAGCCACCACCTTAAATACCATGTTCAGCTAAAGACAAAGGAGGATGTTAGGGTAGTGGTTTGGGACTCCAAAGCGGAGGAAAGCAATTTATATGGAGGTGAAGAAGCAAATGTTTGAAAACCAAACGTTTCTTGGGCCATCTATAGACAATGAGGAGGGAGAGAATTTTGATAAAAATGGGCCTTGCTAGTGCTTCCCTGTCTATGACACTTAGTTCATATTATACCATAGTTATCTATGGTATTAGCTCCTTCCTAGAACAGGCCTTCTATCTTAAATTCTTTTAGACAGTTAAGAGGGAAGGTTAGAGTTTCTTTCAGAGTCTTTTGTTCTTGAAAATAATCAAGCCAAAAAGACACATTTTGGGATGGCAAGTTCTGATCCCCCACAGTCTCATCTCGACTTTATGTGATCTTGGGAAAGTTACTCAGAACTTGGTCTCTTGAGTCTTAAAATGAGTGCGTGGGGGAGCAGAAAATCTTTTTTTTTTTTCCCCTTTCTCCTTCTAAGTTTTTGGCTGGGGCCACTGCAATAAAAAAGACAGATTAACAGGTGAGAAACAGAAGTTTATTGATACAAATACCTCATATATGCATGGGAGATACCCAGGGAAATATGTAACTCAGCAAGAGGTGTCTTAGAATTGAGACTTATATACAATCCTCAGCTAAAGGCAAAGGGGAGGAGCTTGTGGGGGAGGCCAGATATGTGAGGTGACCAGGAAAAGTGAGGTTTGTTTGGCAGATTTAAGTTGGTGGCTTCTCCATCGATGAGAGTTTCTTGTGATTTAGAGCCAGCCTTGTCTTCCTGGTACAGGGAGGGAGACACCCTTACAAATGGAGATTTCCCTTATAAATGTATATTTTATTTACAAAAGAGTAATTTATACTCTGTTTTTAGAGCTTCTGGTCTGCTATTTGTCAAAAGAATTAGCTCAAAATAATCTATATGCCCAAGACCATATTTAGGGGTGACATATTCTGCCACTTTTCAGCTGCAATGACTCCTGTCCTATCTACCTTATAAAATGCTGCATAAATGGTCCTTCCAATTTACATATACTTCAACCAGAGAGTTCCAGTACCACAGCATTAGGCATTATTATAATCCATTTGACTCTGCTTTCCTTTTCTATGGAAACATATAAATACTTAATGGCAAATAATTGGATTATCTTATCGGCTAATATGGATAACTACTCTTTGTTCATATTATTGTTTGGGGACTCCTCTCCCTAGAACTCAAGACAAAATGAACATTTGATTCACATTTACATGAACATGGAGACAGAGTAACCTGATATAAAACAGAAGAGAAAACAGATATAAGATGGCATGGGGTGAGATGAGAATAAACCTTTCAAATTTCTCTGGCATATCACATGTCTTGGAGAGGCGCTGCGTTCCTACGTGTGCATCCATAGTTGAAATGAGCCCGTCCGTGGACACTACCTTTGAGTAGTTTAACTTAAGACTTTTGTGTTGTAAGACTTTCAGGTGATAAATCCTCAAGATACCTCAGAGGTTCAAAAAAATGTAAAAACATGGTTAAAGTTTGAGATGACTCATGTTTTTCAGTATCCATGGCAAAGAACTTTTTTCCCAACCTTAATAGGATTTCAAATTGACATTGGCATTTTAGTAAATCAGAATTAGCTTTTTCTTTTTAAACTCCTGTGTCTTATGTAAATGGCTATGCTGACTTTTATGGAATTGAATATTCCAGAAAATGTCATGGAACCTAATATAAAACAAGTTAACATTCTCATTTTTAGATCTTAAAGGGATATGGTGTTAAAATATAGATTTGATATCCATCCAGCCTATGCTAGTTTTCTACGTATGTGAATTCCAAATTCAAGAATTTAGCATGTCTTTGGAAGCATATCTATCCCTGTTGGAAACGAAGTTGAAATTCTGAAGGAATTATTATAGTTTACTTAAATAAGAACTACTTTAAAAGTCAAAGACTCTATTAATGAAGTGACAATAGGTTTCTGTTGAGAACTTCACACCTTTTCATTTCCATTATTATAAGTTTACCAAAATATCTGTTAGATTCTGAAAGCCAACCTCTTGTTACAAAAATCATTATTCAAAATTTTAACTTATTTTCACAAGAAAGATTCTACAGTGTTAGTGTACATTTGTATACAATAAAATTTCCCTCCTAAAGTCTGAAATTTATTACTAATGTGGAAATTTTAAGCATTTTCAGAATAAAATAGTTTTGAAATGACATTGTAAGTTATGGAAAACGCCACAGTAAAGTATGAAATTTTCAAACAGTAGAACATTTACACTAATTATGAACTAATTGTTGGACCATATGACCAGGTTCAGATGGCAACCTGGCTAGGAATGATAAGAAATGATGCCATGTTTTAAAAGATGAATATACCCTTGCATTGTAAAAACCTCCCCTTCCAAGATGGTATTTTACCTGAACTCCCCCTCAGTTTTGCTATTATTTTGGTTTAAAGAATCATGTCTTTGGAAGGCTGCCAATTAATGTGCAAATAGAAGAGATATTAAATTAAACTTCTGACACATGGTTTATATTATTTTACTGATGTTTAAGAGACAACAGCATAATAAAGATAAATTATTCTTCATTCTCAATCAAAATAGGGCATCCGTTGGCATTCCCATAGCTCATTACTTCTAACTTCCATTACAGCATTATTTGATTAAGTCCTTTAACATATCCCTTTAAAATATATTCAGTCCTTAACGTGTTCAAACAATATAGAAACGCATGACACAGATGGTGAAGTTCCTCCATCAGTATTTTCTGTATATTTTTTCCTTGAATCTTATGCAGCCATTGTACAGCTACACCACACACAGACACACATTTATGCATTTATACACAATTGGTTTCAGTGTCTTCAAAAAATTGCAATCATGTTATACTACTCTACAGCTTGTTTTATTCAATAAAAATCTATATCTTAGTAGGGAAGTTTATAGACGTTAATCATTTTTAAAGAATTGCATAGTAATCAACTTAATAGATGTACCGTAACTTATTTGACAGCTTCCCTGTTTAGGGGCATTTATGGACAATGTTGCAATGAAAACCCTCTTTCTATACTTTTGCACTTTGTGAAAAGTCTATAAATAATCAGAAGCTGCTTCCTTTCGTAATCTCAACGACACGTAATAATGTCATTGGAATAGATTGGACATACAATGCCAATTAGCTCAGGTCTCCATAAGTAACTTTTTGTTACTGATAAATGCAGACTGATCTTTCTCATGCGGGGTTGTCAGTGCTCTCACGTAGAAATGTAAATCATGTAAAACAGGGAAGTATCGCCAACAAAGAACTAAACACTCCGTGAGGGTCTTGAATCCCAACCTCCTAAAATACTTCATATTTAGGTTTTAAAGGATGATCTGACAATTTTCTTTGCCCACCCTTGTCTCATGCCCTGTAGTTTTTATGATGTGAAGCACAGGGTATATACAAAGCTAAAAGGGAAGTTGATAAAAAAAATAGCATAGACAGTATGATGTTACGAATGTGCTACTTCTTTTAAGGAGGACACTATTATTTTAATGGCATGTCCACACTCCAGGAGTGGTCAGCTAGCCCTATATCAGAAAGTTCACACCCTAGTCCTTCAGCTATCCACAGTGCAATCAACTGAACTGTTTGTAATTAGCATGTCAGAAATACATTGTATGCAAAATGAATTACTTGTCATGCCATGACAAATATTAGGATGGACTCCATTGGTGAAATTAAAGATATTCAAGATATGTGGATTGCCCAAAATATTTTAGAGTCCATCTCCATACTTTGCATGGTCAAGGTATACAAATCCAGAGCTGCCCATATCATTGACATGGCCCCATCACCCATGGCTTGAAGCCCCGCTACTTCTATGCAAATCCATTGATTAAGGAAAATTTCTCATTGTTTGATGTCTACCATAATATTTGGAAAACACTACTGATGCCACCCTCAGAAATTTTGGAGTTCGAGGATTTAAAAGATGGAGGTTGGACCTCTTGAAAGTTTGTAGACCAACTAATTCACATAACTGTTTTGTGTCTGCAATGGGAGTCTAAATTCTATGTATGACAGATTTGGATTTAAGATTTATAGGATGGAATATGGGCAGAGGGGAAGAACAACTAAGTTTTGCGTCATTTGTCTTCTGGGGTTTCTGTGACCTATCAAAATGAACCTAAGAATTCTACATAAGAAGATTGGCTCAGCCAGCTTCACAACGTTGACTTTACAGTTTGGCTCACAGCTGTCCCAGGGGCTAAATCTAATGAAACTTATCCAAGTTATATGAAATTGCAATATACTGTATCTCTTGGCTTTCTACAACATCCTTTCTGGATAGGGAAATGCTGCATACATTTGCTGTAGGCAAATCTTAAATAAACTATGACCAAGTAAGAACAGGAAGAAAATCAAATTCAGGGAAAGGATAAGATAGCAGTGTTGAATATGAGCTAAAATGGTACAAATATTCATGTTCCATTACAAATTTAGGAGGCCTAATGATTTTGGAAAACTATGTTTACGGTTATACTAATAGTATGTTAAGCATTCAGTGTGATCTACAAAAGCCATACAGTCCATGGCCTTAGCATAGCTCCACCGACCTCAGGTAGCAACAATATGCTTTTATCCACTTAATGACACTTAATGATACTTAACGGGGAGGTTGGGATTGTGTGATATTAATCATTCTGTATTGCTAGTCATTCTCCATGTTCTTCCTCAATCTCCATTGCTTCCATTTAATGATACGTGGAAAGAAAGATGGATGGATGGCTGGATGGGTGGATGGGTAGATGCATGGATGGGTGGATATACATATAGACAGATACATAGATAAATAGATGGATGGATAGATACATAAATAATAACACTGATTTTAGGGAAAATAATATGTTTAAACTCACTCTGATAAATTTAACAATATAATCTTCCTTTTTGACCAGAAGTCTGTAAAAGTTATGGAATTATGATTACTCTTGTGAAATGCTTGTATGCTATTTTTGTTGAAATGTTCAACTTTTTCCCTCACTACTCCACACCCTCCACTATTGACAGACACAGAGTTTGAGGGAGTTTCTCAGGAGTTATCTTAACTGCATTCCACATGTCCCTCAGATGTATATAAGATTGGTTAAATAGAAACTTTTTTGTGGGAGAGAAGACAAAAAGTATTGTTATATTAAATGTATAAAAGTGGTTTTCATTACCCCAGGGTAATAAAAACCAGAAAAAGTCCATTTAAAAGGAACTCACTCTAAAAATAAAAAAAAGAACCAACATTTTCTTCTCCTCCATCATGGGGAAAACGTTGGTCTTAAACGCTTTTGCGAAGATGAAACTCTAACTCTGTTTATCTCATATTTAAGAAAGGTCAAGTTATACATGAAACTATGAAAATTCTTCGACAACCCAGAGTGACAGTGCTGTTGCGTCCCTGTTGTTGCTATGGTTTGCTTCTTGGATGTGACTTGTGACTCACCCACATCTCTACTTTTCAGTAGTTCAGCAGGTGATTTCAGCTCTCTCGTTAACTTCAATAAATCCTGCCATCTTTGCAACATCTGCAATTTTACTTCACCAATAACTTTCTCTGTTTGGTCCACTAACAGGATCTGAAAATGGGGTGGAACTGACCAATGGCTGTTTGGGTGTACATGTGGGAGGTACTGGCGGGGGCTGTGGTGTAGAATTAAGGAGGTTTGAATGAATATTTTGTATCGTGACAAATTTTCTTCCTAAGCAAAAACAAAAAGAACAAACAAAAACTGTGGGAGCTTTGATACTGATGGTATCAATGCAAAGGCAATATCCTAATGCCGTATACGCTAAATGTGAGAGTTAGTGAAACCGTACTTGTGTGAAAACCTTATAAATCCTGGTCTGGGCCCTCTTCTTCCTTGTAGTTTCCCCCAGGAATTCTGGTGCTAAAGATGGCAACACATGAAAGCAGGGTCCATTCCAAATAGAGGGAGTCATTAAAGCACATCTTATTTTATTTATTTGTGCATTAAAATGCAAGTGGTTATAAAATGTATTGGATTTTTGTCAGTAACTTGCCTTTGTTAAAAACCAGGGTTCGGGAAGGATGCTTGTGGGTGCATGAGAAGGCAGTTTTGAGGTGTCCCTTACAAATGACGATTTCTCTCTCTTCTTTGTCTCTCTTTCTGTCACTATTTTTTTCTCTGTCTCTTTCTGTCTCTGTCTCTCTCTAGCTTCCTCTCTGTATCCGTTTGCCTCTCTCTTCCTTCTCCCTCTATACACACACTGGCTTTTCTCATGTGTTAACACACAGTACAAACAAGAAATGCCGATAATAGGATGGCAAAACTGGCAGTTGTTTTCTAGCCAAAGTGGCTTTCTCTTCAACTCTCTTTTAGATACAATAATAAAAATAAACAAGACTAAAACAGATCAGGATACAGTTTGTCATGTTTAAATTTGCAGCCATCCAAAACTAATACATAGTGGATTGTTTTCTCACTTTATATCAGTTTTTCAAAGGTTTCCCCTACTTCCCTGAGGAAAACTATGTGTCCTGCCTCCATGGTTTCCAGTTGTTGCTTAATCTGTTAATTCCCTGCACGTTTCAAGTGGTGGAAGGACAACGAGACAGAGAAACAGGAGAGGGGAGAGAGAGTTTGGGTGATTCTTAGTCTCTTCCAACGCTGCTAATTTTTCTCATCCTTTCAGTTTCTACCCAACATATGATTTATGGCCATTACCTCCCCAAAACACCACCAATAAACTGTTACTTGTTTTATTGTTCCATACCTAATGTGCGTATGTCTTAGAATATGTTTGCTGGTGTAAACACCAGCTCATCCTCGTTTAGCTTTTATGCTATTATCTTTAAAACTTTTGCTCCCTGGCAAAAAAAAAAAAAAAAATTAAGCCCAGTAATCATTCTATTTTCTCCACTTTGATTTCCAGCATCGCAGGAATCCTCATTCATGATATCCAGCAAAGGGTACATGGTGACAGTATTTGGAAGGCACGTGGTTACAGTTGGCTCATTTCCTTTGACTCTGCCTGCTTTTAATGTCCTGACTGTCTGCAAATATCTTGCATTGGTTTTCAAACAAGTAACTATACAACCACTGTTTTTAAAATCATTGTGAGCAGTGTGGCGTAGGTTTGCCCCTAGAGAGGATTTTTGTCTGTTGTTTGATCTTGTATTTCTCTTTTTAATTTAATAAATATTGAAATAGTGCAGATTTTTAAGACCGGTCTTACCAGAAGCGAGAGTTTAGTGCAGTTTTCTTTGCCAGGGTAGCGTTATAGCATGCATTTCTGAGAGAACGGTACTTTGAAAATTTTGTTAATGTTCTGATTAAATATTTTTTTTACTATTTGATTATTTTATATTATATTGTATTTTTATTTCAGAACCTCTTTTGATTCTAGCACAGGGAACTGGTTTTTATTTGACTGGCCTTGTTTCCTCTGAGATATTAACCCTGAGCCTAAATTTTTTTTCTTCCCTATGAGGATAAAAATCACTGGATTTTTTTTTCCACTGGTTCAGCGAAAACTTTACTTCTTAAAGAATATATTTCTTTTTATGACTAGATATGTTTTAGACGATGGTAAAGCTTTAAATACCCATCTGTACAAGACTGGAGTTTGCAGTTCTCATTGGTGATGGATACCTTTCTTTTCTTACCTGACACATCAGCTGTGGCTAAAATTGGTGAACGATTTCTATATCAATTACTGATAAAGAAATAAAGGGCTTTCTTCTGCTGCTAATTGGATTGTAATAGCACAATCTGGTCATTTTGAGCTAAACTCTGAGGTGTTGCCAGAGGGTAAGTATTTTCATTTGGGAAATATTATAAAAATATGATAAGCTGATAATGGTAGGGTCTGCTTTAGATGCTATGAAGTCAAAATGCACCTTTGCAAGTTTGTACATTTTGTTTTTGAATAATCTTATATTGAAAATACCTGATTGAATTAATCAACACTTTCATCAATTTTGAGACCACCTATGACATAATTATATTCCTGTATTTTAATGGTTGAAAAAAATCACTAGGAAGTTATCTGATAATAGAGTGGTCATCTGCCAGTGGGAATCTAAAGATATTACTTATGGTAGTATTGTTTGAAGCTGGATCTCTGCTTGTGATAATTACCTGTGTATATCCAATTAAAAAATAAAAACAGATATTAAAAAGCAGGAGGAAGAAGTGCACGAATAATCCCCAAAGACCTTTGAAGTGTTAGATTCTGAGCAAGGCACAGATAGCTGCTATTTGTTTTAAAACTCAACTATCAGTTGAGGAACATTATAAGGCGAGAGAGAGAGAAGCCAAGAAATAGTAACATGGAAACATTTAACTGGGAATTGCTGTTACTATGAGCTGATTCTTCAGTCCTTTCTATTCCCCAGATGCCTCACAATCTCCGGAAAATTGGCTTTCTCTCTAGAATTCCCAGATAATTGAGGGGAAAATGGAATTCAGAATTTCAATTTTCATGACAGCTGTCCACATTGCTTGGAATCCCTGGCAAAACACCAACACTTTCCTCTTCTCCAAGCTCTGTGGTGCGGGCATAAATTGCGACTTTATTAGGTTGAGCACATATGGCCATTATCCACCAGAGACTCTCCAGGGCCCAGTCTGTTGGCAAAGACAGTGTCTTCAGTTTCATTCCAGTTCACATTCCATGAAAGGGGAGTGAGGCCATCAGGCTATAGTCTGCTTTAGGCTTCCTCAGGACATTTCTATCATGGGTGATGACAGCATGGTGAAACACACACCAAATGGTCCAACACCCTTTTGCTCCCAGTATAAAAATCACTCATTGCATTTCCAAACTAGGAAGAGAGAAGAGCAATATTCCAGCCTAGTCAACAGGATTTGGAACATTTAAGTTATAATAGAAAGCTCTCCAGGCCAGCCCAGTCATGTAGTGGTTAAGTTGGTGCTCTCCACTTAGGTGGCCAGGTTCATGGATTTGGATTATCAGCCATGCTGTGGTGGTGACCCACATACAAAACAGAGGAAGGTTGGCATAGATGTTAGCTCAGGGCAAATCTTCCTGCGCAAAAAAAAAAAAAAAAAAAAAAGAAAGAAAAGAAAAAGAAACGTCTCAACTTTTAGTTCTAGAAGCTGCTTTTTAAATAAACACGATGGTGTCTTTGACTTGGGTTTTTGATGGGGCTCCCAACTACTGGGCTTTCAAAGATATTTGGTAGTGAAAGAGGTAACTTTCTCTCAGAATAGCACTAAGCTGGGGCTGGCCCAATGGTGCAGTGGTTAAGTGCACACATTCCACTTCGGCGGCCTGGGGTTCACCAGTTTGGATCCCGGGTGTGGACACGCCACTGCTCAGCAAGCCATGCTGTGGCAGGCGTCCTACATATAAAGTAGAGGAAGATGGGCATGGATGTTAGCTCAGGGCCAGTCTTCCTCATCAAAAAAGAGGAAGATTGGCAGCAGATGTTAGCTCAGGGCTAATCTTCCTCCAAAAAAACAAAAAAGAATAGTGCTAAGCTGAGCTTGTGACCTTATATTATCTATATGAATACACCAAGGTTACCTCTGTTGTTCTCTTAACCTACTGGCAGAAAAATAGGCACAGTGATTTTTTACCAGATTTGCAGCTTAATCTTGGAACAATGAAAATTAAATATAGAGTGTAGGCCAGATACAAATTTACTTTAGGTGTGTGGTGCGGCATGGTCTTTGCACTTGGATGTACGGTCTGTCATGGCAAACTTCAAGGTGAAAACCAGCAGGCATTCCTTTATGTAGTATTGGTTAGTAATTTGCCAGAGGCACGCAAGTTTGGACAGCTCACTTGTAGTGAAGGAATTTTCATTTTTATCCAGTGTGATGCTCAATTGTATGTGACACCTTGGTTAGACTTTAGTACCCAGTTATTTAAGGAAATACTAATCTAGGTGTTGTTCTGAAGGTATCCTATAGATGTGGTTACTATCCAACATCAGTTGACTTCGACTAAAGCAGATCACCTTCCATAATGTGGGTGGGCCTCATCTAATCAGACAAGGCCTTAATTGCAAAACAAGGTATTTCAAAGAAGAAAGAGTTCTGCCTCAAGTCTACAGTATCAACTCCGGCCTGAGTTTCCAGCCTCCCAGCCTGTCCTACAGATGTCAGACTTGCCAGCACCCTCAATCATAGGAGCCAATTGCTTAAACTAGATTGCTTTAATCAATTTAACCAATACAGATTAACAGAGAACTTTGACTGATACACCTTGGTGCAATTCCTATATTACTGTTTCCAGAGAAATTGGAATAACTTACACTAAAATATAATCTGTTGTATGACATATATGTTACAGATCTAAACACCCACTCACAAAGACATCTATCAGCAGATAGATATAAAAATCTATATATGCAGTATAAAAATAGGCAATTTATACAGGAAAAGACACTCAACCATGGATGATCTTAGTAGGAAAGCCCATCCTTCTTGCATTTACTCAAGAACATTGCTGCCACTATCCTCCCCCAAATCCCACATCATCTATTTGTTTATATCCACTGGACATACCTAATACCACATAAGCATCCCCTTATTTTTCCCATTTGCAAATACAGTCGTGTCACTTAGCGATGGAGACATGTTCTGATAAATGCCTTGTTAGGCAATTTCATCATTGTGTGAACATCATAGATTGTACTTGCACAAACCTAGAAGGTATACCCTACCACACAATTAGGCTATATAGTACTAATGTTGTTGTATCATTGTCATATAAGGGGTCCATTCTTGACTGAAATATCATGATGTGCTGTATGACTATAGTTTACCTCACTTTGGTTACCCACTGTGGCCTAATTTCTTTGTTCCTACAGCATCAGTCTCCTACTCTTTGAAGAATTCTCCCCGGGTCTCAATTACTCTCCTCCTATCTTCCCTTGAATCTACTCCAATCAGGAGGTATCCCTCACCACTCCATTAAACTCCTCTTGCCAAATTCACTGTTGGGCTCTCAGCCGCTAAATCCAGGAGTTGACTGTCAGGCTTCATCCTGCTTGCTCTGGCAGAGGTTGGACTTGTTAGCAGGAAATATTGGGAAGGGATGGAGTCGTCCACAAACACTGAGTCATGTGCTGTTCAGCACCTTCATTCTCCCAACAGACGGACTATGGAGAGCAGGGCTTCATTTGTCTAAACTCAATGCTCTGGCTACCAGGTAGGACAAACAAGCTGCTTTTATATTTCTAATTTTCTTGGTCCATCTGATCAATTGTCAAATTCCTCAAATGTCAGAAAAATGAATCAAATGGCTTCTTTGGGATTCTGGAGTAGAAACAGGAAACGCAAGGGGCCAGACTCTGGTGCAATCTTGGACTAAGAGGAAGCTCTTGTTTTATTGAGCCATAAATAAATATGACATTCCTGGTACTTGAGAATTTGGGGCAGGTAGTACTCATACAAAGTGAATGAGCATCTTCTGTAAAAGAATAATTAGTTCAAAGCACTGTGAATCATTGTAAATTTCACCATCAAGAAAGAAAAAAACATATTATTTTGGATATAGGTGAATGCTAATTGTTAAAAGTGAATTACAATTCTCAGAGTTTGTTCTGGTTTGCAGTGACAGAAACATTAGAAAAATGCAGTAGAAAGAGCACAGCCAATCTGAGTCTTCTTCCACTCACCTTGGGTGGGGGCATTCCTCCTCCATCCTCCCCCTGAGAGTAGTGGAAAGATTTTGCCAGAGTGAAGGCAGATCAGAAAACACCCCAGTCACTTCCATAGTTCTTGCTATGACCAGAAGTTTCAAGGTCACAGTGATCGAAGAGCATAATCAATTCCAGAACTTCTCCCTCGTCCTCCACAGCGCACCTTTGTGGCCTGCTTGCTCAGTGCTTGGGGTTCCCGTTAACAAGTTGTGTAGGTAACTTTGGAGCCTTCATTGTTATATGCTTCCATCTCCTTAATAAAATAAAAGTCATTACCACCAAAGTCTCTGGAAATAGACCAACATTGTGTGACATACATTAAACTGTTACATGTAGTTATTTATATATGGAAACCTCTGCAAACTGTAGAAAACCAAGACATCTAAGAACCACAAATTTCCTCCAGAGTAGCAATGTCCATAGCATGTTGTGTGAACTACCCACATAACTTTAAATTTTCTAGTAGCAACGGTAAAGAGAGTACAAATAAACCAGTAGGATTAATTTTAATTATACATTTAGTTTATCCCAATATTTCCAAAATATTATTAACGTAATGTGTAATAGAGACAAAATTATTAATTGTATATTTTGCATATTTTTTTACCAAATGTTTGATATTGAGTGTGTATTTTACACTTACAACACATCTGAATTTGGACAAGCTGCATTTCAAGGGCTCAATAAACACATGTAGTTATGGCTACAGTATTGGAAAGCGTGGTATTAGAGTCTGAACACTTCCACCATTCTCGACCATCCCTTCTCACTTACACCTCAGCTACGACCTCTTGATTGGTTTCTAGACATACACTCCTGCCCCACCAAATTAATTGGCTTCTAGAACGACCAGATGATCTTTTAAACAATAGATGATCAAAACTCATCTATGTCTTTGAATCCCTTTATAATTGGGTACTCATTCCAATACATGGTATTCAAGACTCACAGTGATCTATTCCTTGCCAAGCCATTTTGCCTCTTTCCGTGCCATTACTCTAGATTTTCTGGATTAAACCTCCAAACACCTTGCATGTCTACTTCACATTTCCCATGCCTTTGGTCTCTAGTGTATATCTGGCTTCTGTTCTGGGTTGTAAACTCCATGACGCATAATGCATCCCTTCTTCACTGGCAATCCAACTGTCATGCCTAGAACAGAGCCTAAAACATAGCAGGTATAAACTCCATTAATTGAGTTGAAGTATGAAAAATTTTATCCGCGAGTGTAATGGATGACAGTGTATGCTGTTGTTATTTATTTTTTTGTTTTAAAAAAGTCATGAACTAATGTCAAATTCCATTTGTATCCTTATTACTACTATGGAAATTAATCTAAAATATTTCAACGGTATTGCAGTTGAAATTTATGGTTAATGTAGTATGTTTGAACACACATGATTACTTGATGGAGGCCTGGGTTCTATTCCTTTTTCTTTCTGATTATTTTTTGGTGAGGAAGATTGGCCCTGAGCTAACATCTGTGCCAATCTTCCTCTGTTTTGTATGTGGGATGCCACCACAGCATGGTTTGATCAGCAATACATAGGTCCGTGCCTGGGATCCAACCCATGAACTGCAGGCCACCGAAGCAGAGTGCACAAACTCAACCACTGTGCAACAAGGCTGACCCCATGGGTTCTATTCTTGATCAACGATGTGTGTACAATTTCGCATATGATGTATGATTTGGAACAGTTTGAGGGCCAGTGACTCATCTGCACTCTCAAGTTCCCTGAGTATAAAGAGATGACTTTAGAATAAATCAGGGTCTTCAATTGATAGGCCAGTCATCCTTGCACCTGATAGAGATCACTAGTTGATCACAGCATTCTGTTTATCTGAGTCAATAGGTGAATTCTTCTTATAGGTTTTGCTACTCATCGATCAGAATCATCACATATGATTAAACAGATTTAACATGCTGGATGTGATAAATAGAAATTGACACAAATATTCAGCTGCTTTCCCAACTTAGGAATGGAGTTGAACCCTCTCTCTTTGCATCTTGTTCTGGTCTCAGTGGTGTTCTTCACTAGTAAGATGTTCTGGAAGTAAAGTGCTGGGCATTCTGAGGCTGGGTCATAAGAAGCCATGCAGTTCCTACTCAGGCCATTTGGAATGCTCCCTCTTGGGGCACTTCCTCTTAGAATCCAGGCACCAAATTGCAAGATGTTCAAACCAAATAGGAAGGCCATGTGTCATACTCCCGTGGATAACTTCAGCTGCCCTCTCAGTGAACAGCCAGCATTAACTGCCAGCCATGTGAGTGTGCCATCATGGGCATCTCACCTCATTAAGCTCTCAAATGATTCCATCCCCAGCTTCTAGCTGATGAGAAGAACCCAGGAGATCTCAATAGAGAACTGCCTAGTTGAGCCCAGTCAACCCAGAGAATCATGAGAAATGATCACAAACTGTTGTTTTAAGCTTCACATTTTGGGATGGTTTGTTACACAGCATTAGCTAAACAGAACAGACATTGAAACAGAAGTAATGTGCTGTCCTAACAAAAACCTAAATTATATGGTGTTGGCTTTGTGACAAGATGGTAGATGGAAGCTAGAAAGGCCATGCAGAGAGGTCACCAGCTTGAAGGACAGGGAAGAAAATTGGAGGCTGGCAAAATGGGATGGATAAAGAGAACCAAGTGAAAGGAGTCATTTATCTAGACTCTTACAGGAAAAAAATATAGATTTTTGCATTGTACAATTTTGTGTAAACTTGTATTTGTCTTTTAAAATAGAAAGATGGCATCCCAATGAACATATTTGTCATTAGAACTTCCTAAAGAACATGATAGTTAACATGAATTTCAAAGGTTTATATTGTTTGCAATCTTAGTATAGTAAATCTCCATTGTATAGCAAAAGGTCAAGGATGAAATTATAATAATAGATTTCTGTTTGTTAGTCAAAGGTAAATCGTGAATGCCATTTTTATTTTGTCTTATAATCCACGCCTTTTCCATTGTTTGAGTCATAAAGATCTATCTTTAGATTATGAATTTTGAAAAACATATTTCCACAGAAAACAATTTATGAAACCCGGTTTGTTGATATCTTTCCTTTCAGACTGAATTTTAAACTAGTTTTCTCTCATTTCTATTACTATGTGTCTGTCTATTTATTCTTTTGTTCAGTTCATCCCCACCTATTCTTGAATGTTTTGTAAAGTTAGAAAATATCCTTCAAATTCTTTTCAATCTCCATCTGCCTAACAGGTATTTAAGTTACATCTTTATTTTATTTTCTACTTATAGACACGTATTTCCATTTTCAGGCTCAAGTTATTCTGAAAACATCTGCATTCTAAGGATAAGACATACATAAAGATAGGACATCTATATCTTCTTGTAGAATGTTCTTTTCTTTTCATAAATGTATGTTATTTTCCCATTTGACCCTCTCAAGCACATATGCACACGTGTTTGTGAATGATATATGTGATATATTATGTGTATATATATATATACACAAAATGCCATCAGCTTCTGAAAAATGCCTGCTCCTTCAAAATGTCATTATATCCATCTAATATACCTTCTTCCCCTGCATGGAACACAGATTTTCTGCCTCCAATATCAAACCATCCCCAGGGTCTAAAGTCACTTGAAGCTACTTGTGTTTCTTTAAAAAATTTCAAATTTCCTTTTTCAAACTTTTCATGAATTTGCATGCATTTTGTACCTCAGACTGGAACACTTTGGAAATTTTCCCTTATGCTTCTGAATTCTGGCCTAATCCTAAATGATATATCTTTATCCACTATATTTACATACTTTCTTTTTAAGTTTCACCTTAGGACACTCTCCTGATGTTCAATTCTTTTTTATTACTTGTGCGTATAATAAGTCAATCAGTCTTTCTCTCTCTCACCACTTCTTTCGGCTTTGCTAGTTTCCTAGCTGATCGAATTCTTTAGAAACCATAGAAGCACTACTTACTAATTTGATTCTTCATATACAATAGTGTCATGCTGTCTTATTTTTTCTTTAGGGCCAAGACTATAAAAAAAGTTTTAGTTGTCTAATAGTATTCAACACTTGCAATAAAGGATAGGTACATTTTTGGAAAGTCGGTTACAGGAATACAGTAGTTAAATAGATGTCTAGTTCTCTAGGCAGTGGTTCTTAACCAGGGAATTCTGTCAATATCTGGAGACATTTTTGGTTGCCCCAGCTAGATGGAAGGAGGGGTACTACTGACATCTGGAGGGTAGAGGCCAGGAATGCTGCTGTAATGCCCAGGACAGCCCCCCACAGCAAAGCATTATCCATCTTCAAACATCACTAGTGTCATTGAGGATTACTCATCTAGGACGATATTAATGAACACAAAGTACAGCTTGGGACTGCTTTTTCCTTACATGGTTTATGCATGATTTAAAAATGATCATGGGAAGAAATAAACTCTTGGTTGTATAGAATTCATGATTGATGTGTTCCTGTGTGTTTGTGCAACCTCTGATTGGAGCAGAGAGGTGAATATCAGGCAAGTTACTCCCCAGAATCTCCCATGTTAATGACAACATGGCGCCCACTACATTCCCTGGGGACACCTGCTTCCTGATTCAACACATGCACCATGACCCTGAAATGGTCTATTTGTGTGTATGCTCTTGCATTTTAATGTCAAATATGTTTTTACCCTCGTCAAACTCACTTCCAAATTTGATTGCTCCAGGCTGACCAACAAGGCATTCAGGCAGCCTACTTTCTTCTGCTGGGACCTTTCGCAAAATGAATCATATGTCACTTTTCCTTTCTGAAGCATATGCCATTTTATTCTAGTCTGGGAGTTTGAATCATGCTCTACATCCGTTTCAGTGTTGTTCCCAGCGAGTTCGCTATCAGTGCTTCCTCACAGTGGTTTCTTATAAGGATGCTTGCTGACCTATAACCCATCAATCTTGTCACTGCCTCCAGGCATCCTCTAAACTGTTTACTGCTATACTTGTCTTCTCACAGCATTACTCTGCTTGTTTATGAGCTTCCCTTTTTCCCTCTATTTGGCATTTATCATTACTTATTGTGAGTCTGGAATATTGGACAGTGAAGAGAGATGCCCAGTACATATTCTAATATACTTTCATCCTTTTTTATTATTATCAGTGTTGCTTTTTATTTCCTTTTAATAGGTAGTATTTCCAAAGGCTTTATGGCACTGAGTACGCTTTCTCCTGCTTTTTCCCTCATTTTGTCCTCAACAGCAACTTTGTGATGAAGATGTTATTATTACCCTCATATTTTACATGATGAAAAAAGGTTTCATAACCTGCGAGGAATTCTCAGCCACTAATCAACAAAACTTGGGATCTAAATTCTATCTTCTGGCTTCAAATCGATTGGTCTTTCCATACTATTTGCTATTATCCTACTAAAAATAAAGCTTAAAAAGAGCTTCAGTAGTGTTTCTCCTTTGGCTGATTTCTTCTTTCAGACCAAGAGAGCTTCTGAGATTGGGGTGATCCACTGATGCAGATGTCTTCCTAAGTAATGTGGATTTGTGTGCTCTATTCATTTGTTTTGATGTAAACTGATTATGAAGGGCAGCTTTAGGGTGCTGCTCAGTGGTGCTGGTGAGGGCAGCCTGTAAAAGACAGGCACAAAACAAGAGCATAAAACAGCTCACTGCTCCACAACAAAGCATACATAATTGTCTCAAAGGGTTTCAGAGCACTACTCTTTGTGAGTTCTGCAGAAGTTAGGGAAGCCTTCCACCTTGAGTAAGACTGACAGCCACTCTTTGCATTGTAACAAAATAGAAATTTCATGGACAAGCCAGGTGATCTGAGCCACCCTTTTTCAGTGAAGATTCAAGGTTGACATTACAGGCAGGGTGCCCCCAAACTAGGTAGACTTCTTCGTTAAAATTCTGGGTCACCTCAATCATGTAGAGAAGATATGGAATCATGAATTTGTAACCTTTATGGTCAGAGATGATACCCACAGTTGGATTTTCCTCTGAAACCTCCCTGGCCTGTTTTAGTCCCTGTAGATCTTGTCCAGGGATGACCAGTTAGGCATATAGTAACGGGGTAGTTTTGTTCCCAAACAGTTACTGCAAGCTGCTGGTACGCGTGTTATTCATTCTGTCAGGGTGGATATCTAATTGGGAAGTCACAGTGACTTAGTAAGAATTGGTCACTCTATGTATTTAAATTATCTCTTTAACTTACAAGGAAAATTCACCACTTAGTGGGTACTAAGAGTCTCAGACTCCATGGAAGTATATTTCTGAGCATTTCTAACAATTATTTCTCCAAATCCCATCCTTTGCAACTTCAGGTTCATCCACGGGATTAGCACTGCCTGCACTTCCCTGTATGAGTTTCCTATGGCTGCTGTAACAAATAACCCTGCACTTAATGGCTTAAAACAACACAAATTTATTACCTTACAGTTCTGTAGATCAGAAGTCTGAGTCACTTGGATGGTTTGTCTATGTCAAGCCTCACAAAGTCTAAATCAATGTGTGGGCTGGGCTATGTTCCTTATTTGAGACTCTAGGAATGAATCATTTCCAAGAACGTTTGGTTTGTTGGCTGAATTCAGTTCCGTGTGGTTAAGGTTCCTGTTTCCTTGGTGGCTTTTGGCTAGGGTCATTCTCATCTTCCAAAGGATGTCAGCCCTCCTTGTCTCTTGGCCCCCCTTCCTCTATCTTCAAAGCCACAATGACAGCTTCTAATGATTTGAATCAGTCTGACTTACCTTCTGGCTCTTCTCTCCTTGTCCATCTTCTATTGCATCTCTCTGACTGATTGTCCTGTCTCCATTTTGGCTTTTAAGGGTCATGTGATTATATTGGACTCACTTGGACATTCCAGAATAATCTACTTACCTTGAAGTCAGCTGCTTAGTATCTTTAATTACATTTACAAAGTCCCTTCACAACCTACATTCATGTTTGATTGAGTAACCAGGGGAACAAGAATCTTGGGGAGGGGTCTTTAGAATTCTGCTTACTACATTCCCCTATATTAACAACTGTTGAGGTTGGTTGAAATGCCTTTGACAACTGGCTTTAGGTAGCCACCAGACCCGCCTGGTCTCTACTCACCCAGTAGACTCTCCTAAGAAGACCCCAGTGGAGGAAGGTTTTGCCATTATTTTCACATCCTGTCCCAGTCTAAGCAATAATCCTCAGATGGCACTACCTAGAGTCAAGGACAAATAAATTCTCCACTCATCTCTGATGTGGCTGACCACCACCCCAATTACTTGTGCTTTCTTATTTAAAAGACTCAAAATACCAAGATACTTTTATCCCTTAACTTTGTTGTCTGTTAAGCACTTCCTTTTTCTCAAAATTTTTTACGCTGAAATTGCCCCACTCTAGTGATATGGCAGTTGGTACTTTAATATTTCTATTTAGGGTGCAATTTTTATCTCACCTTAAAGGGTCTTGATAACTTCACTCCCTTTAATTCCCATCTTGTTTCTTCCATTCCTTTGGGTAATCACAAGTTAAATTTTTTTCCCTTCATCAATTTCCAGCTGTGAAGCAAAGGTGGATGCATTTTCTTTCATAAATCAGCCATTTGGCAATCTTTGCATTTTTAATCAGCTTGCAATCACATCAAAGAACACGGGGAGACCTTGAGAGATCATCCTGTTCTTCGGAAGTCCTATGTTCTTAGGAAGAAAGTTACAATGACTTTTTTCTAATGCTCTGACCCAGATGGCCACACTGTTGATATTTACAGTGTTTCCTCACTGAAATTCATAGTTAGTGTCCCATTATCTTCTATATGGATCCTTACCTATGGTATTCAAGTGTCTTTGCAACCTGAGACAGCTAGGTAAGGACAGAGAATTTGTAAAACTCAATCTGACCTATAGAACTTTCCTGATATTTGTTTTCCCTTGTATTAATTTGCTGGTGTGAGTTCTTGCTTAGGCCATTCTGGTACTTTAATTTCTTAGGAAATGCTTTGAATATGAAATGGTCTTTAAACTACCTCTCATAACAATATTTTTAAAAAATGTTAGCATAGCATCCAGTCGTTCACCGCACGTTGATGTTTCTATCCATGATGGACCATATAGACAATGGTGACCCCATAAGATTAGCACCGTAAGCCTAAGTATGTAGTAGGCCACCATCCAGGGTTGTGTAAGTACATTCTCCGATGTGCACGTGACGACATAACCTAACGACGCATTTCTCAGAATGTCTCTCTGTTGTGTTGTTGACCGACACATGACTGTATCTGTGTTTCTCAGTGTAAGACTTCCATAACCGTGTGCCATCTCAGGCAGACTTCTCAAGCAACAGCCGGGCTTTGTTGATTTAGTGTTCTTGTCCTTCATGTTTTAGTAGCTTCTCCAGTGCCACGGTAGATTATAACAGAATAGTGGAAGAAAAGTATTTTAAAGTAATTTCTAATTGTAGATCCCATTTTACTCAGCTAAAATATATTTTTTTCTAGAGAATAGAACGAAAAAGTGTCCCCATGTTATATATTCTTCTTAGTCTATTGAACATTAATAGAAATCCTTTGCAGCACCAAATCTTCCAAGGATATGATTCTATCATTTTCCCCTCATTTGTTAACAGCACAATAGCTATTAAGCCGTTTTACTAAAGGCAACAAAATTAGCTTCTTATAAGAGAGTAAATTAAAGACAAACTCTAAGGAAGGGTTTGACCTCATCTATTTAGCCCTCAAAAGTTATCTCTTAAATTTCAGTTCAATTAAGAATTAGACTAAAGTAGAAATTGTAATAAAAATGTGGTTATAGGATATGAAAATGACATTTAAATCCATCATTGATATAAAAGAGTAGAATAAATTTAAAATAAAGTTATAGGTGCTGATTTAATCCTTGAAAAGCATGACTTTATTTCCATAAATGAGTATTAGAAATGTTTTTTTTTTCTAAATGAAATGCAGCCTTTAATAGAAGAAATGTATGAGAAACAGTGTATTTCAGTGTATTTAATGTTGCAACAGTGTGGTCTCGTCACCTTCCAGATGGCTGAGCTGAGGTAGGAAAAGTGATGAGATGACATTTTGGATTTTTCTGCATGTACTTGCCCATTCTCAAGTGACTTTGGGCTTCCACCTGTATTTCAATGCTGACGCACCTGGGCAGGAAACATAGGTGTCTAGGGAAGACTAAAAAATTAACATCGAAGCAGAAAGAGCACCCAGGTACTTAAAAAAGGGGAGCTTTCTGGTGCACCACGTCCTGTACAGTCAGTGTTGCTGAATAAACCAAATTATTTTAGGTGATTCTTCCTGGTATTTTTTTTTTTCTTGCGTTATTTTAATTTTGGAACATAACTGGAAACTGAGAACACCACACGGGATCCTGATCTCTTGCATCATTATGATTGAAAGTCATAATTAGAAAAAAATGCATGGAAAAGAGAAAAGCTTAATAGCCTCTGCATACTTCTATAAACAGAAAAGTGGAAAGAGATCAACCATCCAATAATTAGGCAGGGTAGGGGAAAGATTATTAAAAAAGTGAATTTTGTTTTTGGAGCACAAAAGATATCAGGAAATGGACGTTCTGTAAATAGAGCAATTTAGCCAATTTACTTGATGGAATATGGACGTCTTGACCTGTTTGTAGCTAAGAGAGAAAATTGACCCTAGACCAGCCCTGTAGGAGCTACAGAGATTGTATATGTGTGTGTGCATGCATGTGTGTGTCTGTGTGTGTGTGGTGTGTTTGCCTCATCTGAGTGATCAGATTTTTCATAATATCTTTATTGTAAATACTTTGGCTCTCTCAAATTTAAATATTTACGTATTCATATGAAGCACTGCACCTTCCCTTCCTGTGTGCGCAGTGTTTTGCAAATTTCCTGTCAACTCCTGCAAATCCCCCAAGCACCTTGACTCTCACGCCCCTCTCTCTGCCCCATATGTGTGTTCTACTACATCTGCTGGGACCCATCTGCAGTCTATGCATTTCCGTTTACAGAGGTGGCAAAATCTGTTATCTGCATCCACCCACATCCACTTGTGTCTCTACATTGGTGTGTTGAATAACTCAAAAACTAAGCTTTAACATTTATGTTGTGAAAAACTTGTAATCCTGGAGTAGAATTCTCCTGGGAGGACTTTAGAGGTTTGCAAACATCCCAACAGCTAGAAATAATTAGTGCTGTAGGAGGCAATCTTTAGCAATGGACCTGAGAGGCACTTATAAACCCCTTTCTATGGGTTTTCAGATAAATCCTGATACCAGGACACTTGAGATGCAGGTATAAATTTTCTCTTTACATTGACCTTTGACCAGTTTACATTAGCAGAACACTTGAAACACGTGAATGATGTCTTTGTCTAAAGAAATGGTCATTTGTTATCATTACATGCTGTACAAAAATAAATGATTGAACGAATAAATAAGCGTATGTGCATGTATGTGTATATATGCATGCCTATACATATGTGTATACATATGTATGCATACGTATATACTTATATATTCTCACATTTTGTTTATATATCTATATAGAGTGTATTCACATGTGTATACTTGTATAGACATACAGAAAGGTAAATTATATTGAGTTTGTGTTTGGGATGATGGAAAAGTTCTGGAAGTAGAAAGGGGTCATAGTTGGACCACATTGTGAAAGCATTTAATGCCACTGAGTTGTACATTTAAAATGGTTAAAATGGTAAAGTTTATGTTATGAATATTTTACTACAATGAAAAAAAATGTGTTAAGTTTGAATTTGCATCTACAAAAACCCAGACTCAAACGTGAAATCTATCCCTAAACTAAATGCAAGTTATTTACCCTACCTGTGACCTTTGACTCTTGACACTAACCTCCACTATATGAAACCTGACCTTTGACCTCTGATCTGAACAGAGAACCCAAATCTGAAACCTCTACTTAACACCAACCCTAACCAGAAGATGTAATCTTGAAACTAAGCCCTGGACTTTGTCCCCTTGATTCTTGACCATTGAGCTGACCCAACGAGTGAATGTGGACCTGAACTCAATCCCAATCTCAAATTCTAACTGGAAGCTGCATATGATACCTTATCCTACCCCAACTTGAACATGAATTCAAACCTGAACCCAAACTCAAAAGTTAACCAAACATGTACCCCTAACTTTAATATAAACCTTTGAACTTACCCTTGACCTTTGACCATAATCCTTAACTATTGACCCCTGACTCAAACACCAAACCCAGCTCCCAAAGAGAGCCTCTGACCCATGGCCTTTGGTCCTAGTCCTGACCTTTGACCCTGTCCCTAACACGGATATGATCCCTTGATCTTAACATTGACCTTTGACCCTAAGGCAACATCCAATCAGAAAGATAACTTTACCCTAACTTGAACCTGAATCCATACTCTAAACCTATCTTAACCCTTGACCCTTTATCTTCCACCCTTTACCTTTCACCCCTTGATTCTGGACAATGAACGAACCTGGAAGGAATCCAAATCCATACTCAAGACCTTTTTCTCACTTGAATCATAATCCAAACCCAATCTCTGACCCTGCCTAGCCACTAATCTGAACCCAAAACGTGTCCCTAACTCTGTCGTGAGCAAATGAGTGTCTTGGTCCTGGAAGGTGGATGTGGGATTTGCAGCCCTGCAGCCCTACGGATGCACAGACTTGGACAAACTCTCACATGTAGTTTTGGAAAAAGGCTGAGCTCCTAGAGAACCAGGTGTTAAAGTTTCATGGTTGACCTCTATACAAATTCTGAGGTGAAATACATGTGACTTGACCTGTGGTATTCCTAATTACATAATTGTGTGATCAAGAGATAATTGTGTGCTTCTGTGTCCCTGAAAATCCATTCATTCAACAAATATTTATGGACTACGGGTGGTGTGCCAGGAACCATGCCAGGCACCTGGATACAGTCATAAGCAGAAGAGACCCAGATACCTGGCCCAGTGGAATGAACATTCCCTTAGTGGATGGAGAGAGCACTGACTCAAGTCCAAGATTCACTCCATGTGGAAGTCCTAACTCCTCCCCAAACATTTCTCCAAATTTCTTGTAGAGTATGGATGGGGACTCTGGTTAACATGGTTATTTCTGGAGCCAATTTCTCTACTTCCATTTATGCACGGTGTATTTTCCACCTTGGGTACCAACATGAGAAACTCAGCTACTTCTCAGTTTATACAGAAATCCACTCAACTGTGTGGAGAGGAGTGTGTGTGTGTGGTGTTTATTAGGTTTAAATTATAACTTGAGAAGAAACTGGGAGAATTTTAGCATACTAATGGAAAGATAAATCTTCCAAATTGAACATCTCCTAGCCTATTTGATAACAACCTTTTGGACATCCTAAAACTGGGGATTTTCTTCTGGATATTTCATCTTCCAACTGATCAAACTTGCTGACCTGCTAAAGCAGATTTATAATCTGCTCTTCTTCTGGAATTCACCCTCTGCCACTTGTGATTTAAGAAAGAATACTATGAAAATCAGTATTTTCCCTAAGATGAGTTTTACTCCTCTGTTACAAACACTAGTAAACTTGTGCCTCTATTAAGATAGTTCTGCATACACAGAGGAATCCCCTTAGAAGATGTATGGTTTCTCTTAGCTATGCTTACAGTTTGAATAATTACCGTCTACCAGTTCTAGTAGCACTGTCAATAGGTCAGAGTCCCCAGGAGGTTTAGCTGGGAAATTTCTTGCAAAATACATCCCAGCTGTTCAGCCAAGTCTGGAAACCACTTGTAAAATTTATAATAAGTAATAATTTCTCCAGCCTTGGCAACTGAGAATGGTTGATCGTTACTTTTAAAAACCATTTTAATAAATGCCTTTATAAATACTAATCGAGACTTCATTATTTAGCTTCCCTTGTTCTAGTTAATGAGAAATAGCATTTGGAACAAGACTATGAAAGAATTAGAATACATATTTTCTTCATTCCAGATAAATAATTATTTTATCTGGAACTAGACCACAGATTTAACTCATTGCTTTCTTAGGATTAGAATATTTAAGGTTGGTGATTATGCTGGTTGTCGAATTGCTGGATTTGACCTGAAGTACAAAATGGGTGTATCTTTTTTATATCTCTAGCTGCTGCATGCAGTCCTGGTTCCAGCTATTAAAGATAATTTTAATGTTTTTTTTCTTTTTCACTATTAGAGAATATTTCATACATGGGTATGAATAATTAAATGCACATCTTCCGATACCAAACCTGAAGTACAATTAGAATACAATGAAGATTTTTGGATCCCTCCCTTCTCCCTTCTAAACATATCATTTCATCCCACCCTAAGGATAATAACCTTTCTGAATCTTATTCATTATTTCCTTCTTTTGCTAAGTTTTACCTCTGCAAAATTGTCACTACCAGCATGATCCTAATAATTTATTAAGTTTTGTCTGTTTTTGGTCCTTTAGAAATTGAATCATCATATATTCTTCTTCACCTGGCATTTTCCCTGAACACTCTGTTTTTGGTATTCAGTTAGGGTGATATTTGAAACCGCAGTTCACTTAGCCTTGCTACTATACAGAACCCCATGCTATGGTCACAGCACAATGTATTTTCCTCTTTTCCTGCAACTGGACTTTTTGTAAACATTGCCGCCATGAACATTTTGTGTGGGTCCCTTGTTGAAAAAGTGCACAAGTCTCTTTACCTATAAAGAGATTTACTGTACTGTAGTTTATGTGTATGTTTAGATACACATACTAACATCAAAACTTTTTAAATGGTTGGACACATTTATGTTCCAAGGAATAGCACGTGAGTTTCCATGGCTCTTTATTTTCACTGGACTAGGGATGGTCTAAATTTTGTTTTTGTTTTTTAATCAGATGACGGCAAACTTCCATGTCCTTTTAAAAATACAATTTACATACAAAATCCACTTAAGTACACAATTCCATGAGCTTTGGAAAATTTTGGACAATATTTTGACAAAATTTTTTGAAGAAAAATTTTAACAAGTAGTTTTATATTTTCTCTGGCACAACTATACAGTTTTTATATTTTCTTGCTTTGGTAAATGACATCTTTAAAAAAATTTTTTTTCCTAAACTTTGTTGCTGATATTTAGAAATAATATTGGATTTCATATGTTCATGGTGTATCTAGAAACCTTGTTGAATGTTGTCATTAGTTTTAATAATTTTTCCAATTCTGTTGGGTTTCATCTGTAATAGAAAATATGATTTGTCAGTATCAATAGCTACTATTTCCAATCCTCATTTCCTGTCGCGCTTTTGTTTGTTTTTCTTACAGAGCTGGCTAGGGCATCTGAATACAATGTTGGCTAGAAATGAGACGGTGTGTCTTTGACTTTTTCTGTCTTTAGAGGAAAAGCTTCTAATATTATACCATAAGTATAATATTTGGAGCAGGATATTGGTAAATGAACTTTTTCAGATTAAGAAATGTTTATTGATAAATGGCTATCCCACAGCTCATTCCCTCTGACCTCATACAAATATCAGTTTCAGGTATTAAATGGAAGAGGGAGCATCCTGCCTCCCCCAACAGCACAGAATATAATAAGTCATATTTATTCACAAGTCTGAAGACATTCTTGCTGAAATATTTTTTCTAGTTCACGGAACTATACTCAATTAATTGATTCGTCAGGTGTCTTAATATATTTATCCAGATTGATCATTTGGGGTTATAATTATTTCTGTGATCAATACATTCTACCAGAATGCTTTTCATACTTTAGCATTTATCAGAATCCCCTGAAGGGCTTGTTGAAATGCAGATTCTTGAGCCTATCTTCCAAAATTTGGATTCAGTAGCTCTGAGGTGTGACCCGAGGATTTGCATATCTAACTGGTCCCCACACGATGTGGCCTTTGTGGATCCATGGACCCTCTTATAGTAGTTCTGCCTTTAGCTCTCTGATAACATAAGAATTGGGAATTGTCATTTCTACTTCTTATTGCTGGTAAACCCCCAGTCACTCTGTCCATAAAATCGATATCTATGTTATATTAGGCTATAAAGAATTAATTTATTCCAGACTATAACTACAAAGAAAAGCCTACTTAATGAGTTTTCGAAACAATTTGCTGATTATACATATTAGCTTAAGTTAAATTATATAAAATATCACTGTAGTATATGTTTATATATCTAATAAGATATTATGACATATAACATGTACCTATTAAACAAAAGTTAATATACAGTAGTTTATTAACAAATCTTGTATACATTTTGTTTCAAAATACAGGCTTCTGTCTCTAAAACAAATCTTGACGAATCACAAGCATTGCATTTTCCACCTAGCAGGTTAATTAGTAGCTCAAGTAAGGTGAAAAGTTGTCAACTTTATGACAGAGCTAAGGTGACATTTTTGAAAGGGGATTCACGTTTCAAGTTCGCAAGCTCTATCCATATCGCTTGGAAGATAGGGTACTTGGGCTTCTGTAGAGCTCAGAGACATTATTTTCAGCTGGGAGTCACTGCCATAGGTGTTATGCCACACATTCTTGCCAAATACGTTGTTGACAATCAATGAATAACATTTCAAATATATTCGTTGTCTATTGAACAACAAACACCTGTGTATGCCCTTATAAATTTAATCACCTCTGCCATCCTCTTAATCAACCTCTATCCCCTTCCTCCACTCCAATCACCCCGATACTGGAAAAGTGATTATTTAGAAGGGAGATGGGTTCACCTGTCACCTGTTAAGAGGACATTTATTTGTTCATTTGACACTCATTTAACAAGAGCACAAAATGGACATAATACGAGTTTAAGAACATATAGTTTATAGGACTAACTTGGTTGAACAGAGGGACGATAGTAAACAAATATTAGTTGAGAAAACAAGTTTGTGTGTGTGGCTTTGAAAGACAAGACCAGGAGCTTAACCTTGTTTGCTTAACACAACTATTAAAGAATTCTGAGGAAAAGAAGCTGCCAGCAAGATTTAGTGCCTGAGGACAAAGCAAAGGCATTCAGGAAAGTTTAGAATAGGGCGGGGGGCGGTGAATAACTAGGAAGCTGCAGATAAAGGTCTTTGCTCTGGAGTTGGAGATGGGCTTGGGAATGGGAAAAAAGGGATGGATGCGACAAATGCTTTAAGGGTAAAAATCAATGCCATCCAAATGTTAACCAAATATTGGGATTTTAAAAAGAGAAACTGACAAAAATATGAATTAGAATGTTTCAACCCAGGAGCTAGGAACATGGTTGTGATACGCACCCAAGACGTAAGAAAGAAGACCAGTTTGAGGGACATAAAGGTGGTGAGCTCAATTTTGAGCTTTTGGGGAAAGTAGGACATCTGGGTGGGAAGTTGCACTATGCTTGGGGAAATTTAAACAGGAGCTCGAGGGATACCTTAAAGGTACAGACAGGAATTGTATCAGATCGTTGGTAGTGGAAGCATCGGAGATGTGTCATGTTGAGTTCACAGACTCATGTTAGGAGCAGTCCCTTATTGAAGGATTTGCTTTAGTGCTGCAAGAATTCATGTAGATTCTCTTTTACCTATCTTTATGCTCCCCTAGGTACATTTTTGAGGAGATGGGCAAGAATAATATTGATTTGCCAATACTATCCATCTGTTAGAAAAACATATAAAACAGAAATATTTGCTTTAGGCTAAGTTCCAAACAATGATTTTTTCTTAAACTTTGTTGACACATGCTACATCTCCACAGATAATTTGCTCCCAGTAGTTTCCCAGGTTTGCTATAGAAAGTACAGTTGATCAAAAGTTGGCTGCAGAAACTCTACAGCAATCCTTTCAGTGCGTTTTTCTTGCTTCTAGAAACTATCCTAAGACTGTAAAATACCTTAGGTGTGAACTGTCTGTCTGAATTCTGTTTCAGATGATATCTTCTTTCTTGAGGTATAATATTTTACATTTTTCTAATTGATTACTGAAACAATGTATCATTAATGCCACAAATTTAGAATTTCAAAGAGCATAAAAAAGAAAATTATTTCAGCAAAATAAAACCATTGTTAATGTATATATGTATGTGTACATGTACATCTGTATGTATATGTATAAGTACATATGTAAAACAGGGGAACCATAGAAGCACAAGGACCCTAAAAGTCAACTGCAAGGGCCCTCATTGGCCATAATGGAACAATTTCAACGTCCCTAAGAAGAATACGTATACTGAATTGAAACAAGACAAATATATAACAACTCATGCATTCATCATGATACTCAATATGAAAACTCACTAATTACAAAGAAGTCTTAAAACTCAACAATAAGAAAACAATTAGAGGCTAATGACATCAACAGACACCTCACTAAAGAAGATATACAGATGGCAAATAAGCATATGAAAAGATGTCATCTGATGTCATATGTCATCATACATGTCATCAATATATGACATTATATATCAGGAAAATGCAAATTAAAACTGCCATGAGATACTACTACATGCCTATTAGAATGGCTATAATCCAGAACACTGACAACACCAAATGCTGGTGAGGATGTGGAGCAACACGAACCCTTATTCATTGCTGGTGGGAATGCAAAATGGTACAGCCACTTTTGAAGACAGTTTACCAGTTTCTTACAAAACTAACCATACGCTTACCATCTGACCCAGCAGTTGCCCTCCTCGGTACTTACCCAAAGGAGCTGAAAACTTTTCTCCACACAAAAACCTTCACCTGGATATTTATAGCAGATTTATTCATAATTACCAAAACTTGGAAGCAACCAAGATGTCCTTCAGGAGGTGAATTGATAAATAAACTGTGGTCCATCCAGACAATGGAATATTATTCAGTGCTAAAAAGAAATGAGCTATCAAGCCATTTGAAGACCCGGAGGAAACTTAACTGCATATTGCTAAATGAAAGAATCCAATCTGAAAACGCTACATTCCAACTCTATGACATTCTGTAAAAGGCAAAACTATGGAGACAGTAAAAAAATCTATGGTTGCCAGAGGTTGGGGGTAGGGAGAGATGAATAGGTGGAGCACAGAGGATTTTTAGGGCAGTCAAAATACTCTCTATGGTACTATAATGGTGGATCTATGTCATTATACATTTGTCAAGACCCACGGAATGTACAACACCAAGAGTGAACCCTAATGTTAATTATGACCTTTGGGTGATTCTGATGTGTCGATGTAGGTTTATCCTTGGTAATAAATATACCACTCTGGTGAGTGATGTTGACAGCGGGGGAGGATGTGCATGCATGGGTGCAGGAGGTATAGGGGAAATCTCTGTACCTTGCTCTCAATTTTGCTGTGAACCTAAAACTGCTCTAAAAAAGTACTCATTGGTCATATTACTGGGACACAATCACATTTCTCTAAATACTGAAAAATAAAAGAATCATGCTTTTTTCTCACTTTGCTTGTCCATACTGAATTTCAGCGTAACTAAAAACATTGAGGCGTGAAAGTGGAATTCCAGATAATAAATGCAGAAGGAATATCATGCAATCACCATTTTATGAAACCCCAAATGAAGTCATAGATCAAGTTGATAATCACCAATGGTTTGTAAAACATCAGTTGAAACACTTAGGAGGTGTTTCTAATAAAGTGTGGGATTAGTCACCACCTGAATACAATTATCAATCACTCTTACGATAACTAAAAATAAGGCAATCAGGCGCCGTAAAATTTCTTATGGGATACAATATGAAGTATAGAGCATTCTCTATGAAGCATTCTTGCCCACAATGGCTATATGAATCTAATCAAACCTGTGAATTAAAGACTAGTTTATAGGAAATATAGTGGGATGAAATACAAGACATGAGTAGGAATCATCCAGTGCGTTCTACAACTCTGGGTATTCTGTAGAAGTGATAACTAAAATGTGGTTCACAGACTACCAGTGACATCACACTGGCAGCTTGTTAGAAGTGTACATTTCTGGTTTCTATCCCTGACCGCCTCAGTCTGAAAGCTGGGGTAGGGGCTGCTCAGGGTCGGATGTTTTCACAAGCCCTCCAGGTGATTTTTATGCTAAACTTTGAGAAATGCTGCTAGACAGGAATATTTACCTAATTTTGTAAAGTATCAGTGACATAAAAAAATGGAAAGAAGATTTTATTACAGAAAAGACAGTGTCATTATTTTTATTTCTTTTCTCTTTAGATGTGTGGACCATATTATGTTTTTCATTAAAATTTCTTATGAAATTTTTAAAACATATGTGTGCCTACACCCTATCCCGAAAGAACTAATTCAGAATCTCTACCCCTGGGGCTAAGGTGTGAGTATTTCTTGAAAGATCTCCAAATGTTTAGGGTGGATGGGGAGGGTAGAGAAAAAAATCTTTTAACCCAGTTTATCAGATAGGTAATTTGCGCTCAGGGGAGAAGTAATAAAAAAAAACTTGGCTGAGAATCAGCTGTTTACTTGTGAAACAACTCACTATTATTCAACTATTTGGTGCTACTCAATGCTTTTAAAATAATATATATATTCAGCCGCAAACATAACCTATAAAGCCAGAAATATTGGTGACTGAGAGGATCCTTAGTTTCAGTGGCACAAATAAAATAACATGTAAATGGACTTTGTACATTATAAAGTGTTTTGCATAAAGAGGTTAGGTGTTATTTGAAGTTTCTATTTAAATGTGATGGTCAACTAGAAAATTTCTTTTCCATTTTATTCCTTGCCTTGAAAATATTTAAAAGTGTAAGAGTGTAGAATTTAGCTATGAAAAAAATATGTTCAATATAATAGGACCTTTCTGGGAAACTGAGCATTACGCCTTGTTTCATAGGCATCCTGTTGAAAGTCAGCCATGATTCCACATTCAGCAAATTGCTGTGGACAGAGAAACACCTTGGCTGACCTGAGGTCTCACTAGGGTGGTGAATATTATTTGATTTTTATCATTCAAATCCATCTTGGATAATTAGACCAAAAGTATTCTGTTTTCCATAATTCGCTTTTCTCTCTGCTCTTAAGGTAAACACACTTCACAGTTGCTTTACTTACGTAAATGTAGATTACAAAAGAGCAACAACTGTAACAACTAAATAATTTTAAGGGGTCTTCCAAGTGGAACGCTATTGCATACGTGTTAAAGAACGCTTGCTCTTCCCTGGAGAAATGTATGTTCAGATCTCCTCGCCAGCAAGGGCAGTCATGCTGTCTTTGCCTGTTTGGGCTGTTATGACAGAATACTGTAGACTGGGTGATTTACGAACAAGACATTTACTTTTCACACTTCTGGAGGCTGGAACATCAGGGTTCCAGCATGCTTGGGTTCTGGTGAGGACACTTTGCAGGTCCAGAGCGAGGACTGCTGACTTCTTATTCTATCCTCACATGGCTATTTCTGGGTTCTTTTTTTATAAGAACACTCATACCATTCATGAGGGTTCCACCCTCATGACTAATCACGTCCTAAAGGCCCCACCTTCTAACACTATCACATTGAGGGTTCAGATTTCAACATATAAATTTTGGGAGGAAGAAAAACATTCAGTCCATTGCAGGTAGAAATGGTAGGGAGTGGCATTAAATCATTGGTCATTAAATACAGGTGTCATACCTAATTAAGTGGATTTAGCTCAGTGTGTAGGTAACACGTCATATGGGCACCAGGATTCAAAGTATTTCCCAAGGAAGTCTTGTTGCTTCGTAGCTAGCAAGTTTCTGTTTGGGGTGATGAAAAAGTTTTGGAAATAGGCAGTGGTGATGGTTGCACATCATTGTGAATATAATTAATCCCATTGCATTGTACACTTAGAAATGATTAAAACAAAATGTGTAGTATATGCCTACACATACATGTATATACCTTATCATATCTATATCTCCGTATATGTATATAACTTTTGCTCCATTTAAGGACAGTTAGAGACAGCACAAGAGTATAGTACCCCGCACATTTTTTACCCCAAATGAAACAGACCACAGTCCATCACAGAGACACAAAAGGAACAGAGACTTTCAGATACCCGAGTTGAGCATAAATTTGACTTCACAACTTCTGGCAGACAAAGCAAAATAAAAAAGAGAGAAACACATTTAGTTTCGAGATTTTTATATTTCTGGCTGGAGAAAGCTTTTCCCTTTTCCTTCTGCCTCTTTATGAAGAGCAGTTATGGGGTCGGTGATAAAAGAGGGGGCGGTGAAGGAAGGCTCAGTGTCCTTTTCTTCTGCAGCGCCTGACGGATTCACCCATGACATTAAGAATAATATACTGACATCTGAGACAACCTCCCTAAAGGCAGACCCTGCCCATTATGTGTAATGACTGCCTACACTCTTGAACCTGGGAAAGTACTACCTGGGTTGTGCTAAGTTTATTCTTAAAAGATCAATCCCAGATAGCTACAGCTGCCAACTGCAGTTGCAGAGAGCGGCGCTCCTCAAATTGGGAATCGATTTTGGTTTTTAGCATCTACTCCTCAGTTGTACCACCAGAGATTCTGATTCTGTGGTCTGGGATGGAGCCCACGTGTTTCCATTTTTACTGAGAACCCAGAGTCATGCTGACGTACACTTGACCCACATTCTGAGATAGCCCAGCCCTCCTGACTCTAAGCACCATGAGGGCTGGGAGAGGATAGCCCCAGCTCACCCACCTAACACAATGCAGGATGCAGAGCTGCCCCTAACAAATGAGTTCAGGAGACGAAGGCACACCTGCCCCTGGAGGTTCTCAGTGGCACCTCTCTCTCTGGTTCATTTTCACTGTAGCTGAGTCAGATATTGAGATGCAGCTTGGAGTCATCAGACTGAAGTGCCAGGGAAAAGCAACGAACACGTTTCCCTCTGAGTCCCTACTTGTAGCTCTTTGTGCCCTTGTCTATCAAGTTTGGCATCCTTGAAACTGTTGTGATGGTAATGAAATGAGTCTGTGCTTTGTCCTTTGAAATCATTTGATACACCCACACGCCTATCTCTTTATTTTAACTAAAATATCTTTTACATTTATTATGTATGGTCTTGTTTGAAATGCCTCATATACAAAAGCACTTGGATAAACTCTTACTGCTTTAAAAATAGGGATTGTACTTTTGGCTAAAGATAAATTAAACAAAACGGGATATTGGCCCTTTTTTCGTAATCATCATGACTACAAAGCCCTTAATAAGTATTTTCCTGCGCAAGTTCAGAATAGCAGCTCACATTTACATGGAGCTTTATAACAAACGAAGTGCTTTTACATTCGTCCTCTCATTCCAGGTCATCGTTTGAAGGCGTTTTACTAACATTTTCCTTTTGTGATAGTGGCAGGATGGGAAAAGACCGCCATTTGGCATTCGAAGAATGCTGGATTGGATTCAGCTTGCCTGCCATAGTCATGGAACTGTTGATAATGTACCACACTCAGCCAGAATAAGACAAACAAGCTGTGGGAGACAGAATAACAGCCCCCACCCCCACCACCACCTACGTCCACATCCAAATCTCCAGAACCTGAGAGTGTGGGGTAAGAGGGATTACATCGTAAACCTATGTGCTAAGAGTGATTTTGCAGATGTATTAAGATAAGGCTCTTGAGATGAAGAGAGCATCCTCAGGTACCCAGGTGGGTGCAATGTAATCAAAAAGATCCTTACAGGAGGGAGGCTGGAGGGTCAGAACCAGAGAATATCTGAAGTTGGAAGCAGAGTTCGAGAGGAGACAAGATGCTATACTACTGGCTTGAAAGATGGAACCATGAGGCAAGGAATGTGGGTGGCTTCTAGAAACTGGAAAAGGAAAGCAAACAGATTCTCTGTGAGAGGTGCCAGAAGGACCCATCCCTCCAGAGGCATTTTAGACTTCTGAACTCCAAAACTGTTAAGATAAGAAGTATACGTTATTAAGGCACTAGGTTTGTGGTAATTTGTTACTGTAAACAGCAATCGTAAACTAAAATACTACATGATTTAATTTTTACTTGTTTATTATCTATCTACCCATGCTAGAGTATGAGTTTCAGGCAGTTAAAGATCTGGTTTTTCCCATTCATTCCTGTGTTTTCACAAGCACAATTAGTGTCTGGAACATTACAGGCAACCATAAAGATCTGTTGAAATTAACCCCATATGCCTGTTAATTTTTTTATCTCTATTACACTTTCATTATTTTAAAATCTGTACTTTTTCCACATTTGACTCCAACTTGTTCTGCTTCTGTTTTTTGGCCATTGGAAGATTAATGACATTTTGTTGAACCCAAGAGTAATGGCCAAAATTCAAGGGACCAAACATGACTCTAATGCTGTCTGTACATAGAAGAGTTGATGTTTTTGAATCTGGAGAATTTCTTTGTTGAAGTCCATAAAAGTTTGTGAGATAAAAGTTCTTAAGTGGAGAAACAGCACAATTAGAGTCGCTTAAAGTCTAGTCTCTCTTTTTTTTTTCCCCTCACTCATTTCTGGAAAATATCATCTTCTTCAGTAACCTTTCTGTTATTGAAACTAATCGTTCCATCGGGATTTTAGCTCTTTTATACATCACATTTACTTATTACTCGTGTGTGTTATTCATCTAAGATCTTCTTGTTGTTTTTCTTAACTAAAACAATCTTCTTAATTGTGCTCCAAGTTTGCCAGAGAAAACCAATGTTGGAAAGCTTGGGAATATTTCTGGGTACAAAAGAGATTCTGTGAGCTGGTGGATGACACTGGATTTTGATAGAGTTGAAAAAGAATGTACTGTCCTTATTTCATTCAATTCTGATTATCTTGTGGAAAAATAAAAACAAACAAATTAATTCTTGTCTGTCCACAGATAGCATCTAACACTAACTGCTAGGAAAAATCACCATCACTGTCACCATGCTTGTTTTGTAGTTGAGGATAGAAGAGGATATGGAAACAGAGCAATGTATTTTGAATTAGTGCACTTTTTTTTTTTTTAAAGATTTTATTTTTTCCGTTTTATCCCCAAAGCCCCCCAGTACATAGTTGTGTATTCTTCGTTGTGGGTTCTTCTAGTTGTGGCATGTGGGACGCTGCCTCAGCGTGGTCTGATGAGCAGTGCCATGTCCGCGCCCAGGATTCGAACTAACGAAACACTGGGCCGCCTGCAGCGGAGCGTGCAAACTTAACCACTCGGCCACGGGGCCAGCCCCTGAATTAGTGCACTTTAAAAGGAGTTATGAAAATTATGTTTCATATTTGTAACATAGTGTTGTGTAAGTCATCTTTTTTCTTATACACACTTTACAGTGCCCTGAATACCATTTAGGTACAAAACATGTATCTTATGTGTGTTTTATAAATATACTTTGATGGCAAAACATATAACTTTCAGTTCTGATGTTTTAAATATTGTTTAAAATATTAATACTTAAAATATTGTTGAAAATATGTAACGAATTGAAGCTTACAAGTGTAAAAATATTTTTGTGTAAGTTCTCAAGATATACATAGAAATCCACTCAAATGTTTCATTTTTCCCCAGTATTTAGCACATTGCTTGGGTCATTGTTCGTACAAAATAAATGTTGATTGAATAAGCATTTCCATAATTTTCACAGCGTGAGTAAAAGCTGATGTATTTTTTGCCTTGCAAAATAAATATGCATCACCTTCATGCAAAATTATTCACAAACAGCATCTGCAGTCAGAGAGCATATAGCTTTCTTTATCATCTGCATAATGTTAATGTCAGAGTCTAAGTAGACTAGTAATCAATTTTCTCTATGGACCCATTTCATTTATTTAAAGGACACCTCTTCATACTTGCCATGTGTAGCTGAAACAGAACTAAATGGCAGTGTTTCCGATATCAAGGAAGTCAGTTTATTCAGTGACCATTTTTGAGCCTACACTGTACACCAGGTGCAATGCTTTTCTATGTGTGTCGTCCAATGAGTTCCTAGCACTCCTATGGAATAGCTACTCTTCTCAATTTCATGTTTGAAAAGATTAGGGCTTTGAAATCCGAAGTAACATGCCTGAGGCTTCACCATAGACTCTGAATCCAGTGCAAGCAATAACTCTGCTATTGACCTACAAGCCGATACCTTTCATAAAAAGTGGTAAGCTCTATAATAGAAATTCATTTAAAGCATTTACTGTGTTGAGATAATTGAGACAATCAGGAAATTTTTGAAAAGGGATCTGCATTGGTGGAGGGAAAGAGATGTAATGGCAGTTCCTTGGAGCAGGGAGGTGATGAGGTTGGTCTACAGGTGGCACTGTGCTCCATTGGCAAGTGGTGCAGCTTGGAGTGAGGCCATATCTACAGGAGGAAGGCACATTTTGGCACCGCATGCAAGGCAATTTACAGGCTCATGACAGCCCTGTAAAGAGCCTCCTAGATATAGGAGACCACATATAAAAAGGCAAAGAGACATAGAGTGCAAGGCATATCCTGGGGGGCGTTCACAAGTAATGTGGTAGATTTGTTGACTAACAGACATATGTAGGGCATGGCCAGAGATGTGGAGCTGGGACCACAAGGAATGGCCCTGGAATTCCCACTAATGGGAATTTGACTTTAAAACACACTTGCTGTGTTGTGTGTGTCTATGTGTGATTCCTAAAGAAGGAGCTATAAATTGTGAACAGAATGCAAACAGATATTTAAAATTAAGTATGAAAATGCTCTATAACCACACTCCTAGAAAGAAATACTATTAACTCTTTGATTTCTTTCCAGAGTTTATATCTTAGACACTCATTTTATTATGCTAATAAAGGTGGGATCATATGACATGATATTCAGCAACTCGCTGCTTTCTCTTGAACGATCTTAAATGTGTTTCCATGTCCCCACATATAATTACTCCTTATCATTTTATACAAAATAAAAGTCTCCCATTATATGGATTCAGCCAACAGAATTCGTGCAACAAATCTGCTATCCGTGGACATTGAGACAGGTGTTATCCCTTGTTTTCAAAATTACAGTCAATAAAAATTGTAGATCCCTGAGTAGTTATTTTTGTACATTCAAATAAGATGTTTTCATAGAAAGCAGTCATAGAAATAGAACTTCTGTGTTAAAGGGCTTCAAGTTTTCATTTTCACGGATTTTGTCAATTTTTATACATTGGGGAGTGCCATGATTAGATTGTTGGTGTGGAAATGGATTGGAAGCAGCAAGGATGAGGGAGTGAATTTAAGCTCTTATCTCAGGCACAGGGATGTGGACACAGAGGAGTGACAAGGTGTATGACCTATTTGAGAAATAAAACCAAAAGGATTTGACAGCCAACTGAAGGGAAAGCATCAAGAAATGTGGAGAAATGTTCAAGTATGAGGTTTTGCCTTGAAAAAAAATCTAAAGTTGGTTCAAAGGACATTTGGTTCCAGACTGGCCATTCCCAAATTTTCATCACTGTAAAACTTATTTAGCAATTATCTTCATATTTTGATCTATATTGTGTAATAAACTTTATTATTTTGTTTCTAAAATATAATCAATTTTATTTTTGTGAATCAATATAATTTCAACTAAAGTACTTTAAAATTCCTGCATAGCCTCACTCGAAATAATTGTGTGGCGATATAATGCACTTTATGAAAATAATGCAAGGAATCCCATTAATAATTTAATGGGCGCCAATTTTGGAAATTTGTGCTGTAGAAATCATGTGTCCTTCATACTTGTCTTAGATTTATCCTACTGATAGTGGAAATGGAATTTGACCCTGTGCAATATTGATGTGACAATTAGACATACTAGAAGGAGGGTCAGTTATTAGTCCTGTCATTTTAAAGAAAAATAAAAACTAAAAGTAAGACATTAAATTTCAATCAGCTTTGCCTCTCAGACCTACAGAATTTGAACATATAGCTTTTCTCTTCTTCCAACCCATCCTTTATAAGTATATGCCCTTTTGTTGAATAATCTGTTGAAATGATTCCAATAAGAAAATTTAAGTTTTCCTTGTAATGAATGCACTCAGTGAAGGATTTCCTATAAACCCCAAAGAATGTAGATTTGCATTTATTGAACTGGCGTTTGTTTTTATACCTCTTCTCTAATTCTCATCACACAGATTTCTTTTCGGGCTCATTTACATGTTCTAAAGTAAATTCTATCTGTTCTTATTAAAGAACTTTTATTTAAACATTTCTTTTTTGCTTTTACTCCATTCAATTAAATATGTAAGTGCACACACAAGAGGGAGGTGTTCTGATTTAATAAAGGCTAGTGATTTGCCCTATATTGCAAATTTTCATGCTGCTCTGTACATACATATATATATATGTATCATGTATTTATATATAAATGTATACTCTCACAGAATGACCTAATTATACATATAGGTATATGTATACAAATATGTGTCTGTATATTTATACATATGCATTATACAAATATGTATATTTATACATATATAACCTACATATACATATATGTGTAGGTATAGTTAATAATAATTAATTTAGAGTCTCCACTGCATTTCTCAAAGAATTAATTAATTCTACCAATTACAGGTGAATATACACACTAAAAATATAAAAGCATCCTTCTATATTCACTTTGTAATTATCTCCTGGTTAATGGTCACCCAGAAAATACCTACTGTGCTTATGTAATGAATTGTCTCCTAAAAGAAAAGGGATTGTGACTTTAAAGTCATTAGAAATGAACAAAATGGCAAACACACCTGACCCCAGTGGGTTTCTTGGCACTGATTTGCAGTGCATAGAAAGCCACATGACCTGCAATTCAAAAGAACAAGAAACCTTTAGATTATGATTACCTATCAAAAACACCTGATCCTTTCTATTCTAGTAGCAATCTTAAGACCAAATACAGTGCCCATTTTTACTTGATACCCATTTCATTCAACATGCAGGGGGGGAATGTGACTTCTGTGGGTTTTGGGGGGTTTTTTTGGTGAGGAAGTTTGGCCCTGAGCTAACATCTGTGCCAGTCTTCCTCCATTTTGTATGTGCGACCCTGCCACAGCATGGCTTGATGAACAGTGTGTAGGTCCACGCCTAGGATCCAAACTTGTGAACTCCAGGCCACCAAAGTGGAGCGTGCGAACTTAAACCACCGTGACAGCTGGCCAGTCTGTGACTTCTGTTTTCTAGGCATCTTTTCTAGGAACTGCATTTTAAAGTAACCACACAACGACTGAGCCTAGCTCTTGTGTGTGTGTATATATATTTGTCCCTTCCAGTGCATTCAATGAAACTGCACATCAATCTAGTCACTAATATGTCTGAATTCAAATGGTTTCTTTTGTATCTCTCTTCATCATTCAGTTGTTGGGAGGGAGAGGTTGCCGATTGACAAGCTTCATTTTAGAGACAGTAAATCTCAAAAACCAAATGTTTTATCAGCTGAAATGCTTACAGGGTTTGGAGCTGAGCATGCTTGTCAATGAAACGAGCCATTTATTTGACATCTCTGGTTTTATCTAGTCAAGGGGCCGGTTCGATTAATTCATCTAGAACATGTATGGAAATTTACATCCTTCCCTGGGAACAGACTTCTAAAGAGGTTTCTATTAGCACTCATCTTTGGTAGGGTGTGTGGCTGCTTCCAAATTGATTAGCAGCTATCATTTTGTTGTTCATAGGATTCCATGCTCGTAAACCCACACACACATCATATGTTTGGGTTATTTCAAACACCGTATTTTGACAATCAGAATAGGAAAGAAATGTGCTCGTGTAGAGAAAATAAAGTTGCTTGCATTCATTCTGTACCTGCAGTGGAAACTCTGCTCTCTTAATCACTTAGATTAAAAAAGAAAATTCCTAGATGTTGCAATAAATGACGATTCCATGGCAGAAACTATGGAAACACCAGCTTCAAAAGAACCACGTTCATTTTCTAAACTTCAGAGATGCATGGAGAGCTGTTTCCCTCGGGACTTTTGGAAGGAATTCAGAATCACAAAGATCAAACCTTTCAATAGGATGCTCTTAGAAGAACTAAGATTTGCCAGGGTACATAAGATTAATTAGCCTGCCATTTGAGAGGTTACAACAGTCACGTTTTGCTAGGGAGGGAGGGGTTCTGAGTTAATAAAGGCCAGTGATTTACCGTATGTTGCAAATCCTCACACCAGTCATTCTGAGAGACTTGAGAGAGGGAGAGAGGCGGATGGAGGAGGAATGTGTTAAAGACAGAACAGTTTTGCCAGAAAATTACCGAAGGCTTTAGGAATTAATCACCTCTTTCCTTAATGGGGGAAGAGAGGCTTCTCTTGCAGTTATTATACGACACCCAAACTGCCGTTATCAGCCCCTTTCAGACATAAAACCGCATGAAAGGGGCTTTTCTCCCAAGCAAAGCATGACTTATTTTATGAGAAACTGTGTAAAAGGTTTCGTGATGAATACTGGAGCTACAGAACATTCGCTGGCATGAAACGCTAATTAGTAATCACTAATTAAATAAGGGAGGGGTTGGTAACATCCGAATATTTCCACTAATCATAGCTACTCACCTCAATCCGTATGAATTTTAGAGAGGGCTGGATCTGTGGGATGTGCCGTAAATGTATAACCTGGCAGTTGTCATCTTGCATGTATTTGTAGGTTCAGGAGATTGTGAGTCTCGATTATTGTAATTTCAGAGCAAAAAACCCCTTGCTGCTGCTTTCGTTCTTGTCAGGCCATTCATTTCTGATCCCCTCTTGGCTCACATAGAGCATTTTCCACGGGTCCCCAGGAAAGCTCAGGGAGGGAAGGCTCACCCCCTCAGTTGGCATATGCCTTCATCCTTTACTGATTATGTTTTAGATTTTAGAAGTTGGCACTCAAGAGCTTCTTGGCATGCTATCAGCTTTCTTTAGGGATGTGTATGAAGGAATTGGATCTGATTCATGCTATTTCAGGGCCTGAATCAGTCTATCTTCATATACATGCTTCGGTAGGTGGCCATAGGACCTTAATAAGCCTTAATTTAAATGAGTGAATGGCATAGCCCTGAGACTAAAGAAATGGTACAGAAAGAGAAATGATCATAATTGGGTATTTTGGGTAGGGGCAAATAAGAATGTGAAATGGTAAAAACTTTTTATGACTCTTTATTTTTCAGAAGGCTTTATCCAAGCAGATTTGGACATAAAGTCGGATTAAAGTTTGTGCAATAATTTAAGCTTGGAGAATGCTTTAGAAAATATTTATAGTTCTGAAAGTGACTAGGAGAGTGTATGTCTCTCCAGCAAAATGATTTCAATTGTCAGAGGAAAGCAGTGTTTCCAGGTTGAGATCTTTCTAAAAGTGAGAGGAACAGAGAATGCGAAAGATATCTAAAACGATCACTTTGCTACAATACATGCCCAACGTAGCTTTTAAGGCAGAATTAAAATGTGACGCCTTTAGTGAAACCTAGTTCCTCAATTTACAGAATCCTCCTTTTTAAAATTCAGTGTACCAGCTTATGCTATTTTGAGGACATTGGGGAGATTTGAATATGCATTGGCTTTTGGGTAAGATCAAAGAATTATGTTTTTGTATGTAACTGCAGTTATTTTCTATATAGGAAAATATACTAAATACAGCATACTAAACTAAGAGTGAGATCTTATTATATCCGTAATTTGAAACTTTAGCATTGAAATTAGTTAAATTAAAATATTGATAATAAATTCAATGGGAAAAACCTGCGTTTGTATACATGTATACATTCTTATCCACAGATGCCAACACACAAATCCTCACCCTCATACACACACATACACTTTTTTTTTTTTTTCAAGATTTTATTTTTCCTTTTTCTCCCAAAGCTCCCTGGTACATGGTTGTGTATTTTTTAGTTGTGGGTCCTTCTAATTGTAGCATGTGGGACACCACCTCAGCATGGCTTGATGAGCGGTGCCATGCCGGCTCCCAGGAGCGGAACTGGCGAAACCCTGGGCCGCTGAAGTGGGGTGTGCGAACTTAACCACTCGGCCATGGGGCCGGCCCCACACATATACTTTTTTTCCCTGAAAAACTTCTTTTAGGAGTCTTCTGTATTTTTCCAAGGAAAATGAACATATGCAAAGGAATGATAACTTGAATCTAGTAAAATTTAGAGTCCCTGGTCTTGTCATGTGGTTTAAATATTTTAGATTGACCTTGCCTTGTATGTTAGCCCCATACATACCCACAGATGAGACATTTGATCATAGTGTCAACAAAAACAATAAGTATTTTAACTATTATTTACATCCTATTTACATCCTTTCTGCCATGAAATTGTTCTTCAATGTTGCTTCTCATTTATAGGAAGAAAAGAATGAACGTCAACCATGAGGTATCTTTTCAAACAGTGACGATGTTTATGTACTTTTTCTGGTTGACAATCTAAAATATCCTGTGTTCTCTTGTAGGGTTTTTGAGTACCGGTGACCAGGCAGCTAAGGGCAACTATGGGCTCCTGGATCAAATCCAAGCGCTACGGTGGATCGAGGAGAACGTTGGCGCCTTTGGTGGGGATCCCAAGAGGGTGACCATCTTCGGCTCAGGCGCGGGAGCCTCTTGTGTCAGTCTCTTGACCTTGTCCCACTATTCAGAAGGTAATAAAGTCAGCCTCATGGTGGGCCAGGGACCACCAGGACTGAGGAATGAACACACACAGTTCACATCCAAGGTGCATGGTTCATATCCAAAGCGCATGGTGAGGTTGCCAGAATTCTCTTGAAACCGCCACAGAAAATCTTGCAAATGACATATATTCACATTCTCGTAACTCAGCTTTCTTTCCATTTTTTTTAAAATTGAAGTATAATTGACCCGTAACATATTCATTTCATTATGTACAACATAATGATTCAATACTTGTATATGTTGAGAAATGATCACCACAGTAAGTTAACATCCGTCACCATACATAGTTACGAAGCTTTTGGTCTCGTGATAAGAACTTTTCAGATCTACTCTCTTAGCCACTTTCACATATACGGTACAATATTATTAACTATTTTAACGCTTATGACAATTAGATGTTGGTTACAACAATTGGAGCAAAATAACTTCTTTAGAAAGGCCAACACTTTGCTCGCCTTTCTGACTTTATTTGGTTAACTTTAAAATTTATTAATTTCTAATTTCAACTTGGTAAATGTAATCTGAAGGAGTATCCACAGTATTTGGATAATGGATGCAGATTTGTAGATTTCATAATGAACAAGGCGTGTGGCCATGTGATTTTAAAAGTCACTTCTCTGATTCATGTTCATTGTTCAAATCTTTTGGAAATATTAAGAACATGTTGTATTCATGTAGAAGTAGACAATAGTGTTTCCATTTCTCTCTCTCTTTTACTGAGAAATATAATTTACAGCAAGAGACCCAAATGGAAGCCAGATGTACAAGGAGCTGAGAGGCTTGCTTGGTGGGGCCAGTATGCAGAGCTTGGTTGTGACCACCAGGTCCCCTTCCTTATTCCTATCCCTGTAGAGGTTCCATACTCCCCCCTCCCCCCACCATGGCCTTGCTAATATCCTGGGAGAACTGCTTATAGCAAAGCAGAAGGAGGGGGAAAAGCAAAAATACATGAATATAATGAAAACTCAAACTGGGCGTACACTTGGAAGTAATATTCAACATATTGCAGTAGAGCCTGAGGTTTTTACCCAGGGGTAACTCACGGTGATCGCCTCTTGTCCATTGGTGATGGAAGTTCCAAGAAATATCAGATGGGAGATTTAAAAGAGAAGTCAATAGGGATTGGATGCAGTCGGTTCTGGAAACACCGTAATAACATCTCGGCTCTCCCCACAAAGAAAGAAACAGGAAAACCAGCCCTGGAATACCTTGGCAAGTGCAAATGAATGTTCATAATAAGAATCCAAATCGTCAAGGTTGTGTTATATTTCCTTCTGTGTCATTGGTTGGTTTAAGAATTACACCATACCCATTTGAACCATTTACATCAAAAGCACTTGAAACTCTAAGGAATTATTTTTTCTTTAAAGAGTCTTACAAAAGGGAACAAAAGGTAAAATAAAAGATTTAAAAAATAAAATTGTGTAGAATTCTAATAAAATAAAATCAAAGAACTGCAGCACTGAGGGGAACCTTGAAACCCACCTACCCCAAAACTGTCATAAAGGAATTGAGGCTTAGAGAGGTTGCATGACCTGCCTGAGGTCACACAGCAAGTGATAGAGCCAGGGAAGAAACCAGGCTTCCTAGACCTGGATTCCAACCTATTCCCATTATTCTTTAACTGTTAAAGATTGGGGAGGAATAGATGTAGTCTTGGTCTTCTAGGTGGAATAAACTGACTTAGGAATTGATGAATATCTGTGAAGAGAAACTATTAGGAAATCCCTGATTGCCACTCATATTTGATATTTTACTTACGAACTGCCTTTTCACTTTCAACTTGTATTGTTGAGCTTCACATTTCTTCTGAAGGTATTTAGCAGGCCCGAGGAAGTAAAAATGTTCAGCTGGAGTAGAAATTTTAGGTAGTCATAGGCACCGATTTGACAAGTACATTTTCACCCTAGTAATGAGATTCGCAACTCATGTTTCAATAGGATGCTCCATGCAGGAAACAGACAAGCAACCATCAGCCAAATCACGGTGACAAGGCTGTAGATTATTTCATAATGGCTAAGGAGAGGTGGAATTAAAGGCTTATAATTATATTACCCTTTATTTAGAAAAAAAAGGAAAAAGTGAATAATCAGTTGAATCATTGGTAATATTGATTACTATAGCATTTTAGAAAAGACTTTTGCATTTCTTAATCAATACACACTTCTAGATTTAGAAAGCAGTCTCGACCAACTTCAGTAATAACCAAACACATATGAGCCAAAATTAATTGGAAGAAGGCTATTAATTACTTAAATCAGCAGATTGGAAATGATTACACTCTGTGACAATGCCTTGCATGGGTCATTTCTGCAAAGCAACTTTTCAAAAACAACCCGGTAATAGAATCAAGAATTACAAAAATACCTAGGCAGTTGGCCTTAGGAATTCCATTTCTAGCAATATAGTATAACCAAATCAATACACACATAGGAAAAGTTGTTTTCATGAAGATATTCACCACCGTCTTCTCATAGCAAAGAGAAAAATGAAAAGCTAAAAGATTAAAAAGAGAGGAAAATTATAAAGAACATGTGCATTTATTCAAAGGAACAATAATTGTTTTAAGAATTGTGCTTAAGGTATACAATAGCCTGGAAAATGCAATGTAAAAGCTATGCATATGTTGGACACAGTTATACAAAACAGACCAATCTGGTGGGGGAGAATAGCCAAGAAAGAATTATACTAAAATGCTAGGGTAACTTGCATTTTCTAGCATGAATTATAGGTAGGTTTTTTTCTTTATCGAAGTTTTAGAGTTTCATCCTGGGTTATATCACTTCCCTAACATACAAATATATATACACTGCTAACTCAATCATGGCCAATAGTTGTGAGAGGGGGAAAAAAAAGTAACCTCTAGCAACATTTTCCTAATTCTGGTTGTTTTAATTTATAAGTGTCTTCAATAGATCAAATATTGACAGTGTTTCTTCAAGGTGTTCTAAAACATTAATCTTTAGAGCCAAACACACAAGTCAATACTTGCACATTTCGAACAGAACTATAAACACTGGGAAACTGGCCCCCAAATGACTTTGATGATGTGTTGGGCAAAGCCAGATCAATTTAAAGTCTCAGTCTTGTGTGTCATCTTTGGACAATCGTCCAATCTTTAGAACCACGTCTTCCTGATTGCAATCATGTTTTCCTCATACTTGACTGCTTGCATGACCTTAAAAATCGACAGGGCGTGAACTTCTGGACTCCCAGCTGAATGCTTTATTCTTCCAGCAACTCAGGAGACGTCAGAGCTAGATCATGCTGGAATTCAAGGAAAGGGCAGGAAGAGACACAAAACTGAAGGCCATGATTTTATAGTCCATTGTCTCTTGTCCTAGAGTAGTTAAAAATAGAGTTTTGTTTTGTTTTGTTTCTTTACTTCGAGACATTCATGTGGTAGACTGACCCGATGGAGAATTTTAAACTACACAGAATTTTACTCCTCAAATTTTCCCCTGCAAAATTGCTCAAGATTTTTCAAGTTTCTCACCAAACATATGTTTTTAATATGTGGCAGAATAAATTATACAAAAGTCTAGGCTTTGGATGGATCAACTTTGAAATAAATGATTTTTTGAAAAATACATTTCAGTTGCACATCCAAGTGAGGATTTCTTTAGGAATAGCTAATTTAATTTACTTTAACTGTAAAATGTTAATACCTCCAGTATATCGAGGGTGGACACAGAAATACATCTCTGAATTTATACCCTGAAATTTATTTCAGCGGATATGTTTTTTCCCGTAATGAAGTGGTACATGGTTTTGCCAGTGAGACAAATGTCCTTTGACCTCTTATTGCCACAAAGCATATTTTTAGGGGATGGGGGATGTGACTGCTCTGAGAGGCTTTATTTATAGCATCTGGGTATGAGCAAGCAAAGACTACTCTAAATTGTGGAAGGATAAAGAGATTGCATGCTTTTACTGAAGTGAAAGTGTAAATGTAGTTTCATTTTCTTAAACAGCATTTGTGTGTGTGTGTGTAAGAACATCCCATAAAACCAGTGTCCTGCAGGAGGGGGAGGGTAGGGAAAACGAGATGGAAATGAGTGAAGGAGATCCTGAAAGAGCTGAATGCCACTGTATCCAGAAATTCACATGCCTGAGAGACAATCTGAGCCTTCTTTGCTAAGTAAAAGCTGCTTTTCTATCTTTTGGGTTTTCATTTGCATGTCCACAATTTTGCACCTGCAGGTCTATTCCAGAAGGCGATCATCCAGAGCGGGACTGCCCTGTCCAGCTGGGCAGTGAACTACCAGCCTGCCAAGTACACTCGGATATTGGCAGATAAAGTCGGCTGCAACATGCTGGATACCACAGACATGGTGGAATGCCTTCGGAATAAGAACTATAAAGAGCTCATTCAGCAGACCATCACCCCAGCTACATACCACATTTCCTTTGGCCCTGTCATTGATGGGGATGTCATCCCAGACGACCCTCAGATCCTGATGGAGCAGGGGGAATTCCTTAATTATGACATCATGCTTGGTGTCAACCAGGGGGAAGGCTTGAAGTTTGTTGACGGCATTGTAGACAATGAAGATGGCGTGACGCCCAATGACTTTGACTTCTCTGTGTCCAACTTTGTGGACAACCTTTATGGCTATCCAGAGGGGAAAGACACCTTGCGGGAGACCATCAAATTCATGTACACAGACTGGGCAGATAAGGAAAACCCTGAAACTCGACGGAAAACTCTGGTAGCTCTCTTTACTGATCACCAGTGGGTGGCCCCCGCTGTGGCCACAGCTGACCTGCACGCTCAGTATGGGTCGCCAACGTATTTCTATGCCTTCTACCACCACTGCCAAAGCGAAATGAAGCCCAGCTGGGCAGACTCAGCCCATGGCGACGAAGTACCCTATGTCTTTGGGATCCCCATGATTGGCCCTACTGAACTTTTCAGCTGTAACTTCTCTAAGAATGATGTTATGCTCAGTGCAGTGGTCATGACGTACTGGACAAATTTCGCCAAAACCGGGTATGTTGTTTTCCACATCAGGTTATCTCCCTCCTTCTAGCTTGTCTGCTTCCTCTATATAAGTGTGTTTCCATGACTGAATACACCACAGTATACAGGCGCACACACACACGCACACACAAGAACAGTCACTTTCCCCCAAAATCTACGGGGCCCTTGTGTTTTTTTCACTCCTAAATTTTTTTTGTCAAACCAGATTTTTACCAGAGTGCTAGTTGCATATTGAAAATTCTGTTTCCTACTTGCTGGGGCAGGATTTAGACATATTTGGCAATTCTGTTGAAAGCTGATCCCAGAGTTTCAAATCTAAATAGGACTTTAGCTCATTGGGTAAATAATAGGGTTATCAAAATACACGGGCCACATAACTAATTGTGTTTATTGTGTAGCCACAGGAATGAAATAAATCTCATAATAACTATAGAGAAATAATCTCTGTGTGTGTGTATATATATAATATGTATACATATATTTATATGCATGTACCAGATAGTATTTCTCTATAATTATGAGATTTATTTCATATATCTACATATATTTACAAATATATTTATTCATTTATAAATCATTTATACATATTTCATAAATAAATGTAAATTTCATATATGTATATATACAAGATATCTATCTATATATGTCTAAGGAAAGCTCACTGATTAAATGTAGTAGAAAATATACAAGAGCTACACATACAACAGGGTCCACCAATATTCTACTGAGCAGATTCTCTGCAAACAATGAGAGAAAAGGCTCCCCAACATCTTAAATAGCTACAAATATCATGGCATTTTTGCATTTTCTCTTGTCTAATAGCATAATTGTGGAAATTAATGAGGTATCATTCTGTTCTACCTGCATGTGCTTCTGTCATTAACCTTGAGCCTCTTGTACTGAATTAAAAATGAAGATGCCCATAGCTCTGAGGGGTGGTAAATCTCCCTGTGGAATGCTGGATGGCGGAGTTAGGCTCCCCCACTGCAGCAGCCCTGCATTGCCTGGAACTTATGAAGCTCTAGTCAGAGGATTGGGAGATGCTGAAGGTTCCCATGCTCAGGGGTTTAGCAATATCTTTCTTTACAATGATTCCAAATATTCTTTGGTGAGAAATGATTTCAGAATATTTTTTTGTCTTAGCAAAAGTATGGCATGTTTATTGAGTGGAAAATGTATCGTATCGATGCCTACTTTGAAGCATCATATTTTGCAAATTTGGTCAAAGAAAGGCTCTTAGGGCAATGGAGAAGGGAGAAGGTACAACCACTTGGGAGAGATGCTTGCCTGTCACCAGTAGGTTCTTTCTTCAACAAGGAAATAATTAAAATCAAGTTTACAAGTAATTTTAAGTAACTTTTGTTTATAACGCTCCTAAAACTACTGTAACAAAGTATCAAAAACACTGTGGCTTAAAACAACATGAATTTATTGTTCCATTTCTTGATGCTAGAAGTCCAAAATGAAGGTGTCGGCAGGGCTGAGCTCACGCTAGAACCTGTAGGGGAATATTTTCACAATTCTTAGCTTTTGGAGGTTTACTGGCAATCTTTGGCATTGCTTGACTTGTAGCTACATCACTCCAGTCTCCGCCTCTGTCATCACATGGCAGTCTCTCTGTGTGCCTGTCTTTAGATGGTTGTCTTCTTAGAAGGGTGCCAGTCATATTGGTTTAGAAGTGCATCCTACTACGGTATGACCTCATCTTATCTTGCAATGACCCTATTTCCAATAAGGTCATATTCTGAGGTACTAGGGGTGGGACTTCAGCATATCTTACTTTGAGAGGGAAAAGTTCAACTCATAACGTCTTTTAGAGGCAAGACCATGCCCAGTTGTGTCATAGAACTCAGATAAGTGATGCCTACTCTTGCAAAGTTTGGCATTCTCTCGAAGCAAAAAGACTCATATGGGCATTTCCCAAACTATGGCGACGCCCATTCTTTCCTCACTACATTGGCATCCAAACATATCATTCTTTACATAATATCTAAACACACCGTCATGACTTACTTTTGTTAAAACTTTTTTAACACATACTTTTTTCCCCCTTACATATGTTGGAAATAAACTTTATATGATTTTCTTAAATGGGAAGTTGGTATCATTCATCAATTTAACTCAACAATTAAAAAAATTGTGAAATCCAAATAAAGCCATTAAATTCTTTTTAACTCTTCTTGCCTGCCAAAGGCTCTGAGGCTGATGCTCTCTCATTGTTAAAAGAAAGTAAAAGATGAAGGCAATTAATTAGTGTCATCAGATGGTAAAGAACTGCTAGCACCAAGTGGATACTTTCACCGGGACCTATCAAAGGCTGAGCCAGGATTGAAAATACCACAATATTCAGTTATTGAGTGCTTTTTAATGCCCTAACTCTATTTCCTAAAATCACGTTGCCTAGTGCCTGTGGCTCGTGCTCCTTACATGGAGAACACAGACATGGAGACGTCAAATAGCCCGCGATTAGTCACTGGCTAAACATATTCATGTGGCCATTAGCGGTATGTGTTTAGGGCGATTTGGCTTTCATAAAGGTGTTAAAGTAGCTAGAACAGATGGGGAAGGAGAAAGGACTTCAATTTGAAGGAATAGTTCTGATCTCACCAGAGTCCAAAACTTCAGATAGAGATCTCACTGAGGCAACAGGATATAGATAACGGAGGGCCTTGGGTGTCGGTCTGAAGAATCTGGACTTTATTCAAACAGGAACTCTTTTTGTTCCTGCAGTCCATGTGGAGCAGAGCTGAAATCATACTTAAGGATATCAGTGCAGTGAGTTTTCTTAATTTCATTAATTCAGAGAAGGTAGTTGGAATGACCCAAGTCATCCTTAAAGAAAGATGCTCAGAACTTTCTCTAACCTGCATTGCAAATGTAAGGAAATAGGGGGAAACATTTCAATGACAATTGGTTTAGTAAGAAAACAGGGAATTGAGCTGATGGGCAGAGTCTAGTGATTTAGATCTTTGTCAATGGATGAGAGAGGATGAAAGGTAGTTGCTAGTTATTTATTTTAAATAGGGTAGTGGCATGATCAGCCCTGTGCAGAGGAGGATATCCTTGTCCCCAAGGGGCAGCTTCAATGTAGTCCACATGAGGAGAATGAGCCAAAATGGTTCCAGTAAGGGAACAGCATAGGATAGATCATATCTCTCTATGTGAGGTGAGATGTTTAACTCTGTTCTCCAGAACACATACTAAGGGCATGACCCATAGAATATGAGGGAACACGTCAGTAACATCAAATGCTCCCTAAGCACTAGAGAAATAGGAGTTTGATTGTAAGAATATCTTGCTATCGGCTATCACAACACATTGCTATGGAGACAGGATTGCGTTGCATCAGGACTTGCCTTATCATTTGGTGGTACTTCAAATCTTTTACACCTCACAAACAGTACCGTGATGTTCCTAATTGTTCATAAATTTGGCAAGACAAAGTGTACACTGATGCTTCTTTTCATACATCCAAAAGCTAACGGTTCTGACCTTGTCTCTAGGTTTAAATGTACATATATCTGTTACGCCAACTTTTTTGTGTGTTTTGTGGAGCACAGAAAAATAATGTTGGGAATGTGCATGTGGAAAGCATGGAAAGAATGAAGAAAAGGAAGAAAAAAGAAGAAAGGAAGGAAGAGAGAGGAGAGAGAGAGAGGGAGAGAAGGAGAAGGAAGGAAGGGAGGAAGGACAGAGGAGAGTTCCTTTGTAGCTTGGAGGCTGTTTCAACAATCCAGTTTAGAAGACTAAACAAAATGATGCTGGAAAAGAACAATGTAGGCCAAAACATTAAGTACTGGTATAGAAATAAGGCTGACTTTGAGAGTTTGATAAATGAGAAGTAATGTCAAGGAAAAATTAAAACTAATTCAATGCTTGCAAAGGAATACAAAGAATTAAAATCTGTCTTATAAAATCTCTTGGGTAACGAGACCTAATTGGTCCACAGAATTAAGGTGCTCATTAATCAAACACCAATGCAATTTGAGTTCTTTGTGGAAAGAAGTGCATAAAAAGGGAACAAGAGAGAAACTTGGCCTCTATAGAAGGTATGGTCACGAGTAGCACTTTAAGCAATCAAAGGATGCGTTGTATAGTGAAGGCCTTAAATGCTACTGGAATTCGGAGATGGAAGGATAGTTCTGTAATGGTCACTGAATCCAACGTATATTTTGATTTTTTGACTTTGTTCACAGGACTTTGGTGTACATATGCTTGAGATGCCATCTCTACTTTTGAATTTGCTGGTATCCTATGATTAATTTATATTCGACCTTTGAAAAATCTTTGCAAAAAGCAGGAAAGAGACACTTAGGGAGGATGGCTTAGAGAGAGTTGCAGCATAAATCTGGTTTTAAAAGTGACCTTTATTGCCAAAAAGTCTTTTGAGCTGAATGAATGAACATCTCCACTTGTTGTACAGGAGTCACCAAACACATATTCTTGGTGCATAAAGTCATTTTCTTGTTAGAGGTCAGTAACAAAGAGTCAACCATGACATTGTTTCACATGTAAGGAGAACCTTATACCACCGAAAGGAGCATGTCAGAGGGTTTACTGATACATTTAAAGAAATCGATTGTATTACCTATCTCTAGCAAATAAAATGAACCACAAAATCTTAGAAACACATTTAACTATCCGCTGCCAAGAGAGTGTCTCAAATGAAATATGACAGGTGAAAACGTATGTGTTAGGCATTGGGAAATCTGGCTGAAGATACGCATGGAAGCTTTTAGTAGGGAGAGAAGACATGTCTGTTTCTTTCTATCCTTATTCGTTATAATCATCAGTTTTACTCATGGGAATTAAAACATACTATGTGCTGAAGTAAAGTCTAGAAACAAGATGCTGATATCCCACTTTGAGATCATACAGTTTTTGGAGTGTTTGACAAGGGAAAATGATGGGATTTCATAAGCTCCGTGAGTTTATCTTGGTTTACGGCTTCTGACTGTGGATCTCCAAGAGCTTTAGTAGATAGACTGTATCAGGCTAAAGCTGACTTACTTGGATTTTCAAAATCCTCTGCTCTATTCTTGGAGAACAAAATAAATGTGGTTCTTTACCTTTCAAATATATGCTGAATTCCATCAAAAATAGCCTAATATCTGCATGAACAGAGCACTCTCTTTCCCAAATGCCTGCTCCTTAATAAAAGGTCAATACATCTAATAGGCCCATTGCAGTGAAATCAGATCAATGGAAAACTAGTTGGAATCCTTACTACCTTTCGTTGCTTTTAGAGCAGTAAAAATTGATGACACGTGTTTCCATGGCAGATTCCAATTAAATAGGAATTTTAAAAAAATTTATTTCAGAAGACTCAAAGAAACATGAGGTGCTGTACTGAATCCAACATATTTTAAAAACATATAACAATTTAGAAAATAAATAAAAGCAGATTACTTTAAATACATTAATGTTTATAATAGAACACAGAAATAAGAAACCTCATGGCGTTAGGACCTGTAATTTTATATCTTGTTTTTTCATCCTTTTAATAAAATAAAAGCACAGCAGTTAGTGCATACTCAGTTAAGAGGTAAATTTTATTTTTCTTGTATACCACATATATAATCATATTTTATATCATATATCTATATATCTCTGTATATGTATCCAGCATATAGTATACCATATGCACTCTTGTATGCAGTATATTTTTATACAGTATATGGCATATGCAGTATATTGTATACCATACATGCTGTGGTACACAGCATACTTTTATACAGCATATATGATATACTGTATATAGTATACTGTACATACAGTGGTATCCAGTATACTTTTATACAGCATATACTATATACAGTGTATTGCACACTGTATATACCTTGGCTATATACTTTATAGTATACTTTAGTACACTTTATAGTCTTCTCTTTCTAAGAAGTTTTTGGGTATTCTAATTTATATATTAGCAGAAAGGGATAATATTTATTAAGCTCTTACTCTATGCCAGGAATTTTGTAGTTACTATTTAACCTTCATCACTTCCAATGCCAATGTTCTTATCTATTCCATAGATGAGGAAGATTAGGCTATGAGAGGCCAAAGAATTTGCTCAAGATTTCACAGCTGTAAAGAGGGAAAGCAGCAGAGGTTAATACATGGAAGTGATTTTGGCAGCCTCTGATGGAGGGCTAAAGTCCTTCCTTCAGCAGATGTTGCACCTGTTGGTCAAGTATATTGTTTGCAGCCTGCACAGTGCCTGGTAATATCTGTAGACTTGAAATCTTCAAGTAGGACCTTCTGGTCCCCCAGCTTTCTGGCATGTGAGCAAATAGGCAGCCTTGGAAAAGTGCAGCCAAGAAGTTGTTACCTGGAAGGTAGAAGGTACAGCACCCAGGGCACCAGATTCAGGTGCTGCAAATTCAACTCGTTCTGAATGTTCAATGCTATCCACTAGGGGACTTTTTCCATGCGCAATCCCAAATTGTTTTAAACAAATAAACATTAAGATGAAATCTGTTTTACACTTTACCAACCCTAAAAAATTGGAAGAAATGAGAATTCGACATCTTTGGGGAGTTGTTTGTTATCTTGAAAGAGTTAGTTGCAAAGATGTTTAAAGCACAATGTTTTGTGGATTGTCTTTTAATTTTGATGATTCTCCTTCTGCCTGTGCCCACTTTTGTAAATAACAAGACAATTCTTTGTTCTTCGTAATTGCCAAGTGCACTTAACATCTACAAAAACCCTCAATTTCTTGCACTGTGTTACTTCTCCTAAACATGTTAACTTCACCACATCTAAAAGTACTATGTTATCAAAATTCTTAGAATTAGTGGAGTGTTGTTTGACCCTTACATGACTCAGTCTTCAAAAGATTTTCAAGTATTTAGGTATTTCTCTTTCAAATAGAGAGCAAACAAATAATGCATAGTTCTATTTATTAGCATTTTTAAATTACAAAAGCCTATTCTGATTGGATTTTTAACATATTTTAGTTGTTAAAACTGCAATGTCTATTCAGTGACCTCAGAAGCAATTCTTAAGCAAGAAAGAGAATACCCCAGTTTTTGAACAATAGCTTCTAATCAGGATATCTCAATTCCGATACTATAGACATTTGAGACCCAATACTTCTTCGCATGTGAGGGGCTGTCCTGTGCATTGGAGAATGTTCAGCGGTGCCCCTGGCCTCTACAAATGGGTGGAATGCATATGAATGCATAACACTCCTCTCCATTTATGACAATCAAAAACATCTCCAGACACTGCCAAATGTCCTTGTGGGGCTAGTCACCGCTGGTTGGAATTTATGGCTCAAAAGTAGTTAGTTCAACTTGAGAGACTGAAAATTTTCTTAGTCACATTTTGTTTTCCTTCTTCATTGTTGAAGATAACTTGATACAATTAAAAATAGTAGAAATGTTATGAAAACGCCATAATACTGCCATCAGAAATTATTTTTAAAATAAAGTTTAGAGGGGATTTTAGGGAAAAGACAAAATGGTAGCCTTGTTTGGATGAAAGCAGGATGTATCTATTGCTACTTGGGTACTTGGTGCTCATCAATAAACATGTGTGATTAACTGATCATAATTTCCTGGTTTATTTGATTAAGAGATTTACTTGTCACATGTGGAAGAATGTGACCTTCTTTCTCTTTTTTCTTCCTTCTGTCCCCAGTGACCCTAATCAGCCAGTTCCTCAGGATACCAAGTTCATTCACACAAAACCCAATCGCTTTGAGGAAGTGGCCTGGTCCAAGTATAACCCCAAAGACCAGCTATATCTGCATATTGGCCTGAAACCCAGAGTGAGGGATCACTATCGAGCTACAAAAGTGGCTTTCTGGTTGGAACTTGTCCCTCACTTGCACAACTTGAATGAGATATTCCAGTATGTTTCAACAACCACAAAGGTCCCTCCTCCTGACATGACCTCCTTTCCCTATGGAACCCGGCGATCTCCTGCCAAGATATGGCCAACAACCAAACGCCCAGCAATCACTCCTGCTAACAATCCCAAACACTCCAAGGACCCTCATAAAACAGGGCCTGAGGACACAACCGTCCTCATTGAAACCAAACGGGATTATTCCACTGAATTAAGTGTCACCATCGCCGTAGGGGCTTCCTTACTCTTCCTGAACATTTTGGCATTTGCTGCGCTGTACTACAAGAAGGACAAGAGACGCCATGAGACGCACAGGCGCCCCAGTCCTCAGAGAAATACAACGAATGACATTGCTCACATCCAGAATGAAGAGATCATGTCACTGCAGATGAAACAGCTGGAGCACGATCATGAGTGTGAATCCCTCCAAGCTCATGACACACTGAGGCTCACCTGTCCACCAGACTACACTCTCACGCTGCGCAGGTCCCCAGATGACATCCCACTTATGACACCAAACACCATCACCATGATTCCAAACACACTGACGGGGATGCAGCCTTTGCACACCTTCAATACCTTCAGTGGAGGACAAAACAGTACAAATTTACCCCACGGACATTCAACCACTAGAGTATAGCTTTGCCGTTTCCCTTCCTTCCCTCTGCTCCTCCTCTCAGCAACATTGAAGAGAGAAAGAAGAGAGAAGCAACATCTTTACACAAGGAATGTTTTCCATCCCACTGACTTAGGACAAAAAAGTTAAAGAGTCATCATTGTGTCCCTGCAGACCCATCCCATTGGCATTTCCCAGTATGACAACATCAACTTCTGACCCTATGAAATGTGAAAAGTATACATTGCTGTTATAATACTGCTTTAAGATCTCCACCACTCCAACAAATGTTTAGTGTGACTAGGACATCACCTTTTCAAGGACCTGGATGTTTCCTGTTTCCAACATAACAATAGAAGCTGACACTTCTGGAACTCAGCCAGGGACAAAATTTTTTTTTTAAATTATGATTGGAAAAAAAAAGTTCTTTATGTGCCATATGATGGATGGCTCTACTTGAGTGAAGAAAGAGTTTATGGGCTTTTACCCAGCATATGGAGCTGTAATCTAGAGAGAAGGAAAAGTAGAATTTTATTATTAAAATAAAAGAACTGACTATGCAGTAACATACGTATAGTTCTGTGCAAAGAGATGTTTTGCCAGCCTGAACTATATTTAAGAAACTTTGTAAAAAAAAAATGTATATAGCTGTGAGTTTAAACAAAAACACACACAGAAAACAAACAAAAAATGAACAAAAAAGCTTTTATTGGTGTTTTCAGTTTGAAAGAGCTAATTTTAGCAAGATTGTGCTTTCCATTGTGGTCTGTATGTATATAAATATATATATATACATTAGTCCTATCACCTCTGTTTCCTCCAGGACAAAGGAGGGTTTTCTTCTTAATTACTTGTGGTAAATGAAGACACGGGGTTTTCTAACACATTTCATTTGTAGGAAGATGTGGTGTCACACAGCAGACCCAGACCCTCTGTGTGACTGGGCTCTTTCCCCTTTTCTGGTTGCACAAGTGCATGCGACAGCATTTTTAGGAGACTGTTGTTTTAGGAAACTTTCATTTTTGTGTGTTAAGCCTTCATGAAGTTGCAACACAAAGATGGATCCCCAACGTGGAGTCTCTTTAAAGCTTTCTGAATTAGAGACACGCACATGCAGAGAGACAGCAGGAAAAACAAAATACAAATCTCATTCTGTAGTCCTGGTTCTCTGAATATGTTTAGGAAGAGTTGCTTCCCACCCCAGGACCCTGCCAAAAAGGAAAGAAAGCTTGCCTTTGGTGGGGCCATGCCCTGCCGAGTAAATACGGCTCTGTGTTCCCCAGCAGCTGCGGAAGAGTTTGGCTGGTGAAGTACCTGCTCAGCTTAGCTAATCAGATTGAAGGAGGCCATGTGTCTTTCCTTTTTTTTTGAAGCAGTAAATCCCTTATTTATCAGTAAGCAGGTTTTTTTTTATTCTTTATATCATTTATGGGATAAAACATATGCTTGTCTAAAAATACTGCTTTTTGTGGGTTTGTGTGTATCAGTCACCGATCAATGAATATTATAGAAAGAAAACAAAAAAGACAGAACATTAAAGTGCTTTGCATGGATTTTCCTGGAAGTTAGGTTAGCTTCACTGTCAGGATTACATATGGAAATTATTCACTTATTTTAAATTGACAACTTGGTGACCACATATTTGTCCCTCCGACAACTTGTCATCTTCACACTGTCCTTTCAATTTACCTTAAGGAATGTTTTGAACGTCATAAAATGGAAGGAAAAAATAATAACTGATTATATTTGCCTTTTAAAAATTATTGCAACACCAGGAAATAGTAGCCAAGGATATTTGAAGATAATGTCTCTGGGCTTGATTGTGGTTATTCTAGAAACCCAGTCTTGAAAGTCATTGCTAAGTTGGGCATTCTCCACAAAGGTAGTCCAACTTCCTTGCCCCATCACACACCTTTGAATACAGAACCCCTGAACTAAAACTGTAGCGATAGATATCAGAGTGTTTGAAAATGCCCTCTAGAACAAGACAGGTCTTAGAAATGCATATAAAAGTCACACAATAAATTCTGTTCTTTATCTTGATTTGAATTTGAGAGTGATTCTCTGTATATACATATGTGAAATATAATCCCAACTTTGCACACAGTGAAGCAACACTCCTTTCTTGCAGCTAGAGGTGTCATGGATAAGATTTTTGTCCCCCATTCATCATTTTCTAAAGCTATCGTCGGGCCATTTCTGCAAGCTATGTATTACCCCAGCTGGGCTATGGCAAATAAGCTCTCCATGAAACCACAAAGGAAGTGATGCTTGGCATCAATGTTGGTCCAGTATGTTTGTAATGTGAATTCCAGTATTTGTTTAGTATTTCCAATTGTCTTCTGCTAGCAATATGCACAGTAATGTATCAGGCTTGTGATATTTGGATAAGGAAAAAAAAAAGAGTTCTTGTTAAGTGAATAACTTTAGCTTTTACAGAGGATTATGTTCAAAAGCAATTTAATACACCTTAAATAATATCTTATTTCTACATGGAAAGAAGTTATAGAATCTTCATAGAGTTCTATGAGAATAAAATATACTTGCTATCTATAAAAAAGAGAAAAAATAGAAAAAAATGAGAAAAAAATAAGTTAAAAAAAACACTTTCCTAGGCTTTTATTCTTGACCTTCAAAGGCACGCAGGGTTTAATGGTTTCTTGGGTTATTATTTTGCGATTTTGTTTTTGATTTTGCCTTAAGTAATGATAGAAGATATATATGGCTGGACACATATGTATAAACTTTTCAGCAGCATTTTTAATAATAAAATATCACAGTATTTTCTAATGCTTTGTGCAGATAATTATGCGTCCGTTCTTTTTTGTAGGTGGCCTATTTCATTTGCTTCCTTCCTTCTTTGAATGCCTTTTTAATTTTAAAAGCTAAGTGGTACATCTGACATAGACTATAAATGGAAAACTCAGTTTGTAACAGCTCGGTTTCTTAAAGTCTGTCCTGGCACAGTTTTCATGCCACTGTTGGGGAACTTCTACTGGCCTGACACTGGAAAAGGAAGCCCTGGATGGTGAGACTCATGATAAGAAGATGTTTTCTGAAGTGGAACACTTGGATTCATTACTTCTACCACAGTCAATTCTTATGTTGCTGGGTTTTGAGTTGTGTTTGACATAAAATGCGTTAAAGCTTTCAGAGAGCCTTATCTGAGTATATCTTCAAGTTACAGCAAAAAATTCTACCAAATAAAATTCAAGAGGCAGAAAATTACTATCCCATCAATGAGAGCTAATTTGTCAAGCCCTTACTGTGCATGTCACCATTCCTTTTCTAACTTGCAATTCACAGTGGCCCTAAGGAGCAGGCATCTGTATTAGTCCTATTTGACAACTGAAGAAGCTGAGAATGGGAAACTAAGCTTTGAGGAAGCAGAACTTAGATTCAAAGCAAGATAGTGTGTCTTCAGAGCCCAAACTTTTCACCAATAAGGGATATGGCAAAAATTGCTAAGTCAAGTTCATGCACGTCATGGTAATACTAGCTAATTATCAGATAAAGAAAAGCAGTAAATACTGTGACTGTTACTATATTTGAACTCTGAATTGTTTTAGATGTGGGACTCAGGTCGTTTCCTGTATGTGAGGCACAAAGGATATATATTATATGTAAATAATAATAAATATAATCTACTTAAATAATAATATATCATTTTAATTTATTATAATACAAATATATTAATATATTTATGTAGAAAATATAATTATATTTATAATTAGAAATAAATATAGAAATAATATAAAATATTATTTACACATAAATATACAGATATTATCTCATACATAGTATGTATCATATCTAAATATTTTATAAATATATAAGCAATGTTTTATATGCATATATAGTATACATATATGTTTAATGAAAATTTTCATGGATTTAGAATTGAATCTTTAGTAAATTTTAGGCAGAGGGGCAGTCATTATTTTTTGCACCATTTTATGCATTCTTGGCCATTCTGAATAACTCGAGGAATGGTAAAAATGTATAAATTCATTCATTCATTCGCTCACTCTTTCGCTCACTCATTCATTCATTCAGTAAACCTTTACCCAGCATCTCCTTCATCCCAGCCCTGTGCTGGGGCTGGCCTTAAGAATGAAGTAAACAGCTTTTACCGTTCTAGAACTCAAAGTGGAAGACAGGGAAGTACAGCAATGAGAGTGGCAGTGGGTGTTGGAGATGGCACCCAGTGGAAGTCTAGACACAGACCCTTAACTTCATCTGGGAAGAATGGAGAGTGCTCTGTAGGATGCTACCCCAAACCATGTGTCTCCAAATATGTGGGAGTCCATGCTGATGCAACAAGGGTGGTGGGTGCTCTTGGAAGACATAAATTGTGCCTTTGAAGTGTGAAGACAGGAAATTTGGGGAACCATGGCTTTTTTGTCATGGGCTCAAAAATAGAAGGTGTTGTTTGGAAAGGTGTAGGGAATGACGTTTACATCATCCATCTGATAAAATGCCTCAAATCACAAGATACACAGTTTGCACATTCTCCTGAATTCAAGCAGGAGGCGATGAAAGATTGCACAAAAGTGGTGTGAGCATATTTGTGATAGTTAGCAGGACTTTTCAACGATTACTCTTCCAAGAATGTGCTGGACATTGGGCTACAGTGCAGATTCTGATTCAACAGGGGTTGGGTGGATGACAGTTACATTTCTAACAAGCCCTCAAAGCAATGCAGATCTTGCTGGTTCCCAACTATCCTCAAGCGTTTTGGGGAGCATGATTCGAGATCATTCACTCTAGAAGCAGCTTGGGGATGGTCTGAATCAGGGGGTCCTGGGTGCAGAGAAAGAGTTAAGTAGGCAGCTAGAGCAATCTCTTTGAGAAATGAATTACTATCATCCTTTCAAAGGTAGTGGGAATAGGGATAAGGAGTGAGCAAAAAGTGAAAAAAAACCAAACATTGCATAGTTATAGCTGCACATTCTAGAACTGATAAAATGCAATGATCAAAGATGACCCTGAGCACATTTGAGTCAAGTTTGGTAACTTGCTGCAGCAAAGGCAAGGCACACGCAAGACCAGTGAGCCACCTGGCTGAGGAGTTCAGATGGGTAGACAAGGGCTTGGGCTTATGCTGTGTGGTTTTAGGAGGGCTAAATGGAGCAAGAATTTGTTCTGGATTGGTTGTTTTCTGGATAATTGGGTGTCAATAACTTTCAGCTGGAAGTAAGAGGAACAGAGGATGGCTAGAGTTATCACTAAAGAAATCTTGGAATAAAAGACAATGTTGGGTCACTTTTAGTGGTTACAGACTGTCCCTGTTTTTGTCTTATCCCTTGATGGTTGTGGATGACCTTCATGTGAGGTTGTCTTGAATTATTTTTAGATGTAGTGCGGGCCACCCCCTCCATGACTTAGCCATTGATTATCAGGCTAGTTACTAGCTGACACATGCCAGACCTGTTTTTACTTTGTCAGAGCTTCCTTGAAATGTACTCATTATCTCACGTATTTTGGTCTGCCTGATTGGGAAGAAAAAAATCTACCTTCTGCAAGGGAAGTAAAAGTGATACTTTCTCTGCAGATTCTCATTATTATATTTATGGAAATGGATATACAAAGAGAGGTCTTTTACAATCCTATGTTTCTGAAAAGTGACTATCAGCACAAATTCTTAGAAAACCTACAAATAATTGTGTTTTTTGGAGGCCAGAGCTTTAGGGAAAATGGGAGACACTGCCTTCTAGTGCACAATTGGCCAAAAAGGAGAAAAACCTGGTCCGAAGGAACAGGTGGAATCTACTAAAGGGAAGTCTTCAGACTAGCTCCTGAGGTCATTAGCTCCCAAGAGGACTGACCGCAGGCTGCTGGGAATTGAGAAAAATGGCCAGGGGTTAGGGCTAGGAGAAGCCTTGGCAGAAAAATTCTTCTAAGCCCCTCCTGCCAGGTCCTGAATGCAGGACCTTGGACTTGAGTGTTTCTGTTGATGTAGGAAGAAAATGGGAAGATACATTACTGGCACCAGAAAATACACCCCTAAACATGTCCCATAATAACCGGGAAATCAGATGGTGCCCCATTTCCAATATTAGAAGCATTATTATGTCTCAGTGGTAAAGTCAGTTTTGCTCTTGAGTGCTTATCAGCTATCATCTGATGTACCTGGTCCGTAGGAAACATACGGCCCTTAGAGGGATTTTGGAAAATAAAAAAATACTGTCATCTCTCTATGCCTTGAGAAAACTGATAGCTTTAACTTTTAAAACTCTTTTCATGTACACCGCCCCCCCCCCCCACACACACACACACTGGTGCACACAAACAGATTAGGTTCAGAATGCATATAGAATCTTGAGGAGTGTCAGTTTATTTTAAAAAAGTAACTTATCTGTTTTTCTTATTGTTTTTCCTACGATGTTAGGTCCATTTCGTGTCATTAAATATTGGGATCTCATTTTTGCTGAAATAACATTTTCAAACGCTTGCTCTCCCTGCATCTCACCTGAATGGGTGAACATAGAACAGGAACTTGGCATATGAAGGTTGGAGAGTAAAAAGGAGAGAGAGTCACACAAGGACACATTGTAAATAATTTATCACATAGGAAAAGAAAAGGGTGCCTCTGCAGAATGTTTGCCAAACATGTTATAAAACCAGGTTTTGAAAGAAGCGACGTTTGAATGACGAGAAAGCAGAGAGAAACCTGTTCGTAGCCAAAGATTTTCCTGTACTCGCGACCTAAATGGCGTGGCCTCAGCACAGGTTTTGTGAAATATGTGCCTGTGAGAAGAACCGAGTGAGCCCCAATGCACTGAGCTGTCCCCATACAAGTGCAGCAGGAACCCCATTTCCCCAGACTCAGGCAGCATGAGGAACCTTCATTATCTGATCTGACTGCAGCGGCCAATCCTGCATGGCTGTTTCAGAAGCTCCTTCTTCTGCCCTCATGGCGTTGGAATAACAACCAGACCCTGACTGAGACCAGATCCCAGTTTCTGGAAAAAAAATTACTATTGTTTATTGTTGTCATTTAGGAAAACTAATCCCCTCTTTAATATCTATCACATATTTATATGTGGTGTTTTCCATCCTGTCTCTCCCTACCTCTGCCATTCTAATTTATGAGCTGGCATAGTCCTAACAGAAAGAGAAATTAAGGGGGCATCTGGTCACCTTTGACTCCCTTTAGGTACATTTTTATTACAGACCTAAATGCTACTCATCACCTAAGAAGGTTTAACCTTGTTCTTCCAAATCGTTTTGCAATCACTTTTACGTGTATCCCATGCACTCTCAGAAATAAGGCACAAGTTAACATTTTAAGGTGTGTCTCTCTGTTCATTGGGGGCATATATAAGATGTCATGTGGACAACTAACATTTTGTATTTTGAACTAATTATTGGGATGACCAGAGAAAATAACAATTGATATCATGTGTTCAGAAAGTATGCAAAAGTATGTGAGCGTTTGGTGATCTGTGTGTGCTGGAAAAACATATTAACATTCCCTTTATAAAAAAAATTAGCAGATGACAGTTATTGTCTAAAATGGCCCCTGGAAATATTTTTCCAGCCTTGGGCTAAAGAGAGAAATGGATGATTTTGTCTTCTCTGATTTTGAAGAAATGGTCTGTGACTTCAAAATTATGCTATCTTTGTAAGTGTTTTAGTGTACAAAGTCAGACGAAATGTGACTTTCAGCTGTGGCCATGAAAATTAAATCTTACCTTTACCTTTGTCCTCGAAGGAGTTTGAACTCTTGGGTTTATGGACTCTTTGGAAAAATTGGAACTCTTGGAAAAATAATTTAATAGAAAGAGCATCCACTTTGGAGCCACGTTTCCTAGAATGCGTGGATTCTCATCTTGGTGTTTACACCGAGAAGCTGTAGGTGCCTTATATTTAATTCTCTCATTGACCACATCACACTCTATTGCCCGCTTACGTTGAGAGAAACATTGGAACCACATAATACAAGATTTCTATGAATTATCCTCAGAAATTTGACTTTCATTATATCAACCCACCATACAATTAATATAAGTAAATACCACCATAATCCCGTTAGCAAACAGTGTATGACTGAGCCCACGTCACCTTTATTTATCTTAGATGGGAGCCCCCCCTGCTACATGTCCACACAGTCGTATGCTGTAGTAGTTGTCTTGAACTCAATATAATTTGGGACAATAGTTCAATTTCATGCATATTTTAAGTCATTTCTCTTATTTCCTGTCTTGATAGAGAGGCAGATCATGCAGTGAATGTGTGTGTGTGTGTGGGGGGGGGGGTTCTTAGATTTAATCACTTTTTCGAATGTTAATTCTTTTCCCCCAATTTTTCTCCATCAGTATAGCCTGTGGGCTGCTCAGTAAGAAAAGCTCAATGCCTCCATTACAAAATAATAATGATGATAATAATAATAATAATGGCGATCCAGATGAACGAGAGTCTCTCCCAATAAAAACAGAAAAGGAACACAAAATGGGCATGTTTGAAGCAGAGGTGAAGGCAGAGAGATTCCATGAGGTTAGCTTAGGACCCCTGCAGTAGCAAGATCAAGTCAAATACACGACAAGATGATGTGAATTGAGAGGAAGCACACAACCCTGGGAGGAGAAGGAGGGAAGAAGTAGAAAGAGAGTGCCAGAGAAGGAACATTCCTGATTGAAATTTCCTGTTCCAGATGCAGTTTAGCCTTGTAACAGCTCTTGCCTAGTGGGTCTCTTTAACTTGCAAGAACATCCAAAATCAAAGACAAATCATCATTATAAATGCAAAGATTTTTCATGACTCAAGCACTATTTGGATGCCCATAGATTTCACAACTCCTCCCTTACCCCTAGATTTTAGCCCTGTTGTAGGGTATTGAGGCACTTCATTAAGGATATCATGAACTCCAATGAAGGCTACATAAGAGAGGAAATTAGAAATAAGTGGATGACGGTGATACTTTGTCCCTTCAATTAACTCAGTACTCATTCCTTTGAACATCTTATGGGGATTTTTCTCACTGAATATTCTACTTCCACAAAACCCAAACCTATGTTCCTATTCTCTGCACTTCACGTCATTTTTCTTCATCCTACAACACATCCTATTTGGAATAGCATCTTTCTTTTTCTTTTTTTTTTTTGAACTGTAATAGCAAAATCACCTCAGAAGGGAGTTTCATATGAGGCATACACATAAATTTGTCATGAATCCTATTCTATTTCATCCTAAATTTTTAATGATTGCTCCATAAGACCAATAGTGCGACAAAATGACAGAGAGCAAGGTACGCCACCTGCCCGTTCTTTCCAATAACAAATCCAATTTGGACTGGAAGGCCACTTCCTCCAGCCAGAAGAATCAAATTGGAGAGGACTGTAAATTTGTTGGAACGGACATGTGTCAACAGCACTCTGAAAAGAAGTGTGTTGAAGAGAAAGTGTAATGCAGTTTGTGGTCTGAACAACACCTTATAGATTTTTAATGGGAAAAAAAAAGTGTAGTTGTTGCTAGCCTAATGCACAGAAGATATAGTATTAAGGGTCAATTGTTAAAATAATAGTACTATATAGAATACGGTTATGCAGAATGTCTGTTTTTACTGTGCACATTTTCAATCTAAAACTAGCTGTTAGCCTCCTCGCTTTGTATAGATGGTAGAGGCCATATAATCTGAAGTGTGCCAATGAGGGGAAACAGAGAAATGCACCTTGCTCCAGCTTCCCCTTGACCCCTTATTTAGGACTGAGCTATTAGTGGAAACTACTTTGCAGCCTAAGGAGTATAGATACTGTGTTTCTTGGGAGGAGTGGATGCTGATACCAACGGTGGTCTCATTGGTATTTCTTAAGATGTGTGTACAGAAGAGTAAATGACAAGGCACTTTCTTGCAGAATTGTAAATAAGGCCAGCAATTTTAGGACATGTATTTTTTATTATCAATGAATAATCACAAGAGAAACATCAATAAGTAAAATAAAAGCAGTTTTCCTTTGTCACTGATGGGAATAAATCCACATTCAACCTCCCAAGGGAAAGCTGTGTATCATTGTGCTAAGGAAGCTGGTTAGTTAACCTACAAGCCATGTGTCTGAATAAGAGTGAAGCATCGGGAGCTGTGGACCAAAATCAGGTCTGAATTTTTCTGCTCCTCTGGCCAAATGAAGGTCAAGTGACCTTGAACAAGTTACTTAATTTCCACGTGTTCATCAGCTAATGAGAGACTGTGTTTCTGCTGCTTGCACCCCAGAATCCACTTAAAGATAAAACAAAATGGCAGATTTGAGAATTTATTATAAACTCATATAAATCTCACAGGGTCCTGGGTAATCTGATTCCTTTTCAAGTTTGTTCCCAGGGAGTATGTGAAGAAAGTGGTACCATCACTCTATCCTGCCGACTTCTAGGAACTCTGCTAACAGCCTGGCATCATTTGTTTTTCATTTTCTCTCTATTCATTTGGCATCTTTACATCTAGCACTCAACTAGGTCCTGTGAGGATATACACAAATACAAGAGCATGCTTTGTTTATCTACCTTAGGAGGAAAGACACCTCTTGGGAGACTGTGCAGACACACTGTAAGGAAAAAGAGAATATGAGAACGTTTAGAATATAATACTGAACTATATTTAGAGGAGGCCATAAAACAAATTGAGAGAAAGTTGCATTGAGTAGGTGGGAGGCAGCCCAGACATGGTACATCTGATCTTAAAAGAAGCAGGGGATGTGAATGTTAAGGAGCAACTGCTAACCCTTCATCCCTATGATTATCACACACATATCCACACTCACAGGCACTATAGGAGGATGTTGAAATCCTAATAATCTGCCTGCAAGGAGGAAGAGAAGTGATGACATGGAGAAATATGATTTGGGCAATTTTGCAAGATTTTTATGGAACAAAAAGTGATTAGAAATTTTTCCTTAAATTTCTTGATCAGTAAGAGGTCTTTACATATGTGTGTATACATATATATTCATATATAGTAGTAAGTATACTATACATGTGTATATATATATATATTGTTATACTGGCTGTAATGCATATTATATATAATATATAAAAATTAAATTATATATAATTTTATTATCTAAGATGGCTGTATATTTATATATTATACAAAAATACTGACACATATATAGTATATAATATATAGTAAATATTGCACACACTCCCACACATATTCAGTATAAATATATATATATATACACATTCGTAACTAATTGGTGGGGAGAAAAAGGTCTGTAGAGCATATAAACTATTCTTTTGAAACATAACAATTGTATATTTGCTCTGATTTACTCTTGTAAATGCTATAGACAGTATTTGAACATAAATATTTACTTTCCTTGGGCTATTTGAATGATCTTTAGATAAGCACAATCTTTATCCTGTATTTCAAAGTAATTTAAGCCTACATAAATATTTAAAAGGAAATACTTGGGGTGTGCAGTTAGTCTTTTAGTATTAGCATCTTGTTGAAACTTGGGGTCTAGATAATGGCATTATGCCTCCATCAAAGCAGAACAAATACCAGATTAGAGCTCTGTTGACAGCCAATGTGGCAAATCTCTCATTTTTCACATCCTTGTTCCAGCACCATAAAAGACAGTACTTGCAAATGTAAAAAGGTTATAACTGAGGTCAATTTTCTTCAATCCAGTTGGGATCTACGTCTTTATTGTTTCTTGGAGGAAAATCAAAGGCTAAATTTCGCTCACTGTTTTAGAAAATATTTTTACTTGAAGGATGTACACACACACAGAGACTATATTATGTATGGCTAAGGAAGTGTGTGTGTGGGGGGTGTGTGTGTGTAAAACATATACTGTATATGGTAAATATATATCGTATGTGTTTATATATGTAAATATATAAATAAATGTATATTATATACTTATAAATATAAAGAATATACACATATAAATTTTACCATATATATGTTTTACATATATACATGTTTTACTAAGCCATTAAAAATTCTTTCTATGAAGTTGATCGAGGTCCTTGGAAAAAGTGTTATTATAAGAACATTAGACAATGATTCTCTCATCTTCCACTTCTCTCACCTGGAGACAATATTTTGTGCGAGGCGAGAGAACTTGGTGTCAAACCAGACTGATTTCAATTTCCAGCTCCCACACTTACTGGCTGCTTAACATTGGATAAATTACTTAACATTCTTCATTTCTTCCCTCAAGTGTTTTTAGGATTATAACATAAATAATGTCATATAAATAATGTAAATAATAATGTAAACATATTTAGGTTTCCCTATTTTTAACTGCATGTATATTAATATTACAATCAGAAAAAATATTTTAACAGAGAAAAAGTACAAATAAATTCAATGTGTCCTGTGAAGCCATGCAAGTGACCCAGTAGGTGGTGCTGTCTGCTCTATGTCAGCAGACAGTGAAAGCTTGAGGTGGAAAAGAAGAGAAAAGGATGGTGGATGATGTGACACAGGGAGTGTGTTGACATAGGAAATGTAACTCAGATGACAAGACTTTCCATCAATCTTTCCAAAAGCTCTATTAAGGCACTTATCACCATCCGGCATGTAGAGCCATATGACAGTTGAACTTATTTTAAAGAGGAAGATTCTACGGTTTTGTAGAATCCTTTCCAGCTCAATGAACACTTCTTTTATTCAATTTCCCGGAAGAAACAGAAGCAACAACCCAACTTGGATTTTACTCTCAATCAGCAGCGAAGTGGAACTTTTAACAAGAGTATATGCACATCTATTTTGTTAATGTCCTTGGATTCATGGTACATCCTCTGAAAGTTAAAAAAAATCTCCAAAATAGTATATTGGGAATTTACAGCGTCTCAAACTGGGGAAATTTCCACTGCTTTCAATACAAATTGGAGAATTATTGTATTTCGTTCTTGTAAAATCGGTTCTAGGAAAAGATGATAATTATTTCAAAATGATGGGAAGAGGAATATATAGAACTACGTCATTCTCAACTACGGCTCTTGAAAGAAGTGAATTATGCGATGCAGAAGGCTCAATTGGGACACGTGAATTTTGCATCATACAAAAGATTGTGTTCCATAAAAGCTCTAATGCCTAGTTTATGTTACATTTTTCATTGGAAATTTCCTTCGAAATTCTATTTTACCATGAAATTTATTGCATGGCACCACTAAAAGAATTCCGTACTGTTAGAATATATTGACACGTGATCCTTTATGAGATGTTCTTGTTTTTACAGCTGAGGAGACTAATGTCCTGAAGTGCCAAATGATTTGTACCAAAAGATCTTTCTTAAAAATCAGTCTATTTAAGCGATGTTTATTTAGTGATTTTTATGTGCCTGATTTCCTGCTAGCTTCTGGGACACACTAAGTTTCAGAGAGAAGAAGAGTTTACAGTTTAGTTGAGAAGGTATACAGTAGGAATTAGGATAAAGAATCGCAGTTTCAAACTGAGGTGTTCTTAATTGTACAGGATTTGGTGATGGAATAAAATAGGTGAGTGGCCTGCATACTTGGACTGGAACTGCCCAGGAAAAGTGACAGTTTGGCAGAGCTGAATCCTGAAGGATGGGAAGGAGCCCATCTTGAAAATGTTTAAAGGCAGGCAGGGAGGAAATGTCTAAACAGAAGAGCACTCATTAGAGGAGGTCAGGACCTGTATAAGAACTGAAGGAAATCTTGGGGGACTGGAATGCAGAGGGAGTGGGTAGGTCAAAATGTGAGGTTGTAAATGTGAGCAGGAGCCAAATCTATGACCTTGTAGTCCTGGTGAGAGATTGATAGATTCCTATAAAGTCACTGGGAAACTACTGGTTTAAACAGAATGGTGACATGAGGCATGCATCAACAGGTCAAGAAAGCATGCAGAGGTCAGAGGATGAGTGGGGAGGGCAAGATGGTCAGTGAGGTGAACAGTTGTTTTTTGTTTTTGTTTTCCTGGAGGAAGATTAGCCCTGAGCTAACAGCTGCCAATCCTCCTCTTTTTGCTGAGGAAGACTGGCCCTGCTAACACCCATGCCCATCTTCCTCTACTTTATATGTGGGACGCCTACCACAGCAAGGCTTGACAAGCAGTGCCATGTCCGCACCAGGGATCTGAATCGGTGAACCCTGGGCCACCGAAGCAGAGCATGCGCACTTAACCGCTGCACCGCCAGCTGGCCCGAGGTAATCAGTTTAAAGTCAAGGCAGCAGTGCCAAGAGGGGAGGAGGTGGCTTGCATGAAATGGTACAGAAGAAGAGAAACAGATGGCTTCCATCCGTGTTCTGGGAGTGGAAGCTCAGGGGCTTACTTTTGGATGGGCAAGGGCAGGTATGGAAGAGAATAAACCAAAAGTTTACTCAATGAGCAGAAGCGAGTAAGCATTCTTGTCATTAGGAAGGGAAAAAAGAACTCTAGTGAAGAAATCAAAATATCTGTTCTGAACATGAGAAACGGGGAATCTTGTGAGATATCTGAGTGCCTAGGTCAAGTGTCTGACACCAGAGCTCAGAGAAGAGGTAAAATTAGCAAGCTTCAACAGTATATGGTATTTAAAACCCAGAGAACGGATGGTTGCACCAGATTTAGAAGTGCCTAGACGTCATTTCTGAAGAAACACATTGTTCAAGTAGTATGTGTAGGTGGAGAATCCAGAATTTAACATTTTGAGGAACTGCCAAATTGCTTCCTAAAGCAACTGCCCCATTTTCCATTCCCACCAGCACTGTATCAGGGTTCCAATTTCTCTATATCCTTGTCAACACATGTTATCATCTTTTTTTTTTTTTAATTTCAGCCACCCTGGGGTCGTGGTTTTGATTTGCATTTCCCTAATGACTAACAATATTGAGCATCTTTTTATGTGTTTAATAGCCATTTATATTTCTTCTTTGGAAAAAAGTCTATTCAAATCCTTAGTTCATTGTTTTTTAATGGGGCTATTTGTCTTGTTATTGCTGAGTGAATCTACCCTTAAAGTTTCTTTTAGTGGGGGAAATAAATTTAAGTTGATGGAAGAAAAATAAATCAAAGGGCATGGGGATTAAAGATGCACACCCAAAAGATGTTTGTAAAATACAGCTAGATATCCCTCCCTTGTCCTGGTGAGGATATTCATTCCTAAATCAAATGTTTTTGTTTCAAAGGTGTACACTGGCCTGCCTTTTTTGATCATGGACTTTTGGACTGAGAAAGCACACTTATTAACATATGTCATGTTTTGATGCAGTTTTGAATTGGACGGATACCACCAATATAATCTGTGGTTTGACCATAGAATAACACATGCTCTCAAGGAAATAATGTACTATGATCTGCTTTTATTCTTTATAATGGCCATGGGCTGATTCCTTTAACTTAGTCACTCTTTCGGAACAGTATTTTTGATCACATTGTTTGCTACTAGGGCATAGCACCAAAGAAACCCCTGCTCCCATCTCCTGCTCTGATTGACAGGACACAGATGTCTGAAATCACATTATAACAAGTCATCCTTTTACGAGAAACTGCCTCCTCTCAATGGGCCTCTTTTAAGTTGCAAAATTACTGGAAAAAATATTCTCATATGAATTAATTTCTTCAATTATTTTCGAACTTATCATCATCTTTCTAGCAAATCTGTTGAAATGGAGTAAGGAAGTAGGGGCCAGGTAAGGCTTCACATATTCTGTGATTTCTCTCCGACTAAATCTTTGAAATATAAGTTAATTTTTCTTTCTCTTTTATTAGGTTTACAGTTTATAATCCAAAACTGTGATGGAATAGTTAAATATCGTTCAGCATCCCTTTTCATTCGTGTGTGATGGCAATGATATGTCTTTCATCTTTTTATTGATGTGGAGTTGAAAATGAAAGGGTTATCGTTTCTGCCATGTGAAGATTTCCAGAACTTGGCCACACTTCCTCATGCCAAATGTTTTAATGAAATTTGCTTAACTCATTTGTGCTGAAGTTTAAGACCAACTCTCCTCATTCTGCCTTTTGCGATGGTTGAAAGAAACTGCCCTCTTCTACCTCCTTAACATCTCTTCTTAGCCTCCTGCTAAATGCAGTGATGACATTTGTGCTCTGCACAGATATAGCCCACTGAAATATAAATGAGAACAGTCTCCTTTGCTATTTAATGGGCTAAAGTGAGTTAAGTCCTCTTATCATAATTTAGTTCTATATGATTCTCATGTAGTTAGTTGCATTGAGCATGTTATAGCCATAACGAACAAGAGATTTAGAACATCAAAGGAAGGAAGGGAGATATTTAATGTTTTATTGAGTGCTATCACCTACCAGAGTAAGTTTGATTAAAGGAGCAAAATCACTATTTGCATAAATTTGTTCCAGATTTTATTCATAGCCTCATGAATGAATGACTCCTCTTCCTGACTGGAAAGACTTACTTAACAATAATTTTATCAGATGAAGATTGTGAATTATTGATTTACACTCCAGAACAGTTCTTTCCTAGCAATAGTAGCAGTTTTTCCAATCCAGATCCCTCTAGCTCCTTCCTATATAAGACCCATCTTCTACACCCAGTGGTAGGGACCAATCGTTTTGTTCCAGCATCCAAACTATCCTCTTTCATTTTCTAACTTTTGGCAAGAGCACTGAAAGCAAATATTCAAGAGAATGGCAGGAAAGACCTAAGTAACTACCAGAATTCCAGAGGGCTGCATTTGCAAACAAGATACTTTGAACTCAGGGGTTGGCTTCTGCCAGTATTGGGGATGAGTCAAATAAGACAGAAATGAAATAGGAAATGGAAGAGACTCAGATATTTGAGCAAATAATGAGACATGTTTTGGGTCCTTGTAACACATTCTCCAGTTCTGACTTACTGCCATGGACAATTATCTGCTGGACTTTATTTTTTCAAAACATTGGCCACCAATCATCCTCTCAACTGAAACTCATGATTCTACCTGCTCCTCGCATCCTGCATCCTTATGAGTTGTCATCTATTGCTTTATCACAAATTATAACAAATTTGTGGCTTAAGACAACACACATTATCTCACAGTTTCTGTGGGTTAGGAGTCCAGGCATGGCTTAGCTGGGTCATCTGTCTCAGGGTCTCTCACAAAACTGCCATCAAGGTGTGGCCATAACTGAAGTCTCATCTGAAGGCTTGATTAGGGAAGGATCCACTGCCAAGCTCAATCAAGCTGTTGGCAGAACTCAGTTCCTTGGGTGTTGTTGGATTAAAGATCTCAACTGGTGTTGTATCCTGATCAGGCTGCCATAACAAAATACCACAGACTGGGTGAGTTAAACAAGAGATATTTATTTCTTACAGTTCTGACGACTGGTAAGTTCAAGATCAAGGTGTCAGCAAACTAGGGTTTCATTCTTGGTCTTCTTATCTTGACATGCAGGTGGCCACCATTTCCCTGTGTATGTGCGTGATCTCTTCTTTGTGTGCCTGGGGAAGGAGAGAGCTCTGGTCTCTCTTCTTATAAGGGCAGTGACTCATCCTGGTGGCCCCAACCTCATCTAAACCTAATTATTTCCAAAGGACTCCACCTCAAATACTATCAGATTGGGATTTAGGGCTTCAACATATGAATTTGGGTGGGAAACAAGCATTCAGTCCATTACAATCGGCCAGAGGCTACCCTAATTTCCCTGTTGTGTGGACCTCTCTAACATGGCTGCTTAATTCATCAAACCTTATAAGTGGAGAAGGTGATAGAGAGAGGGCTAGCAAGACAGAAATCAGAGTCTTTTTGAACTAATCACAAAAGTGACATCCTATCACATCTGCCCTCTTGTGCAGGTTAGAAGGAAATCACTGAGACAGCCAGCACTCAATGGGACAGAATTATGCAAAGATGTTAACACCAGGATCTGGGGTTCATCAAGGTTTATCTTAGAATCAGACTTCCACAGGGAGGTCCCCTTACCAAACCCTTCAGCTTGATACTATCTGGGTGAGGTTCAGAAGTGAACAGAGATAAAGGATGCCCCCAGTTTATGTCTGCCTCTCAGCCTGGCATCCTCTGTTGATGGTATCTCCACAGGCCAAAAGATAATCAAAGGATATATAAAAATGATGGACTCTAAACTACTCATACAGAATTTAGAAGCTGAAGAATGTTAACCACACCCCCATAAAAATGCTTCAAGGATTACAGAAGGGAATGGTTCTTCCATATTCTTTGCCGCAACCCCAAATCTTTTCTTGTAAAGACAGTAACTAATTGATCCTGCCCTTCGCCCTTTCCAGATGAAATCTGATGGCAAACTCACTCACTCCTTTTGCTCCTTTTGGAGCCACCAAAACTAATACCTGATGGATCACATGCAATGAGATAATGGTGTGAGAAATGTAACATTCGTTCTTCAACATGTTGAGGAAATGTCAAACAATCCAAAGTGAGGGACATTCTCAAAATAACTGATCCGTACTCTTCTAATGTGTTAAAGTCAAATAAGACAAGTGAAAATTAAGGAACTGTCAGAGCTTGGAGGAGAGGAAGAAGACACACAAACTAAATGCAACGCAAGATGTTGACATTAGGGACAGGCAGGTGAAGGGTATGCAAGGACTCTTGATATTATTTTTGCAACTTTCCATGAGATTAAATTTATTTTAAGATTAAAATTTTACAAATATTTGGTCACATGATTTCAAAAATAATTTTGTTATTGTTATTGTTGCTGTTATCTTACTCAATTTAGATTGCTCAAAAGAATCTCATAAAATATGCTTTAAGACTTGAGGTTGAAAACTGTCAACAGTAGGGAAAACTTTCTAATATTTTCATTGACTGTGAAAGCAACTGAAGTACCATTTCTTTATGACATGGAAATTCAATGGATCAATCCTGTGAGCTTACAAATCAATAACAACCATCAAAAGTAATCATAATGGCGTCAAGATTCAGGGGTGATCTTAAATGATATATTTGTCAGAAACCAAAGCTGCAGGATAGCAACTGTTTTGAAATGTACAATACCTTATGAAATTTACTATTGATACTACCAATAAAAACAAAGTTTTCAAATTTGTAACAATGACTAAAAATTTGGAGGATAATGCACACAGTAATACAGGAAGAAAAACATTTACAAATTGATACAAAAAAATGAGAAATGATACCTACCCACTGTCTAATTTGAAAGAAACACTGTTCATTCTTCTCTGTAAAATTCACAGTGAAGTTTAAGTCTGTTATCAGTATATAATCAGACACCTCAATTCTGAGATAATTCAAGTTAAAAATAAAGTTACAGTGACACCTTCTCTAGAATTCTTGTCCCATTGTTATTCTATAGCACATTTTCTTATAAATTTTATTATAATGATTATTTACTCTTTTAATTATTGTAAATTTCAATGTCAGTTATGGCTTAATTATTGTAAATTTCAGTGTCAGTTATGGCCATGCAAACATCTCAGTGCCACTTGTATGTTCCTACACAATGAACACAAACATAATTTCATCTTGGCCACGTACAGTTAGTTGGAGTCTACTTAAATGTCAAAGTTTTAAAATTTTTATTTAGAAGGGTACATTTGTATATAATATACAATATAATTGTATATAATTTGTGTATACAAAATACCTCAGACTGGGTGACTTAAACAAGAGACATTTATTTCTTACAGTTCTGAAGACTGGTAAGTTCAAGATCAAGGTGTCAGCAAACTAGGGTTTCATTCTTGGTCTTCTTATCTTGACATGCAGGTGGCCACCATTTCCTCGTGTATGTGCATGATCTCTTCTTTGTGTGTGTGGAGAAGGAGAGAGCTCTGGTCTCCCTTCTTATCATATAGCAATATAATCGTATAATCAAACTAAATCATATAATAAAGAGAGCTTATCCACTGGGGATAATGAGTCAATATGTGTCCTCTTCTATTCTTCATCAGCATAAAAGGGGCTTCTTGTGCAGAAACACATAATCTGAGGTTTGTCCACAGAAAGCTGAATGGTGGTGTTGTTCCTGTAGATTATTTTCATGTCTATATTTGATGAAATATAAAAGAAGACTACTGGGCTGCAAATCAATTCTGAATATTTGATTTGGTCCTCTAAGAGCTCAGGTGCTCCATGAACAATGTCTTGTCTCAAAGCCTTGCCCAGCCTGGCTTATGGTAGACTCTTCTTTGTCTGTTGAACTAACCTGAAGCATCTGCAAGGGAAAAAATAAGCATTGATGATTATGTAATTTCCACTATTGTTACATGTTAGATGAAGGTTTTCTGATTGTGTAATGATATAATCTAACATGGCCATAATCCATGTGCAATGAGACAACAATATCGGGAATATGACACTCTTTCTTCAACATGTTGAGGAAATATGAGAATTATTATCAGTATCTATTGATGGTTCTCAATGAGGGGATCAATTTTCACTCATATTTCTAGTGAACAGCCTCAAAGAATCATTGATGGCATGCATGACTTCCAAAATCCTTAAATTCCTTCACAATTTAAAAAGATGTTTAAGACAATGCTAAATATTTGCCTTTCAATTCCCCATTTCCATTAGAGTAAACTGGAGAGCCATGATGAGGTCATTATTTCATCTTCTCAATAAGAAGAAAAGCTTCTTAATAGGCTCCGATTACTTGCCTGAAACTTTACTTCCACTTTATCATCTAGCACTCATCATATTATCATGTTGGTATTATTAACTTTTTCGTACATCTGAGGTAATAGATATTCAGAGCGATGATATATGTCCTAAAGTTATAGAGCTCTTCTATGGCCAGTTTGAGGTTGATATTCACATCTGTAGCGCCCCAAAATTATTGCTCTTTTTCCTATGGTAATTCATTCCCTCATTACTTAGGTATTGTTTCACGTTTCAAGGTGTAAAGAAGATGGATGATTGAATGAGTACATTTTGAGTCACATGGAAGACATTGCATTCAAGTCTACAATGAATATTAATTCAAATATCAGGATTTGGAGCCACATAAACCTCTTTTGTTTCCCAATGATGAAACAGAGCCCTAAGAGTTTCCACAGATACTCAAAGGCTGTGTTAGGACCTAAAAGCTGGATCTGTTGATTCACTTTAATGAGTACTAGCATATTGTATATCAAAAACTAATCTTAAGGCAGGACTGATTTTAAGAAGATTCCAGAATTCTACTTATAATATACAGGAAGGAAGCAGAAACTATACATACCACAAAATCCACAGTTAGCAGATACTATGAGTTATGCCATTTTCAGTAGATTATAAATTACAGAAGATTAAATGACAAATCAAGAAATTTCTCTTTAGCTAGATGAAGAAATAGTGTTGAGCCAGGCATGATGAAGCTTCAATGATTGGGAATGTTGCTGTCCTACCAGCCGTTTATTCTGAAAAATATAAAAGGCATGAAATAAAGAGCTCGAAGTCTGAGGAAATCACTGTTGTCTGAGAAGGAAGCAATTTCTTTGGACTTATTGACAATTTGTACTATGAGAATGTCACTCCTTCTTGCCAAAGAGGATATTATGTATACATTTGATATGTAACAAAATTACTACAAAATGAATGAGGCTGCTCAGTGGGTGCTAGAGACTGAATTGAATGTTTGTGTTCCAAGAAAATTCATATGTTGAAATCTAATCCCTAATGTGAGGGTATTTGGAGGTGGGGCTTTTGGGAGGTGATTAGGTCATGAGGGTGGAGCCCTCATGATGGATTAGTGCCCTTATGAAAGAGACCCCAGAGAGTTCTCTCCTTTCTCCTTGTGAGGACCCAGTTAGAAGATGACTGTCTGTGAACCAGGAAACAAGCTCTGCTCTTACAGACACTGAACCTGTCAGCACTTTGATCTTGGACTTCCCAGCCTCCAGAACTGTGAGAAATAAATTTCTGTTGTCTATAAGCCAATCCGTCTATGGTATTCTGTGACAGCATCCTAAATGGACTAAGACAGTGGGAGTTTTTTAAACCTATTCACCTCACAAATTTGTATATCATATAGATCTTTTACTGCAGATCTAGGTAATATTCTCTTAGGTTCTCAAGTAGACTTTACAATGACAGTTTCAACTGAAAGAGGAACAACTTAACAAAAACTTTGAAGATATTAGAAATGGTGGGGAGAGAGAGAATTTCTCCAAGTTCTCAGTAATTCACTCAAGGAATGTTGTGAGAGTCTCTACTCAGATGAACAGTTTGCTTCAAAACACATGTAAATGTGCTCAACACAAAAGTTTTGTGGTTGGAATACCAACTTTCACGAGCCACCATCTGGGGAATGTAAATAACACTCAGAAAAACTAGATGTCCAAACACTAAAAGAAAAGGTGCATTAACAGGGCAACTTACGACACTTATGACCTACGCAGCTCTCTCCTGGGTGCTAAGCAATATTTAACAATGTGGGACCCTCACTCCTTCATTCTACTCCTTTTTTCTAAATTCTCTTGGTTATTACTTTCTACTCATTTTATCTCATCTCCTCCTATATATATATATATATACATATATATACACACACACACACATTATATATATACATTTTATATATGTATGATACATATACATAATATATATTGTATATTATATATAGTATATATTGTATAATATATATTGTATATTATGTATATGTATAATATATAATATATATGCAGTATATATTATGTATACATATATAATATATAATATGTATACATTCCCATTCTCTTGCCGAATCATTATTATCATCATCGTCACCACCATTATCATCATCACCATCATCATCATCATCAACTTCATCATCACCATAACCACCATTATTACTATCATCACCATTATCATACTAATCTTTTTTTTGTTAACAATTAATTCAACAGTTCTCTGAATGCAAAGAAATTGAGATTCTTCAAGGGACATAACCAGGTTTTTCTTCTACTATATTCAAAAGGTCATATCATAAAGGATGAGGAAACTCTTTATAGAAATCTCGCTTAGAAATAATTGTGGAATCCAGACGAGCCCAGTTTGTGAACCCGCAGGTAGGAGACTCAGGGCCCGATACAGGAGGGCTAGCATCCTGATCTAGGAGAGTCAGGTGTTCCATAGGGAACAATCTCAGTATCCTTCACCTTCACTTCTTCTTTCGTTACTTACAGAACCAAGATGAGACACAGAGGCTTTCCCCAGTGAGCTGCTGAGAACATCTTGCGTACCACCCTCTCTACGTAAAGAGTTGGTTTAGTGAGACTCAGCTAAGAACTCCCATCGGTGGTTATAATTTGACTCCCATCCAGATGAACTCTTTTGAGTTTAATCCAAAGCAACACTAAAATTCATGTTTCCAAAATATAAAAATTAGTTTCATAGGACATGACTAACTATGAGAAGTTAAAAGTGAGTGGCAGCCAGCTATGGCAGCCATAAAAATGTATCGGGCACATCTTTGAGTGCATTATTGATTGAGGGTTCCAGCTGCTGAGCTCTGGAATTTATCATACCACTGCATTTGAATCAAATGTAAGCCTTGCAGGGTCTGCTTCTTTTCAGTGCTTGAAAGTAGCAGGAAGATTAAGGCAAGCTTATTTCTGGGTGTCACAGGATGCCTTTGTCAGTGATTTGTGACTGATTTGAGAATCTTCTGACACATTTGTGGAACTCTTTCAACTGTGCTGCAAGCTAAGATATTTCCTCACCACTACCCTTCCTTCCTTCCATGGGTCAGACACTCATTACGGTCCAATGGCTCCCCCAGTACCTCCTGGTCCCCTCCCCATGTTCTGTCACAAGCATCCCCCTAATAAATATTTTGCACATCTAATCCTGTTTTGTCTGTTTCTCAGAGTGCCTGGACTAACATATAAACCTTGATTAAGATTATTTAAAGAAAAAAAAGCAGCAAAACGAGGACCAAAATAGATATACCTTTTCATTCCTGCTTTAAATTCTGTGTTGCACCTGTAATTTTTCCATGGAAAATGGAAATAGTAGTTCTCTATAATTTTAAGTCTATTATTCAAAAAAGGAACCAACTCTAGAGTATTCTTTGTTTTTGCTTAACTTTTGAATTCTATCATAGGCATTTACCACCTCACATGAAACAATATCACCAAGAATGTCTCCAACTTGACACCCAGCACAGTACTACTCACAGTACCACTAAACAGCAGGTACCTAAGATTCCATCTGAAGCGCTCAGCATTCTCTCAGATTTCAGTACTGTGCATTCTACTGCTGAAAATACATTTCTATGTGAATGCTTTGCCTTTACCTCAAGTTCACATAAAACTGAACTCATTAATTTCAGTCAAAGTTGGAATCATCCCTCCTGTGTCTTTACCTTGGTAGCAGCCTTTTTCCACAGATGGTGTCAATTTAAGCTCCTCCAAGCAGCCTTCAGGTGGAGCCCTGAACCACTGGCGCTGTGCTCACAGATGTCTCAGAGTTTGCTTGTTTCTGGTGGGTTTCATTCAGTCCATGCTCGGCTCCCACGAATAACCCATTTAATAGATGTGAGATGGGAGACATTGATACCTTGACCTAACTGAATCATTCACTCGACCCTTGATGATAAGGTAAAAAAGATTCCTAATTAAATATTGTAAGTAGATGGAAACTAGTATAATTCCAAAGGGTGGATGGATGATTCCAGGAAGAAAAAAAGAAAGAAAGTCCTCTAGTGTATAAAATAACTTTAACTTCTTCATTCACCCCTGAAGCTCATCCCATCTCATTCCATCATCATCATCACATGTCCGATCATTAACCCTTGTCTCTGGGAGAAGGTGAGGGCTTGCACGAGGCTCAGTGATGACTGCTTTAATCTCCTGTTGCTGCTGTAACAAATTACCACACACTTAGTGTCTTAAACAATGCAAGTGTATATCTTGTTCTGGCATTCTGGATGCCTCGTGAGGCTAAAATCAAGGTGTTGGCAGTTCTATGTTTATTCCTGGAGTCTGTAGAAGAGAATATCTTTCCTTGCCCTATCCAGAGTCTGGAGGCTTCCTGCATTCCTGGGCTCATGGCCCTTTACACCTTCAATGTCAGCCATGAGCATTTGAATCTCTCTCACAATATCATCTGTGTGATACTAACTTCTGCCTCCCTCTTCCACATTTAAGGAAGTGATTACATGATGCCCACTCAAATAATCCAGGATAATCTCCCTGTCTTTAAGTCAGCTATCAATTTTAATTCCATTGGCAAACTCACTACCATTCTGCCATGTAACCTAAGGTATTCACAGATTCTGAAGGCTAGAACATGGACATAGTTGAAAGGTGGATTTATTCTGCAAATCACCATGGCCGTTTCCCATATGTCTTACCAATGAAAGGAGAACAAATTTAAAATTTGACACAATCATTTTGACATGGTTCTTTCAAACCAGCCAGGCACGAGCGTTCTTTGCATAAAAGAGCTGAGTCCATTTTATTCCCTCAAAATACCACAACACTCCAGCCCCAGAAAGAGCACTTGATTACTTCATCTCCCAAATTCCAGAGATCAAGTTGAAAAAGAGGATGATAATTTGGTAATTTTTAGCACTGTGATTCTTCATATTTTTTTTTTTTTTTTTTTTTTTTTTTTTTTTTTTAAAGATTTTATTTTTTCCTTTTTCTCCCCAAAGCCCCCCGGTACATAGTTGTGTATTCTTCGTTGTGGGTTCTTCCAGTTGTGGCATGTGGGACGCTGCCTCAGCGTGGTCTGATGAGCAGTGCCATGTCCGCGCCCAGGATTCGAACCAACGAAACACTGGGCCGCCTGCAGCGGAGCGCGCGAACTTAACCACTCGGCCACGGGGCCAGCCCCTCTTCATATTTTTAATCTGAGAAAACTAACCTCTAGCTTAGTAAAATTATGTCAACATGTCTCATGGTTGAAAATTTTAAACCTCACCCAATCCGGTGATTCGTACTTAATTGTCTACTAGAGAATTTATAGTATTGGTTTAACCATAATAGGTGGAGTAAAGAAGCGAGCCAAGAGAGGAGAAATCCTGTCATGTTGAGGAAGTGCCCAGGGAGAACCAGAAAGGAGGGTAGTAACATAACATTTCAGACTCAGCATGATCTGCAGGAACTCTGAAGTGTAAATCAAGAGTGTTCTTAGTTTTAATCAAGGAGGATAGACTTTCATATGCTAATGGTCACCCTACGGGAAGTAACTCGAAGATAGCTCTGGGTTTCTGCACTTGTGGATGGAGATCTCAGCAGCCTAAGAGTAGTTTTCTCAAAAGAGTTACAGAAGTGGGGAGTTGAACAAAACACACACGCACACAACACACTCATAAACACACACACACACGATATGTCATGGTGCAGAGTAACAGTTTAAGGATAAAAGTAAACCAAAGGGTCTGTGTTTCCACACATACTATTTGCTAAACAAAATATTGATAATATCCTTATATTAAAGGAGTACACTTTGGAATGGTAGACATTTGAACAAAAAATAAATCAAGAATGTGTTCCTAATTGGGGTTTATTAAAAAATAGTGTTGGTATTGCAAAATGCTTTATTTTTTCCTTCTACATGTAAGCTCACAAGCTATCACCTTTCAAGAAAAAAAGTTTTACAAAGGACAGATCATCCGTGTCAAAAATAGATCCCTTAGTGCTTTACCTGCTCTGTCATGGGAACTTTGTGACAGCTTTTGGCAAACTCAAAATGCAGTAGTATGATGTCTGGGGGAATCTGGTCTTCAAGAATGCACTGACTGTCTTATGCTTTGGTCCTGTCTTCAGTGGTTGCTAATATACTGAGAAGACAATTCAGTCGTTACAACATATTGTGAAAATTCAGCAAAGTACACCCATCACTGAAGTGTTTTCAAGTGGACTTCCAAGTAAGTCTTAACATTTGATGATTTCAGAATGCAATTTAGTGAGAACTGAAGAATTTTCAGAAATTAGAGAGTAAGCGTAGAATACCTGGACATCATGTAAGAGATTAAAGCCCCCTTTGGAAATGTATTGCACTCATTTTGATGGACCACAGGGTACAGTTCCAACTCTCTTTAATCAACAAAGCAATCTTCATTCCACCTCCAGACCTCATAAAAACAAATGATGTTGGCATTGTAGATTTTTGCATCTTCTCTATCAGGGCTCTGCAACCTAAGGCCCAGGTGCCCAGTGCAACCCACCCCGTTTTTATAAATAAAGTTTTATTGGAACACAGCTATACCCATGTGTTTATGTATTATCTATGACAGCCTTCTCACTATGATGGCAAAATCGAGTAGTTTGCAGCTAGAGCCAAATGTATTTACTATCTAACCACTTAAAAGAAGATTTCCAATTGCTGTCTAGATAAAAGGCAGTTCTATTATTTTCCCCACACCAGGGCTTGTGAATGCAATTGTCCAAAATAGCAGTAGTAATTTCTGGTATAATAGAATTTTGCTGTGAAGGATAAAGGCTTGGGACATATCCACACCAGTTCCTGTGATTAATAGATTAATTTATTATATAGAGTGATATTTTGAACTCAGAATGTCAGAAGTGACATTGGAAAAAAGAAGAGTTAAGTCTTAATTAAACACAGCACAGCATCTCAAAGACCCATTTCACATTCGATTAACACAGCATTTAATGACGCCGGAACTAGTTCAGAATTATCACATTGACATAAATTCCAGCTGTTTTCTACTGTGTTGTCTTTATCTATAACCACAGCTGGGTCCAATCAGGTCGAGTGTTACCATTAAGCTATTCTCCAAACTATTTTCAAAATAGAGAACAGAGCATGAAATAACCTTCAAATCATTCCTCATGCCTTTGTCATTAAAAAGTAATTTCCTCCCAAACCCTCCCAAATCATTTATCACTCACCTCCTTAGTGAGAACTTATATTCTGTAAATGTTCTCAAAACTTTTTGACCCAAAAACTAATCATGTTTTGGTTATATGAACATGTTAGTTTACATTATTCTAAGCCTTAAAATCAGTAATTTGGCTACATTTTATATGATTTCCCTTGACAGTAGCGTTTAGATTTTGTTGTATGAACTTTAATTCTGCAGTCTATACATTTGGTCTCTTTTTTGTTATAGTAATCCCTAAAGTTAATCTTAATTTACTCACAAAATAGGGTTGTCTGCATTTTTAATTCCCTAAGTATAGCCTTGCAACTTGACTTATTTGACTGGAAAGTTTTCCTAGCATAATCACTGCCCTTTATATATTTCTGGTAACATTTTCTCCAAGCTTTGTGTTCTAATGTGTTCTGAATGCTAATTCTATTGATTAGAATCTCTTAATTATTTTAAACATTTTTCATGTAAATGCATAGCAATTTTTTTTTTTTTATAATACCCTACAAATGCCATGTCTAAGTTATGGGCCATAGTGTAAGGAGTTCAGAAAGCTCTTCTAAATAGTAAGTAATTTGGTAATTAAACTGAATTATATTCAGAAATATACAAACAGGAAACTTATTTATGCTTAAAGGTAATGAGTGAAGAATATTTCTAAATAAATATTTCTAAGTAAAAGTGACTGCCATTCAGTTGCCAAGTCTGTATAACACATATACATGACTTTAAAATATTTATCATAAAGGGTATTAAACTTTAAGAAACTATATACGCACTCCATCTTGTGGCTAAGAGCTTACTTGGCATATATCTCCATGATTATTCCTTGACTAAAAGTAGGTGGACTTTCAGAAAAATGCCCTAAAGCACATACATACAAAAATGTGCACACTCATGGGCTTCAGATAGAGAACTTCCAGTTTACAGTTTAGTAGGGAAGACACAAAATCCAAGATCAAGAAACTGTAATTAAAGGCAGAAGCATAGTACACTGTTGGTTCCCTAACAACTAGCAAACTCTTCTTTCTCTTTGTGGAGGAACTCTTGTAGCAGGAGGCACTGCAGGGGGATTTCTTTACAAATCATTGTAGGGAATAGTGAAACCACAAATGTTAGTGTAGGAACCCAGGGCTAGCAGCAGCAGAGCTGTCACTAGGTCCAAAGAAATGAAGAAGGAGAGAGGTTATCAATGCCCGAAAGAGGAAGCTTTGGGTAGGGGTAGCTGTGATGTGACCTTCTGAAAAATCATGATAAGGCCACTTCACAGATTTAGAAACACGAACTCCCTTTTTCCTGCCAGAGATTTCTGTTGGAATTACCAACCAGGCTTCCAGCTCTCTGAGGAGCCCACTGATGTAATCCATACGGTTCAGCCACAAGGGAGAGAGAAGAATAGACAATGGGTCTGAAGAGGCAAGTAAAAGATATTTTTCATAATTTGGCATTTCTCGATATGAACCCAATCCTAACATGTTTCAAAGAATCATGATCCTATTCTTTGATCCAAGGATGATTATTCTCGGTGTAAGTCATTCTCAGACATCTCACCACTCTTTCTTGAGATTCTTTAGGAGTGAGAATCTAAAACCAATAGAAAGTTTAAATAGCTTATATTGTGGGACTTCTGGGGAAGGCAAGAGGAGACAGCTTCTCTTCTACCACTAGACATTATTGTGTGTACTGTGTATTTATTGTATTGTTCCATGATGTATAGTATGGTGTGTAGGACTGGAGCTGCCATCTTGGGAAAGGAAAGGAGCTACCTTTAGGAGAAAGATGGCAGAGTGGAAAGATGGAAGGAGCATGAGTCTTTGCAAGTATTGTTGAGTCACTGGATTTGTCAACATGGGAGCCTCATGCTTTGGTAGTTAATTCTTTGTAGGATAATACGATTATTCTCATAGTTAAAGCCATTTTGAACTGGGGATTTTTGTTACTTTCAGCCAAAGGCATTTCAATCTGTACAGGTTTCATTAAAGGCGTTATGTGTAACCTGAGTGGTAAGTTGAGACCATTTTATGATGCCAAGGTTGTTGGAATGCTTGAATGGAAGGAATTTCATAATGAGGACTAATTAAAGTTATTAAACATTGGAGTGTCATGTAGAAAGGAATACATATTGTGAGGTGAAGAGTGAGATACAGCATAGAGAGATGAGCAAAAGCATTTATGCAGTAATTGAAAAGTGAAGTGTCAAGAATCTGAAACAGAATAGAAATCTATGAAATAGAAAGTAAAACTATAGGAGAGGGGCCAGCCCCATGGCCCAGTGGTTAAGTTCGCATGCTCCGCTATGGCGGCCCAGGGTTTCTCTGGTTCAGAGCCTAGGTGCAGACATGGTACCACTCTTCAGGCCACGTTGAGGCAGCATCCCATGTACTACAACTAGAAGGACCCACAACTAAAATATACAACTATATGCTGGGGGGATTTGGAGAGAAAAAGCAGAGAGAAAAAAAAAATGATTGGCAACAGTTGTTAGCTCAGGTGCCAATCTTTAAAAAAAATTAAAAAGAAATGATTGGCAACGGTTGTTAGCTCAGGTACCAATCTTTAGAAAAAAAGAAAAAAAACTATAGGAGAAATTCACTGAAAAATACAAAACTACAAGACAGATTGGGGCAGGATCAAGGAAAGGAAGAAAAAGAATACTAATTAAAAAAAATGGTCCCAATTATGTCTTTCTTTAAAGCAATTGAAGCACTTGATAGATTTTTTTAAGAAACTAATCTATACTTCAGATTTTATTGCAACTCAAATTGTCAATGTAACAAAAATCATTCATCTGAGGGTCGCTTTCTTTCAAGGATTATTAATGCAGATGTCAACATTTCAACATAGTAAATAAATATGGATTTGATGAACAGGAATAGATTTTCAAAAAACAAAATAAATTGCCAGGAAATTAAATAATCTTCTCAATGTCCTTAAACTATGAAGGTAAGATAGTGAAATTATTTTTCATTGTTTTTTTAACTCATGGCCAACAGTATTTAGCAAATGACCAGACATTGTGCTGAGACTAAGTATGTAAGGGATGAGAAATACAGGGCTGCCTTCAAACAGTCTACAATGTAAAGGTTAAGAACCAACAAACAGTTGAAACACAGTGGAGAAAGTATCGTAATTTAAGTATACCTGGTGTGTGAACTGAAGTTCAGAGGATTGTCATCTAGCAAAGCTTGGAGTGGGATAGAAAAGAGGATCAGGGCACTGTTTCTGGAGAAAGTGAACCTAAGGTGAATCTGGAGGAAAGACAATGAATTAAGGAGGAGAAGGGATCCACGAATATGACATTCTTTCCAAGAATGAAGTTGGCTGCCACAGGCCGTTAGGCATGGCTGAGACATAAGCCGCTTCTCCAGGAAGGGAGCTAAGTAGGGCTACAGACGTATGGCCACATCAGAAGGAGTTTGTTATTCCTAAATGAGATGCCTTGTTCTTTTTTCCTCACTTTTGTTTACAAAGGAGACTTGGCTGCTCACAAGTAAATGTTTCATGTAATTTCTTAAGCATTTGAGATGCTTCAGGAGCATCTAAATAAGTATCATTTGTTCTAGCAAAATCAACCCATTATTTCTCCCCTGGGGAGTGTGTAACCAAAGGATCTAAGGTTATACCTGTTTTCACATCTTTTTTCCGCTTGCTAGGAAATAAAAAATGCAATTTTAGTATTAAAATTATAGTCATTTCTTTCACCCCAGATTGAATTCATTCAGAGACTTCTTACATTTCCATGATTAAAAGAATGTGTGTGTCTGTGTCCTATAAGTGAGTCAACATTTATGAGAGTTGATAAACCTATCAGGGTCAATAAGAACAAATTGCTTGTACATATGTTAATATGAAATCACTTATGCGAGTTTGATTTGTGTAAAATAAATCATTAACATGTACATATTTAATTTCAGCTTCAAGTGATGCGGCTCTTGAAACAAGATTTGTAATCCCAAATGTTCTCACTTGTTATTTTTGTAAAGACCAGATTGAAATTTAACCATCTTTATCCTAAATCAGTGGACTGTCAGAGTAAACTAGCTCTTAGAAATAAAATTAGATTGAAAAATATTTTAATGCCCCCTTCTAAGTATGAAATTATAATATTAATGAAACTATTATATATCCTTCTGAAAAGAAGCTTATGAATATGACTTTTCTGCTCTGTCTCAACATAAAATCACATTAGGGATGTACTTTGTACATCTTTGTGGTTAGACAGTCTGAAACCAAGGTTGTGCAATTGCATGGATTCAATAACTTGGCGAAAGCTTTTGTTTTCTTTAAATTTTCTACTTAGTTTTTGAACAATCTGAACCTTGAAAGGATTTATCAGAAGGTGAAATCTTTGCTTTTACAGAAATCTTTGCTACCATCTGTAAACAGTAATTACTAGTCTTTATTTTAGGAATTGACATATGGGTTTCCTAAATTATAAGAAATTATTTTTTTTTTGACATTTCTCATGATATCAGCAAGGTTAGACAAGATATCATCATTTAAGCAGCAATTATTCACATCTTTTGAGTCACAAATACCGATGAGTATCTGACCAAAATTATTTACCTTGATCAGAAAAATATACATATGTGCCATTGCGTGTAAGACAACTTCAGGGATTTTCAGCCTGTATGTGGGTCACTGCTTAAGAATGCTCCCTTCAGAAAATAAAATATCCTTGGAAGAACAAGCTGCCTTTCTTAATTTGGGAGAAAGACGAACTTAAAGAAATAACTACCAGCAATGATTCACAATGAAAATGTGGTACCAGTATTCCTTGAAATGTCTGCACATAAAAGAAAATGATTTTTCATGGCCTTAGTGTTCATGTCGATGTTATAAGAATAATATGCAGCTCTGAATGCTCAAACAGAAGTTTCCAAAGGTGGATGTTTCTTAGGTAAAAGTCCTAAGTAGTATCCAACACCAATGGGTTCTTCAGTCGGTTCCCGGTGGGTACCACAGTGGCGAGTTGGCTTTTGTTGTTGCTGATTTTAGACTTCAGATTCGTTACCAAGTTCTGTCTAAGAATATTCAGTCAATAGAAAAAATACATATGTTAAGTAATATTAAGGGGATTCCACTTTACTTTGGACCATTTAGATTTCATGTCTGCTTCCTTGAGTTGTTCCATATTGTAATTTCTTACAATATTAAAATCAAATACACGTAGATAATTCAGTTCCAATTAGATGGATTAGCATGATGGTTCAAAATTAATGTTTCTTTTATGTTTGATAACACACTATACAATCAATGATCTTCACGATTGTGATCCTGAGTTAACAAGAATAAGTGAAATTAAACTGGAAAAAAAACGTTAAAAAGATAAAGAAACAGTGTCATGTTCATAGAATGGAGTACCTCTCAGGCATTAAACAAACCAACAAAAACAGTATTGATTTGACAATAGCGTAGATGAACCTCAAAAGCATTTGTTCAGTGAAAGAAGCCCAACACCACTAGTATCTACTGAGTGATTCCAGCGATAGGAAGTCCAAGATCAGGCACAACTAATCCACGATTATCTTGAAATAGTGAATCTTTTGGAAATGGGCATGAAGAACCTTCCTGGGATGATGGAAATGTTTTATATCTTGTTCTGCGTGATACTCACAAGGATACATCTGTTCGTCCACATTCATGAAGTTACGTACTTAAGACGTACGCATTCTATCGTGCATGTATCGTACCTTATCGAGATACCATTTTTAAGATAATAAGTTAAGTTAGCATCTGCGAAAATGTATTTATGGAAGCAGCAATTCGACAGGGTTTTAATAGATGTTATGCAATAAATTTTCTACATCAGATAATACCCTATGGGACTATTGTATCTGAAAACACAATTTGAAAAACGCGCTTAAGCAGCACTGAGTATTTAAAGGAGACATTAAATTATAACCTGCTTTTTCAGAAGTGTTTCCCTCCAAAATGTTTAGAGTTTGGAAAACTGACTTGAGTGGAAGAGCTCATTGATTAATGATTCCAGATAAATGACACTTACTGCAGATAGATGAAGAAGTAAAGATTTGAATTTCACTGTTTGCACCATCAAACTCATTCCAAAAAACTAAATTTCAGTGAATAGAACTAATCAAAAAATGAAACAAAATTTGTTTATTTTGTTCACCCACTAACTTAAGACATGTGTAATAGACTGGTAATAAAGAAGAAATCCGGTTGCTTATTTTCTTAATGATGCTATGAAAATATCTTTTCTTTATTTTTCTCTTTTAAAATTAATTGAGAGCATCAGACTCTCTGGCACATGAATAGATGATTTAATGACTCTTTAGATGAACACAAGTGCACACTTAGAAATGTATGACATGATGAAATGTCATATATAATGTCATACATATTGAAATGCATGACGTAATGACTCAATTGCTAATCTAATTTGATTATCTTACCTACAAAATCATGATAGCCTAGAAAAATTATCTTTCCATTTGGTAGACATCTTAAATAATTGTAATTATTTTGGGAGAAAAATGTGAAACTTTGAGCTCTTTGAAAGCAATATAATGCTGTGGATCTCCTGAGTGCATTCTAGATTTGAGAATGCTGTGATAGTCCACGTTAAATCGGTAGTGGTTCATGTTTAAGCCTACTCATTTCATGAAAATTCATGAAAGTGGATCTTTCCCCTTAAACTCTCAAGACATACTAAATCTGAAAACTTGGATGCTTCCAAATGAGGCTGAAATGCTTTCCTATACTTTCTTAGCAAAGTAATGTGTGATGAGGATTGTGACAGACCCTTTTAACTTGATCTTTGCATCGCTGCTTGTCTCTTGTCTCAACAGATTTTTCTCTGACATTTGTAACTAGGACCGCAGTTCCATTTTTGTCTGTCACTGGTAAACAGGTCTGTTATTTATATCAGCTACAGCCCACACTTGGCAGGAGGTCAGGGATATGTTCTCCCTGGAGCCTTGAACACCCAGCTTACTCAGAAATAATTGGTGATTTCACATTTGTCATCACAAATTGAACAAGAAACCATTTAAATTCTGTGGTTTGTTTTAGCATTCAATTAGAGTACATTAAAATATATGAAGCTGACATTGCCTGAATAAAAATGGGATATGATTTAATAGGATCTGAATCTGGAAGTAAACTTGCTCTCACCAATCGCCACTCATTCCATACATCTTTTGGCTACTGGCTGAACAAGAGATCACAATCATTCTCACTTTTTTTTGTTTCTTACTCCTAAAACACAGCAGAACATGCCAATAGATAAAATAATATGTTTTACATATCATTTGTAGAAAAATATAACCCAACGAAGAATGGAAACTTCCCCAGAGATATTGGTAGGGTTCAGACTGGAAGGTTTGGTTTTTTTTTTTTTTTTTTTTGTATTTGCAAGCTAATTCTCATTCTAAAATCTCAAGTGTATCACAGTTGATACACTCGTTTACATTTGGTTCTTAAATAGAATTTGTGCTAGATATTAAGTCATTTGCTTCTGTGTTTCTGTCTTTTTTTCTTTCATCACCTTGTGTTGAGAGAGGTAATTTTCTTTCAGGTTTTATAAAGAGGCATTGAATGTGGATTAAAGTATACGTATTTATGGAGGTATTATTTGCACACAAAAAACACATGATTTTAAGGACTCAGTTTGATACTTTTTGTCAGTTGTATACATTCATATGACAATTAGCCAATGTATGCACGGAACATGTCCATTACCATAGAAGGTCCTCACACACACCCATGCCCTGTCAGTTCACACCCCATCAGAGGCAACCATTGACTAGCTTCTGTTGCCCTGGAAAAGTTTTCCCAGTTCTTGTATTTCTTATTAATTAGATAATACCATATATTTGTCTTGTTTAAAGTCAATATGACATTTTTGAGATTCATCATAATGTTGTGTGTATCAATAAATCACTCGTTTTCATTGCATGTTAGTACTGCCTTGGGCAATAGACGCTGTAATTTTTCTTCTGATGTTGGACACTTGGGTTGTTTCCAGGTTTTGGCTATTACAAATATAGATTCTATAAACATTTGTGTGTATGTCTTTCATATGGAAGTATTTCTTCATGTTATTTTGGACTTGTTGAGTCATACGGTTTTTACACTTTCAGCTTTATAAGAAACTACCATATAGTTTTCCGAAAAGGTTGTCCAATTTTGTACTCCCTCACCGTGTATGAAAATTCCAGTTGCTCCAGGTCTTCCCCAATATTTGGAACTGTCACTCTTTATAATTTAGACCATTCTAATAGATATGGTTTCAATTTAATGTTGAGCAAATTTTCAGGTGCTTGTTGGTAATTTTTATGTATTGAATTGTGAATTACCTATTCAAGTCTTTAGCCATTTTATTGCATTGTTTATCTTTCATTGTGTATTTGTAAGAGTTGTTTATATATTCTGGATATGAGTCTTTTGTTATATATACGTATATATAACAAATATAAATATAGTAACAAATATGTTATATATATGTAATTTTGTCCATCTATGGTTAGCCTAAATATTTTTACAATGGTATCTTTTTTTTTTTTTTCAAAGATTTTTTATTTTTTCCTTTTTCTCCCCAAAGCCCCCCGGTACATAGTTGTGTATTCTTCGTTGTGGGTTCCTCTAGTTGTGGCATGTGGGATGCCGCCCCAGCGTGGTCCGACGAGCAGTGCCATGTCCGCGCCCAGGACTCGAACTAACGAAACACTGGGCCGCCTGCAGCGGAGCGCGCGAACCTAACCACTCGGCCACGGGGCCAGCCCCTTTACAATGGTATCTTTGATAAGCAGTCATTAATTTTGATTGAGTATAATTTTTCCATTTGTTCTTTTATAGTTGGTTGTTTTTGTGTCCTGTCCAAGAAATCTTGCTACCCCATGGTCAAAGTGAAACTCTCCTATATTTTCTTCCAGATTCTTTCTTTTAAATTCAGGTATATATCCTATCTAGAATTAATTATTAGATGCTGTGAGGTAGAAGTCTAGGCTCACATTTTTTACAGTTTACCAGTTGTTCCAACATCATTTATTGAAAGCATTTAAATATGCTTGGGTCTATTTCTGGATACTCTATTTCTTCCTGTAGTCTACTTATCAATCTTTATGCCACAATGACACTATATTGATAGTAGTAGTATGGTAGGTCTTGCTATCCGCCTTTTGTTCTTCTTTTTCAAAGCAGTGATGCAACAACCTTTCTCTATGTTGCTGAATTCAATTCCCTAATATTTTGTTAACTATTCCTGCATCTATATTCATGAAGTTATTGTTCTATAATGTTCCTTTCTTGTAATGTATTTATCAGATTTTGGTTTCAAGGTAATGCTAGATTTTTTAGAACAAAGTGGAAATTGTTCTCTATTTTTATTTTTCAGGAGTGTTTATGCAGTATCGGTATCCTTTCTTCTTTAAATGTTTTAGAGAATTTACCAATAAATCTAACTGGACCTGGAGATTTTTTATGGTATTTTTTATTATTATGTATCAAACTAACTTAATAGTTATATATCTGTTTCAATTTTATTTCTCCTTGTGTTAGTTTTGACAAATTGTGTCTTTCAAGGAAATGCTTATTTCAAGGAAATGCTTATCTGTTTCCTCCATTATTATCATAAAGCCATTCAAAGTATGCCCTAATCCTCATTTTAACATTTGTGATCCCTTTATCATTCCTGGCATTAACAATTTGTCTTCTTTCTTTTTCTTGATCACTTTTTGTAAATGTTTATCAATTTTATTAAATTTTCAGAAAAGCATTTAACAATCTTTATACCTCGATTTTGCATGTCTACTAAAATATTAATTTCTGTATTTATTTTTATCATTTAATATCAACTTGCTTTAGTTACTTTTGCTTTTCTTCTTTTGGCTTGCTAATGTGGAATCTGAGTTTGCTTGTTTAATACTTTTCCTTAAATCTAAGCACTATTTATCTGCATCCTACGTATTTGATTTGTGGTCTTTACGTCATCACACAGGTCAATATTTTCTAATTTTTCTTGTGATGTTTTCTTCGACTTCCAGGTCTTTAAAAATATTTTCTTACTTTCCAAATATATCGATTTTCTCTGTTTCTCTCTGTCTCTTTCTCTCTCACAAAACACACACACCTACATACACTGCTCGTGCTTTGTTAAAGTCCCTTGGAGACTTTTCACCAATTTAATTGCTATTAATTTATAATTTAATATCCTTTTAGTCAGTGAATATACTCAGTATGATTTCAATCCTTTAATGAACTTTGAGCTTTTTTTTAAGGTGCGGCACTTGATCTTAGTGCATGTTCCATGTGCACTTGAAAATCAATGTATATTCTAAAGTTACTGGGTATACTGTTACATAATGTCAATTAGGTAAATTTCATTGATAATGTAGTTCAGATCTTCCATATTTTTACTGAATATTTGTTTGCTTGTTCCATCTGTTATTAAATGTGAGTGAATTTTTCCTATTTCTCCCTTTAGAACTACATTATTTCCCACATTTTAATGCTTCGTAATTAACATCTCTTACATTGCAAGTCTGCTGGGGAACAATTTTTTCAGCAATTTGCGCTTTTCATTTCATTATCTTCTGAGTTCCCCTGTATATGGTGAATTGTCAGATTTCATCCCTCTTTGTTTCCCTGAATATAATGTGTCTTCTTTCTCTGACTGCTTTAAAGTTTATCTTTAACTTTGGTTTTCATCAGTTTGACAATGGTGTGGCAGCTGCAGTTTCCTTTATATTTATCCTGTTTGGGGACTGTCTAGCTTCTTGCCTTGTTTGGGTGATGTATTTTATCAACTTTAGAATTTTTTGGCCATTTTCTTTTCCAATATTTATTCTGCCCCGTTCCATGTCTCATCTCTTTCTGAAATTCCAATGTACATATATTACAGCATTCAGTATTGTCCATCAGATGTCACACGCTCCATTTTGTTTTTTTTATTCTTTTATTTAAATTTTTTGTTTATTGGTTTGAATACTTCTCTATTGATGTGTCGAAAGTACATATACTTTTCCTTTTGCTGTTTCAGTCTCCTGTTGAACAAATTTAGTGAATATGCCATTTCTCATACTATAGTTTTTAATTTGCAGTATTTCCTTGTGGTGACTTTTTATAGTTTTTGTGTCTCTATCAAAATATCCACTCTTCATTCTTTTGTTCATCTTCTACATTATCTACTATAATCTATCTATCTATCTGTCTATCTATCTATCTTAGTTATTTTAAATACTTTGCCTTATAATTTCAATATCTGGACCATCTCTGTGTCTGCTTTTATTAACTGTCTTCTCTATTAAGAATGGGTTACCCATTTTTAGTTCTTTGGATTTCTCTTGATCTTTGATTTGCATGCCAGCAATTCCACATAAAAGAATAGTAGAATGTGAAATATAATCTTTTACTACAGGGAAAAATGTGTCCATTTTTTCTATCAAGCCCCTAGAGTGTGAATCTGAGTCAGTCTGACCTCTGGCTTAAAGAAATCTATGCTTTTTGCAGCTTTGGTTTGATTTAATTTACTAACAGCTTCAGATGTTTTAAGAGCATGCTCTAGGCTTTATTTTCAGCATACTTTACAGCTGAGCACTTGCATGACTTCTTTCCAGGGTGGTCTCTCTTATTTACAGCTTTTAGATTTGCTAAGGATTTTCCCTTTGTTCTCTAATCCTGCTTCTACATTTGTGTTTTTGAGAGAGCTCTCTTGCCCTGATGCCTTTCCCCCAGCCTTTAGAGGACCATTGTCCTACGATCTCTGAATATCAGGAATGCTTTGGAGTAACTCTCTACGCTCTTGTTCCATGCTCCAGCCTTCAGAGTGTGGTTCTGTGATACCTGAGTGAGGTTTGAATACCCTGTAGGGGACATATACCAACTGTCTCCCCCTGCCCCCTGGCATGCGCACGCATTCAACAGAGACCTGGTGTTAAGAGTTAGTGTGAAATGCAGATTCCCTTTTTGGCTGACCCTCCTCAGAATTCTAATGCATCTCACCAGCCCACGTGGTTATAGAAAGTTAGTTGCAATTTTGACTTTTGAACGGATCTTTCCCTTTGTCTTCTTGCTGTCTGCCTTCTCCCACTTCTTCTTTCATTCCATCAGGGATAAGAATAGCCATTGGTCATTTCTCTCATACAAACAGCTCATCTCTTTTATAATTTAATTTAGGTAGGTTTCTTGGCTTCTTCAAATCTCAGATGTGTTTATAATAAATGTGATTTGAACCATATCTAGTTTGTTTTGGTTGATAGAGTAAGAGTGATTTTCTCTTGTTACTTTCTATATACTCAACGGAAGCAGAAGACCAAATATAAAATTTAAATTGAATGCTTATCAAAAAGGAAATGAGGGAAGATATTCATTTAACCAATTGTGGTTTATATATATGAATATTTTATATAAGCATATTTATAAGTGTATGTATACAAGTATATAATGTATGTGAGTATACATACTTTATATGTGTATGTCTATATACTTGTATAGAAATATAAGTTTATATTTAACTTATGTTTCTCTTTTGGTATGTTTTGGTATAATTTTTGGTATAAGTACATGGAGATATATATATATATATATACACACACATATATATTTATATAGTATATACTCTATATAGTATTTATACATATACAAGTATACATATATATTTGTGTGTATATATATTACATATATACATCTATATACTTATAATGTATATACTTATATACAGTATATACTTACTTATACATATACACACATATGCTTGTATACTTATATAGAAATTCATACCTGTGAACCTGCTGAAGTCTTTTGTATTTATGACATAATGTAAGGTCTAACCATTGAGGACAATAATGGAAGTTTTTTTATTGGTATTCAGTATTATATGACCTAGCAATGTAGAAGAAAGAGGCTACTTAAAGCTTTCCACATTAGAGGCTTCAATTCACAGACCATTTTGTAATCCCTGCTTATTCAAGTCTCCATAAAGTTATTTTAATAGGTTTTATTCAAAATTCCTATCTTAGGAATGCATTCAGTCTTTTGTAACCCCACATATTAAAAAGTTCAAATAATTGTATTTTTACAAAAGTGGAATGTGGCATATAACACTTTATAAATTGGAGAATGCACATGTAGGATGAAGATAAAAGGTATTAGGAATTTTCTGTTGAAGGAGAATCTCTTGGGAATTATAGTGTCTATGACCCTCTCTATTTAAGAGTAGATGGAAACCATACCCTCCCAGCTCAGACACTCTAAAAGTGAAAATGACATCTTCCCCAGGACAAGAGGTTGAATTCACTTCTCTTCCACGCACTTCCCTCTTTTCTGGCATTCCTAACTGAATCATGCATGCTTTATAGTTCTATTTTAACACAAACACTGCCTAATGTCATTCCTTGTTTGACTAAATTTGCCTAGCTAAACATCAGTCTGGTCTGTTTCTTCCACATCTGCTGCTGTTCAAACAGCAACCGTTATTATTTAGTTTGCCATTCTTTGAGTTATCCATTAGGGTGGGTTCAGCTGCCTGGTTCTTCTGGGCTGGGCTGCTCCATGGCTTTGGCCAGTACATGTCAAGCCAAATGGCTGTCCTCCTGGAGGCTGGCTGGCAGTTGACTGAAGGATTCCTGGTCTAGGATAGCCCCAGATGGGACAATTTGTCTGGAGTGACAAAGGACAGTACAGATTCAAGAGAGAGATGGGGAAATAGATTGCACATCTTTATAGAAGGAATTTACATTGGAAGGGCACGGATATAAAGAAAAGTGAAAACCATGGCCAAGATTACAATCAATCCACCAAGCTGAATATTCCTTCAGTCTAGCTGATATTCTTGACTACCTCCTTCCTTCCACTTTGTCACTCCCTACCTCAGTTGCATGCTCTGGTTCATTCTGGATTGCCCTGTTTATTCTAACCTCTCCTTGGCATAAATTATATATCCCTACTAGTCCCAAATAGGATTTTATGGTGTGCAAGTTTCCATTTCAAGGACAATTGTATAATCAGTGATTATGTCCTTGTAGTTAATATATGATTTAGAATGAAATAATTCAAGTGGATAATACTGGCTTGATGTGGGACCCATAAGCTTAATAGTAAAGATTTTCCTGGGGGAAAGGAACTGATAAAATGAGGGACTTTCGATGTATTGAATTATTCCTTACCTTTATGTAAAATTATATCCATTCCTCCAAATACATCATTAAGCATTCCTAGTATCAAATTTCTACTTAGAAAAAAAGGAGGCCTGCAATTTGAAAAAAGTATGAAAAAGTATAAATCTGTATTGTCCAGTGCATCCAACATGTAGCTATTTACTTTGAAAGTGAAATCTATTGAAATTAAATAAAAATTAAAAATCCAGGTCTCCATTCATACTGGCCACACTTTGTGCTCAGATCCACATGTGCCTCATGCCTACCACAATGGGTGACATAGAGGTAGAATATTTCCATCTTTACAGAAAGTTCTGTTGGACATTGCTGAGGTACATAGCTGGGGGATATGTAAATCACTTAATCATAGAACTTCTGAAACTATTAACGACTGGTGACTATAATTCCAGTCTTTTGGTTCTGGCTAAGGGAAAACAAAGATGGCCCACCCTTGACATCTTTCTGTTAGAAAGTTTCAGGGATCTATTGGCCTGTGGAGGTTTTGTAACTCTGAACTCTATTGTCCTAGTTCTTTGAAAGCCGCTAAATTCACATACTTTTTTAATTAATCATGGATATTCTAATTATCCATATTTTAACCTGGGACTCCAAGTGCCAAAATCTCCATGTTTCTTAAGCTGCTCACTGTTGAACTTACTCTGTGATGGCAAAGAGTACCAAGAAGAAGATATTCCCATTGAGTACAATTTCGAAAAGAGAAACCAAATCATTGGTAAAGACAGAGAGTATGGAGCTTTGAATGGAAGAGATTATAGCTGGCCTCTGTCATTGCAAAATGGCAGAGAAAAAAAATAGGCCCTGTCACTCTGATACTCTCTGTCTTTATTAATAACCAAGAAGAGAGAATGACGTTGCCTCAGTTGGACAACCAAAACTGTTGATAATTTCATGACTTGCTCTTAAAAAGCATGAGACTCCATTTTGAATTCTGTCCAGCGAGTGATTGGTTAGCTCGCTGCTCTGTTATTGAAAGCATTCCCTCTCTTGTTGATCATGTGGATTAAAGAGTATTTACTATGGGCGTAATTGTTGCATAAACTACTGGAACCACATCACATAAAGCTGAAGTGTGATGGTGTAGCCTCATCAGCTTTCTCTATGTGTCTTAGTTTAAATTTATTTAAGGGCTGGAGGTTGTTCCTTAAAATGACCCTTATGCCTTATGCCTTATGCCATATGCCTTAGTTACTTGTTCAGCGTTAGCAAACAGCAAGTTGACACTGAAGTCCAGTTTTCAATGGACTCTGGGTAGTACTTGAGTGGAAGAGAAATCAAGCTGATTTCAGTGCCAATTTTGGCCTTTTTCACAGAGTGACAGCTGAAGCATTATATACCCAAGCAGGTGGTCAAGTGAAGATTATACACCACTAATTTCTTGCTTGTCCTGGGACAGGTGACTTCTTCTTATCTGAGGAGAATATTTTGTGAAATTGTGCGATGGTTATCCGCACGTCCTTAGGATAATTAGGTGAATCATTCTGTTGTAGATTTTTCAATGAACTTGCTCATGTTTTCTTGAAAAAGAGATGTGTACGCCATTCAAAAATGCATGATTTGGTTGATTTCAGTAGATGACGAGCTGAATTAGAGATTCCTTTTTTTGTCTGGAGAAATCCCATTTTGGTTTCTAATATTCACAGACGTTGCCTTCCAAAGTAGATTAAAAGATTGCCTCATTGACAGGAAGTTTTTGCCCAATTGAAGACGGACTTGGATGGTGGGGAGGAGTTGGCCTTTGTCTTATCAGCAGTTGCTTGGAAAAGGAGATCACGTCCAGGGAAAACTGAGGAGGAGGTGCTGTAGCCTAGTACTTGCTTTCTCAGATAATGTTTCAGACTAAATTTTGTACTGATGTTTTCTTTAAGAACCTAAAGGCAGCGGCTGCCACATAATTGAGGGGAAAGGGACATTAACATGACATCCGGTGCTGGCCACAATTCTGAAGTCATGAAAATATCTCACTTAGGTGAGCTACTTACGTACACTCATTGCCTGTGCCTTCAAAGAATGCATAAGTCTCTTCCCTTCTCTTATGGCTGATACTTATAAATGCCAAAGCTAAAATGGTTAACACATGCCCAAGAGCTAAGAAGACTTCAGATAGATTACATATACATTAACTTAGCTCATCAGATCTCCTGGAAACACAGTGGTAGATCCTGGTCACCAATATGTTTTCCTGCTTTGAAGTGGCTACTTATTAGGGCAAAACTACAGGTTGATATTCTATACAAGGTGTGAAGAGAAAAAGCCACTCCTTGAAAGTGTGTGTCTATGACCTCAGAATGCATTTATGAGCACTCTATTTGGCACCTGTGCTATAAAAGTCTCCTACATGACCTTACTTCCAAACCCTGAAAGTGGTGGTCGATATGGCTAGTCTGAATGTGCTGCTCCAGCCTGTATCTAGGGTCAAGGCTGTGGTTTGTGTCAGGTGTGTTTCATCTCTATTTATTCTGGAGTCCAGGGAGGAGGAGAGAGTGGCATATCACTGGAAGTCAAGCATAAGCCTACCAGTGCAGGCGCTTTCTCATCCTCTCTTCATATCATATAGACTCATGTTCCATTGACCAAAGAAACTCGTATGGTCCAACCCAAAGTCAAAGGGATGAAGATACATGGCAAGGTTGTGGATGTATAATTCATGGCAGCAGAGTGAAAAATTGGGGATGATTACTGAATCTTCCTTCCTCAAGTGCTTTCTTGTGTAATTTGGACAATAAAATATTCACTGATAAACAAATATAAAACATACACTTAAGCTCTGAGAGATTGATCGGTAAGGGGCTATCAGACATGATTAGCATTAACTCATTGAATAAACTGTTTTGAGTCAGGCATGGGATATGGAAATGTCCAAGACTGAGGCACTGGCCTGATGCTTCCATGGCTCCAAACAGGAAATCATGAATTGATGTGAAAGGGAAATGGGATATCTACAAGCAAAGGGCATACATTTACACAAAATATGGAAGCTTGAAGGAAAAGTGAGATTTCAGGAGGAGCATAGAATTCAGAGTCAGAAGACGAGAATTGGGATATTGGGTCTACCTTCATCAGATTATACCTCTGAGAATCAGTATTCTCTGTGAGGATAGTAAATCTGGGTGACTTGACTTTGTAGGCTTCACCTACCCTAAAGCAGGATTAACAACTTCATGGAAGAACTGCCAAATTGCAGTAATGATATAGAGACCCTTAGAGTTTAATGAATTTGCTGAAGTCACTTAATGAATCAATGGAAGATTGAAAATGTGGAACCAATGCTTCCAAAATGGGCAAATAATCATATCAGGATTCCTGATAATTCTTGGAGATACCATTTGTTCTGCTTGTTGGGATTTTTCTTTCCATGACCTTTATGACAGAGTGTGAGTGTTTTATTATAAATCTCCTACCATATTGATTTGGATATAAATCTGTGACACATATATCCTGCTAAGATACTCTGGTGCAATGTACTATTCTTTTTTCCAGCTTTATTGAGATATAATTGACAAATTAAAACTTTATATAAGGTGTACAATATGATGATTTGAAATATGTATCCATTGTGAAATGATTACCACAATCAACATGCTCTGCTTTGGTGACTTGGTTCATGGGTTCAGATCCAGGTACGGACCTACACTGCTTGGCAGCCATGTTGTGGTGGTGACCTACATATAAAGTGGAGAAAGACTGGTACAGATTTTAGCCTAGGGCTAATCTTCCTCAAGGGAAAAAAGAGGAAGATTGGCAACAGATGTTGTCTCAGAGAAAAACCTCTTCACACACACACACACAAAAATAATACCGTCCCTAAAAAATTAATATGAAAGGAAATGGATTCAGTAGGAAGAGGAATATATACAATTTTAGAATAAAAAATTGATTATACTTATATATTTATACTTTCCTAAGGAAACACATCATGATGTCATGATGTAATAGGTGGCCACGTTGTTTCTCACTGCTCTCTCTATACACACACACATAAATATATCTTATTGCTTTATATGTACACATACATATATATCATAGCTATATATATATATGTTACTAATCTTATGGTACCACCATCATATATGTGGTCTGCTGTTACTGAAATGTCATTATGTGGTGCATGACTGTGTGCATATATACCGATATATATATGTATAATTCCTGTAAGGATATAGATATCTCATTGGAATATATATCTCATTGCTATATATAATATATATTTTATATATAAAGCAAGTAAATAAATTTATGGAACTGTTATCATGGATTGACCCCCTTGAGAGGATAACATGGTAGACCTTACTTACATAGCTTCTGTTTAATTAGAATTATGATTCTCATTTCTGGAAAAGAATTTAGTGATTATTCAATGATCTTAACCACCAAATTTCATCCAAAAAAGGCACTTCACTCACCTCTCACAACAGGTTGATTTTCCATTTTAATTAGATGTGATTATGGGACTTTAGTTTTGTGAAGGAAACATCCACAAAATCATTGTAATTGGGTGCTTATTTACTTTCTCAGAAACCATGATTGAATTTATTAAAAGTAGGCAAAATCACCTGAAGCAATTTTAAAGATCTATTTTTAATTCTGTACTTCATTTGGATTCTTTTTCCCTGCGATCTAAACAGAAATATACATACATTTATTTCCCCTTGTTTAATTTCCATTTCACATTGGTTTTCCTATTAGTTCTGTTTCTGAATTTAATTAACATTTTACATTTCTTAATTTATTTCCTGGACTTAAGTAATTTTGTTTTATTAGCACTTCAAAGTCAGAGGGAACTCCAAGCAGAGGCCTTAATTGCGTGTGTAGTTAGTTTCCTGTTACAGACAAACTGATACATAGTAAGTGGTCTTTAACCTTTTAAATGTTCACAGGAAAAGTAGAGTGTAAATGCCTTAAATTTATTTTACATATTAATTTTCTCCAAACTTCCGTGAAATAATTAAAAATACATAAAATAATATATATTGCTCTCATTCAAAATAATCAAAATCCAGTACATTTGTTAACACATCACAATTTTTTAAGCCCAAACATCTATTTTCCTGAGACTCATAGACAAGAGCTGTCTATCCTAATTCAAGTTTAGTGAGATTTGCTGCATTGTGTTTTTTTGGTTTGCCCTTTCTGGAAGAGACTTCTACACAGTTGTCATTTGGAAAAAAAATAGGTGATACAGTCCATTTTAGGGATTTTTCTCAGGAAATGATGGAAGAAGGATTAAGGATTTCAGCAAAGATATTTATTATCACACAATTATACTTCATCTTTCCAAATATATAGCAATAGAGAGTTGTATAAATTATTTGTATATATTATATATACATATTCCATCTATATATATATCTGTGCATTCCATCAATTACTGTGATAATACAGAAAAACATCTAATAGCAAAGGAGATTGCTTATATTATTTATCAACTGAAAAAAGGAATATTTCAAAAAATGTGTAGAGCATATAAATATTATGGTAAAACATCACATAATATGTGTTTCTAACCATAGAGAAAGCATGGAGGTATATATATATATATATATAAAACAAATTGTTATCTCTAAGGAGTAGAAGAGGATTATGTTTTTCTTTGGGCTTTTTGGTCCTTTGCAGATTTTTTGACAATGTCTATGTTTGTCCATATAATGAGATAAAATAGTGAAATGGTGTTGAAGATAAGTATTTAAAAATGTACATTGCTGCTATTTTGAACAGCTTAATTCGAGAGCATAGGCACAGGATTGTGGGTCTAGAAACATACGGGTGGTGTGTTAAAATTTAATATATAGTGACAATACTATCCACTCTTTCTTTAGTATTTTCAGAATCGTCTTTGCCTTCCTAGATCATTAATGCCTGGAGGATGATGGTAGGGAAAAGATGATACATAGTTGAAATCCTTTCTGATTAAAGCTAACAAAGAATAAACAAAGTCATATCCAATTTGAAATAAATCATGGAGAAGAAATAACTATTAGACGAGACTATAAAGCGTATTAACACGAAAACAACACTCTCCCAACTTCTTCTTTCGTTCATATTCCTTTGGTCTTCTTACCTTATATACCGTATATGTAACCTTCAGAATACCCTTTAAATTGGCCTTGAATGGTTGCCGTGAGTTTATTAAGGAAAATCTCAGGCTTGGGAGAGCTTCACATGGAAGAGTTATTATGGATTGGTGGTAGAGACTGTGGTGACCTTAACTAATCCCATCTTCAGAGTGACATACTCATCTCTCATCTTCTGGAAATTTTACCTGCTGACTTCTCTCAGCTTCATCTCTTTCTGAAAATTGTCCTAGATTTCAGAGCATTATCTACCCTCGAGTTTGCACATCCCTCAAGTGGTGGATCTTGGCCAATGATGGATTGGTGTGAAGATAAAAGCATTTGGCCATTTACTTCAATTGAGAGAACTCTGATTCTAGCTTCAGAGCTCCCGAACAGGTATACAGAGTCTCTGTTGCAATTGTAGGCAAGATCTAGGATTTTGATCAGATTTAAGTCTTAATTTTTAGCAAGATTGCTTCATAAGTGGCATTGAGTTCTTCCATCAGGATCTACATAGTGCATGGTTGTCTCTCTTTTGGAGGTGTTAGAAGACCTTGATAATCGTTGTCTAGATCCATTACTTCATAAAGGGCTGAAAAATAGTGACAATTTACTTATACTCATCTTCTTTAATTTTTCACCTCCCTGAAACTCCAATAACTTGTCGAGTTTGTGTTTTGTGCGCCTGGAGGAAAGTATCTTTCTTACTTTGTTGACTGGTGGCACATAGCATATATCTTTGAGTATAATTTCAGAAGAAATAAAGATAATTTATTGGAGCATATTAACTTCTCATTATTACCTGTGGTGTGAATTATTTCTTAATGATTCTAATGCCTCTAATATACGAGATAAATTAAGTCCAACAAAATAAGGGTGAGAGAAAGAATCAAATGAATTGTGAAAATTAGATAAATATGCAATAAATTATAATACCCCTCTTAAAAGACAAATAGAATGATTTCAGATATCATGATTTTAACTTCCAACTTCCTTTATTATGTGGTAGTGCCATAGTCCCTAAATTTACGTAGAAACAAAATGAGCCATAATGGTGGTTTTAGCTTGTGCCATGTATTAAAGAAATCTTACTTTAACACCAATGTACATTTTAAATCAAAGGGAAATTGATACAATGGTGGAAATTTGGGAATATCCCTGGAACACAAATGGTCTGAAAGTTTGCAGTCCCACAGGTTGTAAATCACTGAACAGGACAAGGCTAATTTGATAATATTCCAGGCAGTGTTCCCAGAACTCATCATTTTTTCTGCTCTCCACCACACACTGAAGAAAAGAATTAGAATTAGGCAGCAGCACAAAGTATTTTTAAAACACTGGCTAATTAACCTACTTGTTACTTTTGTCATGTAAGGTGTTAATGTTTGCTGGTGAGAAAAGAGACTTGGACCTTGAACACCTATACGTTTCAATAGCCATTTTCTCACACAAAGTATAACCCGGATTAATAAGGTCACAAAAATATTGGTCAGAACAGGTGCTGAGATTGAAAGAAAAGAAAAGGTCCATTGATTCCTTACAGTTGGCTTACTATTGCCTTATATTTAGAGATGGTGATTTGCGTATATAGGAATATATTTTTAAACGAATTATTTTCTTATCTCTTAAAAGAATCATGTATGAATTATAATCCCTCAGGTTTCACAGCCAGATCGTCCAGGATCCAAAGCCTAATGCTGGCACTTCTTAGCTGTGTATTCTTGGCCAGTTGACTGAACTCCACCTATTTTGAGTATCCATTGTGAGAATTAGAGCTAATGAAGCTGAAAGTCTTGGCACAAGGTAGCTATTCAATAAAGTGCAGCTATTACTCTGTGGCCGAGGCATGGATCTGGCGAAGATTTGAAAATACATCTCTGAACATAGCTTTTCAGAGGGCCCTCCACTACCTTTTGTCTTTTTACCATTCATTTATTTATTCACACATTTATATAACAAGTTTTAAGCACTGCCCACTCGCTGAGCATAAAGATACATGACACATGCATTTTATGACATCACATTCTAGTCAGAGAGAAAGATAAAACAGCCAACAGTGCAATAAATGAGCCAGAGGATAGATTGAGGTGGACGTAAGGATTCAAATGGCACATGTCCATGGGTGAATGTGTACTGAGTATGTAGCCGAGGATGGGTGCCATGAGAGATAGTCAGTAATAAACAGAGTCTAGTATAACTTAATCTCAGAAGTGTTGTCATATCTCATATATTTTCTCATATTTTATTCTTTAGAAGCACATTCCTAGTGCCATTCCAAGCATGCAAGTTCTAACTCCTCATTTTATTTCTAAGTTGCATGGTACCTGACACAAATGTCAGTGAAATAAACATTTGTGGGTTGAATGAATGAACTAAACCCGGAACCAAGGCAGGACGTTACTCCTAGTGTCGACAGGATAATGATGATGATGATAATAATGGTTATGGTAACACTTTATAGCACTTAATAGGAGCCAGCCACTCTTCTAAGCACTTTACATACATTTAGCCATCTGATTGATCTCTGTAGTAGCCTTTATGAGGCAGTTAGTGGTCTATTCAGATTCTGCAGATGAGGACAATGAGGAACAAAGAGGTGGAGTAACTGGCTTGAACTCACACTGCAAGGGTGTGTCGTATCAACGATTTGGACTTGGGAGGTTTGGCTTGGACGTCCGTGCTCCTAAACAAGACATTGAAGCCCTTCAACAATAACCAGATATTTCAAAAATATAAATGATACAAGCTTCCCTAATATAGATACAATTTATAAATAATGTTTTGCTTTGAGGAATTCTACCTTTAGAAAATTAAAAAATCAAGCAAACCACTCAATCAACACCATACACATTAGGAACCCACACATCTCCAAGTGGGAGAAGTCCATTAAAATTCTGTGGTATGTATTTCAGATGCCTTCTGTTCCCCTTTGCCCTAGAGTTGGCAATCTGTCTCCTCCTGGGACCTCCATCAGGCATCAGAGGCCGTCGAATCAGTTACTGCTGTGTAAATTATCCAGTGGCGCAGCCCACCAGAGCCAGGACTTTGGTCCAAGTGAAAACATGCCTAGATTGACCCAGTGGACTACAGAAAACCACTATCAACCAACATGTTCAAATTAGCATATCAACACGAGCGCCAGGACTCATAAAAACTAAAAAGTAACTTAGAATACCTTTTAGGATCCATCTAGTAATGCTGAGTGCTATTAGTGGTTCTGGTTGAATCAGAACTTAAGCGTTAGAAGCTGGTTCTTCTCATCCCCACTGCTTAGTTTTTTGACACACAATAGGTGCTAAGTAAATATTGAAAAGATTAGTGGAGTCTATTGATTTTCCTTCTTTATCATTCTTTCCTTCAGAATTTTGTGACTTTCAAAGTCTATATGAAAAGTTATGATTCCCAAGATAAAACGTCACGGCTGACCAAGAAATATGTGACCTGAATCATTAACAATAAAAGCTTTTTTCCCTGTGGATTACAACAGACAGTAAACAGTAATCCAGTGGGTAAACTCAGATTGAAACCATAAATTCATGAAAAATCAATCTCTGCTCCCTGTGGGCGGCGCTAAGTTTATGGCTATTTGAAAAATGATAACAAAAGAGTATACTACGATTATCAAAAAGTAGTTTAAATATAAGGCCCATCAAAAATGAGCTGTGTTCAGCTTTTATTTCAGTAAATTCTATGACTTTTATTTAGAATTGTGAATGATGGGACAAACCTTTGTGCTTATTTCAAGTGGAACTTTCTTTACTTGAAACTCATAAGCAAACAAGTCCTGACCTCTCGGAAGCCAGCCTTTTGTTTCACATAAAGCTAACCATCACATCAGCGTGGGCGCCTGCTCTGAAAAAGCACAAATGATTGTAGATTGAGCGATGTCCACTTAAAATGTTCCATAGCCCCAATTATTCGTGGTCAGTCTCATCTGACTCCTTTCATTTTGATTTTTGTTTGTTTGTTTGTTTTAGGAAGGTTAGCCCTGGCCTAACATCTGCCACCAATCCTCTTTTTGCTGAGGAAGATTGGCCCTGAGCTAACATCTATGCCCATCTTCCTCTACTTTAAATGTGGGACGCCTGCCACAGCATGGCTTGATAAGTGGTATGTAGGTCTGCGTCCAGGATCCGAACTCGTGAATCCCCGGCCACTGAAGTATAGTGCGCAAACTTAACTGCTACGCCACAGGGCTGGCCCCCCGTTTTTTTTCTCCGCAAATACACATGTCATTACTATTTTAACTTGCCAGTGATTATGAAGACCAGGAGAGTTCATTTGAAGGACATCCTATTGGATGTGCGGGTCTCCTCTAAATCTAATTACAGTGTTTGTGTCCCAAAGCCCCCTGCCTCTCCCCTTGCTATCTGATGAAGTGCAGGTGAATGAATGAAGTCAATTTTGTACACCTGCCACCTAGGAGTCAGGAGCCAGACCCATCACCAAGATAGGATGATGTTCACATGCTACCCGATATGCCAACCATGCTCACAAACACTTCTTAACTATATCAAGAAGATCAAACATCAATCAAGAAGCTTGATTATATTGAGACTTGAGTCAAGAACACAGATTATTTTAAGCTACTAAGTAGTTATAATTCACCTGTTAAAATCGAAGTGTTAATTCTCCCAGGGAAAATATTTGTGAATCATATATCTGACAAGGGGTTAATCTCCAAAATGTATAAAGAACTCATACAGTTCAACCACAAAAAACCAAACAGCCCAATCAAAAAATGGGTAGGGGATATGAACAGATATTTTTCCAAAGAAGATATACAGATGGCCAATAGGCACATGAAAAGATGTTCAACATCACTAATCGTTAGAGAAATGCAAATCAAAATTGCAGTGAGATATCATCTTACATCTGTTAGAATGGCTATAATCACCAAGACAAAAAATAACAAATGCTGGAGAGGATGTGGAGAAAAGGGAACCCTCATACACTGCTAGTGGGAATGCAAACTGGTGCAGCCACTATGGAAAAGAGTATGGAGATTCCTCAGAAAATTAAAAATAGAAATACCATACAACCCAGCTATCCCACTACTGGTAGTTACCCAAAAAACTTAAAATCAATAATTCAAAGAGACTTATGTACCCCTATGTTCATTGCAAAGTTATTCACAATAGCCAAGATGTGAAAGCAACTCAAGTGCCCATTGACTGGTGAATGGATAAAGAAGATGTGGTGTACATATACAATGGAATACTACTCAGCCATAAAAAAGACAAAATTGTCCCATTTGCAACAACATGGATGGACCTTGAGGGTATTATGCTAAGTGAAATAAGTAGACAACGCATGATTTCACTCACATGTGGAAGATAAAAAAACACATGGGCAAAGAGAACAGATTAGTGTTCACCAGAGGGAAAGGGGGTTTGGAGGTAGACATAAGGGGTAAAGCGGCACATTTATCTGGTGATTGACAAATAATAATGTACACCTGAAATTTCACAATATTATAAAGTATTATGACCTCAATAAAATAATTTTTAAAAAATCAGTGTTAATTCTCCCTGGAAGATGACTTTAATAGTTTGGCAATCAATTTCCCAGGCTTATTTTTTTTTGACTCCTTCCTTTCCCTGTACCCAGTATATGTCTTTCAGCTTCACTTATGTCTGATCCTTCTCATCTCAGTCCTTCTGAATTATTTTTTCTGTGATCTCATGACATCACTTTTTGTGCAACCCTACCACTTTGAATTTTGTCTAGAGTAGAACATCCTAGCAAATGACACACCATAATTCAAACTTTTATAACTAGATTTCTGAGAACAGCCAGGTCATTTGGAGAGAGACACAAGTAACTCGAGTCTTATAAATTTAAAAAATGATAAAATTTGAAGCAACTTTTTTTCTTGGATTGCATCAATACTTTTGTAAGAAGAGTCTCCCACTTGCCTGCCGTGCTACCTCCTGCTGACTTATTTCTTTTTACTCTTGAACAAGAGTCATTAGTAATAGTTCCCATTTTTAGTTCTTTAATGAAACTGTTATATTTTTACAAAAACATTTCCCTTTAAGAACCAGGGAACAATTAGTTTTCATATATATATATCTTTATTTTAATATATTTTACATTATCTATTTAATACATATTTTTAAATTAACATGTTGGCATAGAAATAAGTGAAATCAGAAATTATCTGGGGCAATTGACCTGAACATCATTTAATAATAAAAATCAAGGCATTATTCTACTTTCTATTGTGTATTTTCCAGGTCACATAGAAAAAAACTAAGCCATCACATCATTCTGGCAAGTTACTGCCAATATACCTCCCATGAAGTATTCTTTCTTTTATTTTTCCTGTTTCTGATCTATTAATCATGGAGAAAAACAGGAAATAGTCTCACTACTTAAATGCGCAGAAAAATACTATGGATTCGTTAGTAATTCAAATGCACTGAATCCATCATTCCTTTCCTCAAGAGAACCAGAGAAGTATACTATGAATAATATTTAAGCATGCTCCCTCACTGCTCTTAAGAATTCCAAGACCAAATTAATGTTCCAAGAAGGGCAGCATATAATTACTCTCTTTAATTCCACTTAACCAGCACAGTATATATAAATCCTCCCTTCAATTATGTTAATGAAAGCAGTAGGGGATTAAACAGCCGGACTTTACAAAGAGACCTCATCACAGCAGTGAGTTGTCACCACTTCCTCAAGGCACGTCAGCTCCTTCAGAATTTCCCAGCAGCACTTCCATTAATTTTGCAGTTGGTGCTATGTCTTTGGCAAAATGCAGTTTCTGCCTACCTTGGGTTAGCATCAGCTTGCTATCTATCGTTTGAAACCATTCATGGACTAAAAAATAAGTTCATTACCTTGAAAGAATTGCTATCTTGAGATTTGTTTGAAACCACTGTAGAACAGAGTTCCTCTTCCGAAATAGTTGCCCAATACAAACTGACTCCAGTGGATACTTTTGTCATCCCTCCAGGTTCTCTTCATTGGGTCAGTGCACATATTCACCAGCTGCCACGTGTGTTGGCTGCTAAACACACAGAACTTCATTCTTCTCCAGAAAAATGTCCTCCAGGGTTCTCCAACCTTGGGCCTATTGACATTTGAGGCAGAATCATTCATGGTTGTGGGGGCCGTTCTGTGCATTGTAAGATGTTCAGTACCATTCCTGGGTTCTACTTGCTAGATGCCAGTAGGATCCTCATGGGCGACAACCAAAAGTGTCTTCAGATATTGTCAAATGTCCCCTGATAGGCAAAAGCAGCCCTGGTTTAGAAATGCTGCCCTAGACTGAGGAGAGCTACATTGCCTGGAAATGTCTAAAAGGTTATACACTCCTCCCCTGGGTTAGTCCCAAATCAGTGACTGCTTAATAAGAGGGTGCCAAACTCTAGCCTTACCTCCAAGCAGGACAACCTTGAGATATTCTCCACACCCTAGAGCTCTCTGTGAGGTGAAGCTGGACTCCAACGGAAATTACAACTTTGCTTAACATCTTGCCCTGCCCTTCTCGCTTCCCTTAGTCCCTTAGAAGCTGTTCTTGAACTATACCACACCCTCAATAAATCACACGGGTGCTGTGCTAATTCCAGGGAATTCAGCCCAAGAGAACAAAATATTTCAATATCTTCATATTTTTCCTCTTGCTCTTCATCATCATTATCATCATCATCATCTTTATAGGTGCTATGCACAAGATATTACATCCCATATTTTACACATGTTAATTCTTATCCACCTAACCTCCTTACATACAAGAACAGGGAACACCAGAAGGGTGAAGAAACTTGCCTACAGACTTATGGCTGAGTCATGACAAACAGGAGGTGCATTAGCTCCCCATGTTTGAAAAGATAATTCTGGACATAAGCATTGCAAAAGAGCTTTCCAGACTCTAAAGTGCTCTACTTATTAATTTTGCCACCTGACAAGGGTGCGAAGATTTAGTTAAAAATAAATTAGGGGCCGACCCTGTGGCCGAGTGGTTAAGTTCACATGCTCCGCTTCGATGGCCGGGGGTTTTTCTGGTTCAGATCCTGGGCACGGACATGGCATTGCCCATCAGGCCATGTTAAGGTGGCATCCCACATGCCACAACTAGAAGGTCCCACAACTAAAAATATACTATTATGTACTGGAGGGATTTGGGAGAAAAAGCAGAAAAAAAGATATCCTTTCCTTATAAAAAATAAATATAAATAAATTACACATAGTATTTCCCACAAATACGTAACTGTCTTTATTATTCCTTCCTCTTTAGATTCAAATAGTATGCAAAGGCTATTTCTAAAGGCAAATATCTGTTAGGACAGAAGCAGAAATATCTGGAGCACATATTATATTATATATGCATTACCGTGTGTGTGTGTGTGTGTGTGTGTGTACTCATAAGATGAATTGAAAACCCCAGCAAAGAGCATGTGGTCAGACCTGAAAACATGAGTTCCCACAGATCTAAAATCCAACTTGGTGCCCATTTTTTCACATTCAGAAACTCAAGAGTGGCTGTTTGCAGAGGGGCCATCCGGTAATTAGTTTCATAATCCGAGCTGAACTTTTTGTTTGCTTCGATTGTATGCAAGAGGTCTTGAGGTGCACAATATGTCATTACATTTGGGTTTGCAACCCCGTAATTTAATTCACCAATTCTGAAGGTGTCTCACTTGAAGGAGAGAACAAATGAAGGCTAAAGTCCCCTGCTTTCATGTGTTTATTTCCAGGCTCATCTCCTGCTTTAAAATCCATGAATATCTGCAGCAAGCAAGCTCTTTATATTTCTAAATTCTGAACAATCTCTTGTGCTCATTTGTCACTGTTCCTGGACCCGCGTGTTTCTGTCTGTTGTCTGGCACATTTGATCTGATACTACTATATCTTTATTTTGAGAAAGACTTTTTTTTTTTAAACAATGGGAGATAGAGTTATAACATAAACCATTGTAACCCCGGCCATTATTTCATGAATATGGCATTCTGTGTCCAAATCATCCAATCTGGAATATATCGCCTCCTGGTCAAAATTGCGTAGAAGTCTGTAGCCTCCAGGTAGATATTAGTTCTGCAAGGCAACACCGGCAGACTGAAAAGATTGCATTTTATTTACTGAGTAGCAGGCCATGGCAACGTTGCCTGGGAGAATCATTTGCCATTGCCTCATAAATAAATCCTGTTGCTCCTTTCCCCAAGGCAGCCTCTGTGGAGGGAGGGGACAGAGAGGGAACCAGCCCAGTCAGGAGCAGCTGCAAATCAGAGCTCACTCCCTGGTGAGACCTGCAACATGGGGCTTCTATAAGAACCTCCAGGTTCGTTTCTTCGTCCAGGCTCTCTGAAAACAGGCGCATTTCTCCCTACCAGAGCGGACACTGCTTGTTCTGTGTCCATCTCGGTTGCAAAGGCAGTTGAGTGAATGTCCCTTGCAGGTCCCCTCAGAACCCCTCAAATGGCTTCTGGTGTGACACATTTCCTGTAGTTTTGGTCAGAATGTCTCAAACACTCTCCAAATTGGGTGAAAATCTTTCCGGGGACACCTGCATGCTGAATTCCCTTTCAAGTCGAAAGTGAATTTTCTTTACATAGCTGGTAGACATATAGCAAATAGATGGTAGATAGATAGGTACCTAGATAGATAAATTATTTATCATAATGAAACATCTATAATTAAATATCATATTCTACCTAAATTTATATATTATACATTATATCATAATTTTGGAATATCAAAGATCAAAAAGCCATAAAATTAACTGATATTCCAAGAATTATAATTTGGGGTAGGTGTAAACTTGCCTTTCATTCAGCAAAAACATTTTAGGCATTTTTTAAAGATACCTTACGTATTTTTTCAGACATACTGACACGGAAGAAATCACTTTTCAATAGGCAGGTGGAGTGAGCAGTGTGGAGTCAACGGCAGCCCAATTGGAGGATATCACGACCTCAGTTAAACACATCTCAAAAACTCATTCACAAAGCCAGGACAGATAAATCATGTGACATCTGGAGAGAAACATGCAGGTGTGTCTGTTTTTTCTTCTCTCATTATTTTTCCAGAGATTCTTCTTTTTTTCTCTTGCCTCTCATCTTTTTTTCTTTCCTTCCTTCTTTTCACTCTCCTAGAGAAAAAGAAACTTTTACCTAAACCACATAATTTTGTGTATGTTTTGTGTTAACTAATAACTATGAGATTATTTGATAAACTGCCAAGGTAAATGGCGCATTTTTCATATTCAATTTAGGTTAGATTAGGTGAGAGAATTCACTGAAGAATGTGAAAGTGAATTATTAGTGTTCAATCCTTTAAGAAAAAAATGCAGTTTTCTTTGTTTTGTTTTAATAGAGTTCATCTTTAATTCCACACTGGGGCAATGGTGGGAATGGACTGTATTGCATGTGAACAATTCTTCTGAGGATAAACATATAAGGGTTAAATGATTTTGAATGCAGAGTCCAAAATCTACCTCATGTAAGGCAGTGGGCAGCCAGTGAAACGTGTACATACTTTTTTCCTGTAAAACTAAAATCCATCAGAGTAGTGCAATTAGCCAACAATTTAAATGCTATTATCCATAGAATCAATTTTGATCACCATGGTGCACATTTAGACAGTTCTGATGAGGATCGTCAGTCATTAGTATTTCCAGCGTAGGTTTGGAACTCAGGGATCATGGAAACATGACTATAATAACCAATAAAAAAGGAAAAGTGTATTTTGATTAACTGACAATAAATCATTGAGTGGGGACACTGAAGGTTAAAAATATTCTAAAATGAACAGCATGATGTCATACTATGCAGAGAGCAGGGGTTGAATAATTCTAAAAGGACAAGGAAACCCAGGTGAAGATGGATGTCTGAAGTGTCTCTCTCACCTTCATGTTGTGCCGTGCGGTGGATTCCAAATGTAAATGCAGGAGCAATATTGTCTCTCAACTGAACTTTATGCTGAGCCAAATGCATGCAACAGATAAATCAGGGTATATGCTAGTTCTTGTCTTCATTCTGCTCTGGCCGCTGGGGCTCCCTCCTCGCTGGGACATCATATCTCCCATGAACACGTGTTGGAACCTACTGGTGTAGGGAAGAACATGGCAGTTATAGGCAAGCACAGCTGGATTTAAATAATGGCCCGACTAAGCAATCCTTGATTCCTGGCTTCATGTCAGTGGTCTGTGTGGTTGTTTCCTTGCCAGTAAAACTGGGGTAATGATATCTCCAAGAGTTATAAAAACTATAGAATGAGATAAAACATAGAAAGCACTTGGCACATAACTGGCCCTTAATCAATAAATATTGGGGTTTTTAAAAATTTTTTTGGTTTTTTTTTTGTTAAGAAGATTCACCCTGAGCTAACATGCATTGCCAATCCTCTTTGTTTTTTTTGCTTGAGGAAGATTGGTCCTGAGCTAACATTTGTGCCAATCTCCCTCTACTTTACACGTGGGATGCCTCCCAGCATGGCTGATGAGTGGAACCTGCGAACCCGGGCCGCCAAAGCAGAGTGTGCAGAACTTTAACCACTCAGCCACAGGGCTGGCCTGAATATTGGTTTATTTCAACTTGGCACTTGGGGCCTGCCCTTAGTCCCTAATCTCATAAGTCTTTTTTCTACCACACCTGAAATCCATCTCTGTGCATAGCCTGACAATACAGAAAAGGCTCTTTCTGTCCACTGGATTGTGGATGACTTGGAATCAGCACAAATGTTCCTTTCGTCTTTCTGTCTGATACGTTTTGGCAGATGTCAATGCTCAATATATATGGTTAGAATGGATTTGCCTCACAAAATTCAGAAGGCTGCAGTCCGGGTGGTATCATAAAAACATGAAGTGTGATTCGTTGTTGCACACGCAAGTGTATACATATGTATATCATGTGTATATATACACTATGTACAATGTATATGAGTATGTATATTCAAATGTATTGCATATAAATATATATTTATGTATCTAAACGATATACAAATATTTATACATATTAAATATAAAATATGTGTCATGTAAAACTACATTTATACTTACGTCTATAAATATATACAATGTATATAGACACACATTATACACATAATATGGACTCAACATTTATGGCCTCTAGCCTGGCTAGAGGCTTGTCAATTTAATTGATGTTTCCAAATAGCCAGCTTTTACTTTCATTGATTTTCTGTAATGATTTCCTGTTTTCAAGTTCACTGATTTCTGTGCTTATTTTTTGTTATTTCTTTTCTTCTGCTGGTTTTAGATTTAGTGTTCTTTTTCTAGGTCACCAAGCTAGGAACCTAGATTACAGATTGCTGATCTTTCTTCTTTTCTAATAGACGAATTTAGTAAAAGATTTCCTTCTAAACAGTGCTTTCACTGCATCTCACAGATTTTGACAAGTTTTCTTTTATTCTGATTTACTTCCAAATCTTTTCTAATTTTTCTGAAACTTTTCTTTAGACTAATGTGTTCTGAATTGTGGATTTTCCAGCTATCTTCCTTTTGTAGATTTTAAGTTTAATCCTGTTTTCTGAGAACATACTTTGCGTGATTTCTATGATTTTATATCTTTCAGGGTGTGTTTTATGGTCAATTAGATCAAATTGATTGACAGTCCGGCTCAGGTCAGCCACATTCTTACTGACTTTCTGCCTGTTTGCTCTCTCAGTTACTAGAGGGGTGTTGAAGTTCTCCAATTATTATAAGGGACTTGACTCTTTCTCCTTGCAGTCCTATCAGTGTATACCCTATGCGTTTTGATGTTCTGTTGCTAAGTACATTCATAATAAGGACCATATGTCTTCTTAGACAATTGGCCTCCTTGTCATTACATGCGTATACTTATCCTTGACAATCTTCATTGCTCTGAAATCTGCTTTGTATGAAATTACTATCGCTACTCTAGATTTCTTTTGATTATCATTCCCATAGTCTATCTTTCTCCTTACCTTAACTTTCATCCTCTCTGTGTCTTTATACTTAAAGCGAGTTTCTTGAAAACAACATATTTGGGTCTTCTTTTTATCCATTCTGACAATTTCTGTCATTTAATTGATATATTTAGACCATCTCCATTTAAAGGAGTTATTTACATAGAAAGATTATTTACCACATTTGTAAATGTTTTCTTTTTGTGACTTGTTCTTTCTTTTCTCCATATTTTCCTGTTTTCTCTGGTTTTAATTATGCATTTTATGTAATTCCTATTTATCTTTCCTCTTACCACGTCAATTATGCTTCTTTTTAAAAATGTATCCATTTCTCTAGAATTTTAAATATACCTTCAAAACTAATTTACGTTCGCCGTCATTATCACTGTATCACTTCATGTAGAGTGAAAGTAACTTATAACAAAGTGTTCCTAATTCCTCTCTCTTGTGCATTATAGCATAATTTATTTCATTTATCTACATGTTAAAATCACCCAATATATTACCATAATTACTGTAAAAAGTTGTCTATTAGCTCAATTACACATATAATATTAAACTATTTTATTCTACATTCATTTATTCTTTATCTGAAGCTTTCTTTTCCTTATCAGATCTGAGGTTCTGATCTATATCACTTTCTTCCAACCTGAAAAACCTCTTTTAGCATTTCCTGCAGAGCAGGTCTGTGTCGATGAATTCCTTCAGCTTTTGTTTCTATGAGAAAGTCTATTTCTCCTTCACATTTGGAATGTAATTTCACCAGATATAAAATGTTGTGTTTGTGGTTGTTTTCTCTCAACACTGTATATATTTTGCTCCACTCTCTTCTTGCTTGCATGGTTTCTGATGACAAATCCACTGTTAATTCTTATCTTTGTCTATATACAAGTAAAGTGTTTCTCCCCTACTCTCTGGCTTATTTCAAGATTTTCTTTATTTTTGGTTTTCTAAACTTTGAATATGAAATGCCTAGATGTAGTTTTCGATATTTGTCCTGCCTGGTGTTATGTGGTCAATCTCAGTCATTGCTTTTGGTAAGTTCTCAGTCATTATTACTTCGATATTTTTTTCACTCCATTCTTTCTTTCTTCTCTTTTTGGTATTCCAAGTACGAGTAAGCTACAACTTTTGGATGTGTCCTGCAATTCTTGGTCATTCTATTGTTGCTTTTTATCATTCTCTTTTCTCAATTTCAGTTTGGGACACTTTCAAGCTAATTACATGTCGTAGCAGAAACTGGAAGTCTTTCTCCATTCATTTTTACCAACTTATTTTGTGGTGCATAATAGTATGGACACTTCAAGAGTATGGCTGATGTGCGTGGACGTCCTGAGTGGGCTAGTCAGCCATGCGCTGCATGAGCAAGCATGGAAATAGGATTCCAGCAGGATATGATTATCGCCTAGAAGGAGACAGACATCCACATGATGGGCACCCTTGAACTCTCTCTTCAGGAGTTTACAACTTTTATATAAGGATGTTGCCAGTATCATAGAAAATACTCCCAATTATACAGGAGATGGAGGAGTAGTTGTAAAAACTATCCTCCAGGTGTTGCCAACATCTTTGAAGAAAGTCTGCCTTCTCTCTGATCTAATATTTCTATGTTACTAGAGCATTGGGCTGGGTGAGGTCAGGTTATATGGTTTATTGAATTTGTACAATCAGTAAAAAAGAAAAGAAATGGGAATTACTTTTAACGAGGTACCCATTTTATACCAGGCAGCAATTTGGACATGCATTATCCAATTTTAGCCTATTTTGAGGATATAGGCTGGCATGGATTATATCTTTTCCTACGATCCACTAAGGCAGTACAGGGGTAGCTAGCAGTGTCCAAAGCCAGTATTTCCCCAACACTAGAACTTAAACTACATTTGAATTTCTTGCTTCCTTTCTGTCTCCCTCAATGCCATTAGGGCAGAGACAATTTCTTTTTTCTTTCTTCTTCTTCTCTCTCTCTTTTTTTTTTTTAACAAGAATTCTTTCTAGTTTAACCATCTCTTCACCCATGGGGCTCAGTTACAGGCCCAGCACACATTATTCTAATTTCCTTTTCTCTCCTCTGAAGGGTGAGGACTAATTACATGAGCTCAGAAATTCTAGCTGTCACTTCTCTTGACCCCTGGCTCCACATGAGCCGTATGTGTTGACAAGCCTGAGAAGAAAAGCAAATAATGAGTGGCACTGACTTAGGAAAGTGATGTGTGCGTGTTAATATGGAGTGGGGTTGATGGGAGAACAGGAGAGTTGAGGCTGTTGATGGAGAGAGGTGGGTCAACATTTGGCATTTATGCCAAATCCCTAACTGTGTGTGTGTCACCTAATATTTGTAAATGTATATCTAAATCTGTGTCTATTCTCAAGTTGCTACAAAATTCTCAAGAGCTTAGCATCATTCATTGTAAGCAAAGGAATGATAATATTGGCCGGGTCAGAAAAGTAAATATAGAACAAAAGTAAATATTTACATATGACTTACGAAAACTAGGGCAAATGTTAAGAAACTTGCTAAATTCCCCTTTAGGAGGGACTCACCAACATTTTCCAAAACAGTCTGGGTTGATTAGCAAAGGGCACTTTGAGCCAGAATGGGCCACAATTAAGAATGTACTCTTATAGGTCATCTCATTACTAATCAAGTTTGAACACGTTACTGGTGAGGGAAACTATTTAGAAGGAATCCACACCCATAAATTTCCTCCTGAAACCCATGTCTACACAAATACTACAGCAGAAAGATACATGAGAGATCAAGAGTTCCCTTTCATTCTCCCTGGTCTGAGTGGTAAATAATGTCAGGCTTCCAAAGCAGAATCCTAAAAATCTTTGTGGTTTCCAGGAGACATGTTGAAGGAAAGCTCCTAAAAGCCCGAGAGAAGCTAACTGCATAATATTCGGAAGCCTGGCCACAGCTTGGAAGGAAGGTCAGACAGGATAATTACTTCTCTCTGAGAAAGTGAAGTTGTTTGATTCCAAAGAGACTGTGAAGCTATTTGTATCAGTGAGCTGCTTGATAGCACCATTAGTATCATAAGGGCACTCTGATTTTTATCAACAGTGTACATTCCTCTCATATCAGCTTCATACCACAGTCCTTATCTCTGATCCTTGGACAGTGACTAACAAAGTCCCAGAGGATGACCCACAATGGAAACAATTTATATTCTTCAAAGAACGCAAACATATTTGATTCTATCTGGACCCTCAGACAGAGGCTTAAAAATGAAGTTTGTGCAGTATTATAAATCTCTCTTAACTGCACTATATTTACCAGTTTTTTGATTATATAAAAAAATAATCTTCTAAATAAATGTTTAGGTTAGGCAGATAATGCCCTTATCTAGGTACTCAGTCGATTTGTGTCCATCCCCCAATGGTATACACAAGAAGATCTTAAAATTTCACACACGCACATGTTTAGATGAGCTTTGTCCTAAAACATCATAAATGAACGCAAAGAACGCACGAATCTTCTTTGTCAGGCCTTTTCCTGACTGACATATTTAAATGCCATTTGTTGCCCTTGTAACCCATGGGCATCTTATAATGAATAAAAGGAAAGTATACTCAAAATTTGGAAAAAACAGTACCCCGAAAACACGTTTCTGCACAAGAAGCGTCTCCTTTGAACTCTGCCATAGATATTTACATATTGAAGTATGAAAATGATCTAGTGACAATTAGACTGTTTGTCCATGAGTAGGAGATGACATGGAATATGAAATTATGTATATAGAGAAGGAGGAACATCACCTGCTGTCCTGGAACCACTTCATATCGTACAGCAATGGCTTTGGTGGGTTTTATGGAAAATCTGCCATATCTGTGAGGGAAAAAGAATCTATATATCTCTATATTTTTATTTCTTTATTTTTCAGTTCACGTCAATGATAGTTAGAATTTACATTGTGTATGTATATTATAATATATAATATATAGCACATTACATATACATATATGTATATATATATGCACATATATATATAAAATTATAATCAGACTAAACAATGAGAATAAATGCATACTGGAAGTATTGTGTTGTTTCTTTCCCGAAAAAGCACCTGATATTTCGTTAAGAAATATTTTAAGTAATATTTGTGTATTTTGAAAAAGAGCATTTTCCACTACTATAAAAAAATTGATAATCAGGGGGGCTGGCACGGTGGCACAGTGGTTAAGTTCACACGTTCCATTTCCGTGGTCCGGGGTTCGCCGGTTCGGATCCCGGGTGCAGACAAGGCACCGCTCATCAAGCCATGCTGTGGTAGGCATCCCACATATAAAGTAGAGGAAGATCTCGTCAAGATGGCAGTATGAGCAGATGTTGAGCTCGTCTCCTCCCACGAGCACAACCAGGTTACAACTATTTTTGGAAAAATTACCCCGGATCGAAAACTGAAAACTGGATAAAAAGAACCCCAGCAACAAGGGACAGTCACGACGAAGGCAGAAGAGGCAGTAATTCCTGCTGGAGAGGAAAAGAGCCACTTTTGGGAGCAGCGGAGCTTCTCAGCTGGCCAGGCAGGAGCCACCCTAAGGTACACAGCCCTCCCTGGAGGAGTGAGGTCCGGAGCAGGGGAGATACTGCTATAAGCATCCTTCAGACTCAGTCCAACTGAGACAGGGGTCTTACTGTCTGACTTTGCTGGCTATTAACTGCAGCGAGGATACCCCGAGAAAAGCTATCTGCCCGAAAGCAGAAAAGACCCAGCTCTTAAAGGGCCCACACACAAACTCACTCTTTGCAGCAACCTAAAATCACCAGAGAGAAGGCTGACAGTCATTAGGTGAAATGAGACTCACCTGGTGGGCTCTGGGGGCATCTTGGTGAGATGAGGGATGTCTCCGGAGACTGAGACATTGGTGGGGGCCATTGTTCTGAGCTGGTCCAGGCGTGCTGACATGGACCCCGGTGGGTGCCATTGAGGTTCATCCCTAGGCCTGTTAGTCCAGGGGTCTGCCACGCCCAATAGAGCACAGATTTAACCCAGTTCAGCTGGGGCAGGCAACCTGCCCTAGGGATCGCCCCACTTGACAGCAAGCCCTCAGGCTACTTTTCAGCCTGCATTGACTGGGTGCCTTGATCCTCTACAGGCAGGCAAGGGCGTCTGCCTCTGTGGGGCAGGGCCTGTGTGAGGACCAGGTGAACTGTGGGGGGCATTGGTGGAGAGGTGGGGGCCTCTGCAGTGTGGCATCAGGGTACGCTCCAGGGGGTTGAGAAGTGTGCACAGAGCAAGACTGTGTTGAAGGTGTGTGTGGTCCTGTGAGGGATGAGGCTAATCAGCTGGTCATGCTTCAAAAATAGCCATAAAAAGGATCAGCCCCACCTTCCAAAGCCTGAAACAATTGAGTGACCCTGGGCTAAGGGCCAGCCCCACTCAGCTGCACTCCTAAGAGAACTGACAACAGCCTTGTAGGCCTGAGGCCTATCACAACTGTAAGCCCCTGAGCCTAGCAACCAGCTACACTGAGTACCAACACAATTAAGAGAAAAACTGCAATAGGAGTGTGCTGATAGACTTGGTAACCAATGGTGCTGAGGCTCCCCAAACCAGATTTACAAACAGCTGGCCAAGGAAGGAAAGACTAGACTCCCTGGATACCTGCAGTGGGAGCAACCCTGCCACAGCAGAAGCACACAAGTAGTCCACAAAGGGGTCACTCCTGGATCTTCTGGACGAGAGGGAAGCACATTGCTGGGCATCATAAGGCATCTCATACATAAGGCCACTTCTCCAAGATCAAGAGACATAGCCAACTCACCTAATACATAGAAATAAGCATAGAGAAAGAGGCGTGATGAGGAGACAAAGGAATACTTTCCAAACAAGGGAACAGGACAAAACAGCAGAAAAAGGACTAAATGAAACAGAAGCAAGCAACCTACGTGACAAAGAGTTCAAACAAAATATCATGAGGATGCTCACAAATATTGGGAGAGGAATGGATGAATACAGTGAGCTCATCAGCAAAGAAGTGGAAGATATTATTAAAAAACCCAATCAGAAATGAAGAATACAATACTGGAAATGAAACATTCACTAGAGGGACTCAATAGCAGAGTAGAGGATGCAGAAGAATGGATCAGCGAGCTAGATGAAAGACTAGAGGAAATCACAAAAACAAAACAGAAAAAAGAAAAAATAATTAGACAGAATGAGAACAGTCTAAGGGAACTCTGGGACAATATCAAGCATGCTAACATTCAGATTATAGGTGTCCCAGAAGGAGAAGAGAGAGACAAAAGAGTAGAAAATTTATTTGAAGAAATAATAGCCTAAAATTTTCCTAACCTAAGGAAGGAAACAGACATCAAAGTACAGGAAGCACAGAGAGCTCCAAACAAGATAAGCCCAAAGAGGCTCACACCAAGACATATTATAATTAAAATGTCCAAAATTAAAGACAAAGAGAGAATCCTAAAAGCAGCAAGAGAAAGGCCACAAGTGACATATAAAGGGAAGCCCATTAGGCTATCAGTGGACTTCTCAGCCGAGACCCTACAGGTGAGAAGAGAATGGCATGACGTATTTAAAGTGCTAAAAGGAAAAAAACCTACAGCCAAGAATACTCTATCTATCAAGGTTGTCATTCAGAATGGAAGGAGAGATAAAGAGCTTCCCAGACAAGCAAAAATTAAAGGAGCTTATCACCAAGAAACCAGTTCTGCAAGAAATGCTGAAGGGACTTATTTAAGTGGGAAAGCAATGACCATAAATAGAGATTAAAACATTATCAAAAAAAACAAAACAACAACAACAAAAAACCAGGCAATAAAGTCAGTTGTAAGGTAAAAGTATAGTAAAGGTAGCAGATCGACTACCTGTGAAGATAATATGAATGTTAAAAGACAAATGTACTAAAATCACCTATTTCGATGATAAGGGGGTAATGGATAGACACACACTAAACAAGAAACTATATATGATTTGAAAAACATAAAATGTGGGATGAGGGGAGTGAAAAAGTAGAGCTTTTAGAAAGAGGTCAAGCTAAAGAGTCTATCAACTCAATATAGACTGTTATATGCATAGAATATTAAATAAGATCCTCATGGTAATCACAAATCAGAAACCTATAACAAGCAAGAAAAAAAGTAAGACAAAAGAAATCAAATATGTTACTAAAGATAGCCATCAAACCACAAGGGAAGAGAGCAAGAGAAAAAGAAAGGAACAGAGAAGAACTACTAAAACACCCAGAAAAAAAAGGGACAAAATGGTAATAAACATATATTTATCAATAGCTCCTTTAAACGTCAATGGACTAAATGCTCCAATCAAATGCCATAGGGTGGCCAATTGGATACAAAAACAAGACCCACGTATATGCTGCATACAAGAGACACACTTCAGTACTAAAGACACTCACAAACTGAAAGTGAAAGGATGGAAAAAGATATTCCTTGCAAATGGCAAAGAAAAGAAAGCAGGGGTAGCAATACTTATATCAGACAAAATAGACTTTAAAACAAAACCTGTAACAAGAGACATAGATGGGCACTACATAACGATAAAGGGAACAATCCAACAAGAAAATATAACACTTGTAAATATCTATGCACCCAACACGGGAGCACCTAAATATATAAAGTAATTATTAACAGAATAAAAGGAGAAATAGACAGTAACACAATAATAGTAGGGGACTTTAACACCCCACTTACACCAATGGAGAGATCATCCAAACAGAAGATCAATAAGGAAACACTGGCCTTAAAGGACACATTAGACCAGATGGACTTAGTAGATATATATAGAACATTCCATCCCAAAACCACAGAATACACATTCTTTTCAAATGCCCATGGAACATTCTCCAGGATTGATCACATATTAGGCCACAAAACAGGTCTCAATAAATGTAATGAGATCAAAATAATACCATGCATCTTTTCTGATCACAAAGGTATGTAACTAGAAATCAACTACAGGAATAAAACCAGAAAAGCCACAAAAATGTGGAGATTAAACAAAATGCTACTGAACAACAATTGGGTCAATGAAGAAATCAAAGAAGAAATCAAAAAATTCCTGGAGACAAATGAAAATGAAAACACGACATGCCAAAATCTGTGGGATACAGCAAAAGCAGTTCTACGAGGGAAGTTTATAGCAATTCAGGCCTACCTCAACAAAGAAGAGAAATCCCAAATAGACAATCTAAAAGCACATCTAAAGGTACTGGAAAAAGAACAACAAACAAAGCCCAAAATCAGCAGAAGGAAGGAAATAAAAATCAGAGCAGAAATAAATGAAATAGAGACTAAAAAACAATAGAAAAATTAATGAAACCCAGAGCTGGTTCTTTGAAAAGATAAACAAAACTGACAATCCCTTAGCTAGACTCACCAAGAAAAAAAGAGACAAGGCTCAAATAAATAAAATCAGAAATGAAAGAGGAGAGATTACAATGGACATCTCAGAAATACAAAGATAATAAGAGAACACTATGAAAAGCTATACGCCAACAAATTGGATAATCTAGAAGAAATGGATAAATTCTTAGAAACATACAACCTTCCAAAACTGGACCAAGAAGAAGTAGAAAATTTGAATAGACTGATCACCAGTAAGGAGATCGAAACAGCAATCAAAAACCTCCCAAAAAGGGGCTGGCCCCGTGGCCGAGTGGTTAAGTTCGCACACCCTGCTGCAGGCGGCCCAGTGTTTCCTTCGTTCGAATCCTGGGCGTGGACATGGCACTGCTCATCAAACCACACTGAGGCAGCATCCCATATGCCACAACTAGAAGGACCCACAACGAAGAATATACAACTATGTACTTGGGGGCTTTGGGGAGAAAAAGGAAAAAAATAAAAAAACTTTCTTTAAAAAAAAACCTCCCAAAAACTAAAAGTCCAGGACCAGATGGCTTCCCTGGTGAATTCTACCAAAAATTCAAAGAAGGCTTAATACCTATCCTTCTCAATCTCTTCTAAAAAATTGAAGAGGGGAGGCTTCCTAACTCATTCTACAACGCCAACATTATCCTGATACCAAAACCAGACAAGGACAACACAAAAAAAGAAAATTACAGGCCAATATCACTGATGAACATCGATGCAAAAATCCTCAACAAAATGCTAGCAAATCGAATACAACAATACATTAAAAACATCATACATCATGATCAAGTGGGTTTCATTCCAGGGATGCAGGGATGGTTCAACATCCACAAATCTATCAGTGTGATACACCACATTAACAAAATGAAGAATAAAAATCACATGATCATCTCAATAGATGCAGACAAAGCATTTGACAAGATACAGCATCCAGTTATGATTAAAACTCTAAATAAAATGGGTATAGAAGGGAAATACCTCAACATAATAAAGGCCATATATGACAAACCCACAGCAAATATCATTCTCAATGGAGAAAAATTGAAAGCTATCCCTCTAAGAACAGGAACCAGACAAGGATGCCCACTGTCACCACTCTTATTTAACATAGTATTGGAAGTCCTAGCCAGAGCAATCAGGCAAGAACAAGAAATAAAAGGGATCCACATTGGAAAAGAAGAAGTGAAAGGGTCACTCTTTGCAGACGACATGATTTATATCTAGGAAACCCTAAAGATTCCACTAAAAATCTTAGAAACAATAAAGGAATACAGTCAAGTTGCAGGATCCAAAATCAATGTACAAAAATCAGTTGCGTTTCTATACACTAACAACGAAGTAGCAGAAAGAGAAATTAAGAATACAGTCCCATTTACAATTGTAACAAAAAGAATAAAATACCTAGGAATAAACTTAACCAAAGAGGTGAAAGATCTGTACAGCGAAAACTATAAAACTTTGTTGAAAGAAATCGAAGAAGACACAAAGAAATGAAAGATATTCCGTGCTCTTGGATTGGAAGAATTAACATAGTTAAACTGTCCATACTTCCTAAAGCAATCTATAGATTCGACGCAATCCCTATCAAAGTTCCAACAACATTTTTCACAGAAATAGAACAAAGAATCCTAAAATTTATATGGAACAACAAAAGACCCCGAATAGCCAAAGGATTCCTGAGAAAAAAGAACAAAGCTGGGGGTATCACACTCTCTGATTTCAAAACATACTACAAAGCCATAGTAACCAAAACAGCATGGTACTGGCACAAAAACAGACACACAGATCAATAGAACAGAATCAAGATCCCAGAAGTAAACCCACACATTTATGGACAGCTAATATTCGACAAGGGAGCCAAGAGCATACGATGGAGAAAGGAGAGTCTCTTTAGTAAATGGTGTTGGGAAAACTAGACAGCCACATGCAAAAGAATGAAAGTAGACCATTCTCTTACACCATCCACAAAAATCAACTCAAAATGGATTAGAGACTTGAATGTAAGACCTGAAACCATGAAACTTCTAGAAGAAAACATAGGCAGTACACTCTTTGACACTGGTCTGAGCAGCATATTTTCAAGTCCCATGTCTGACCGGGCAAGGGAAACAAAAGGAAAAATGAACAAATGGGACTACATCAAACTGAAAAGCTTCTGCACAGAAATGAAACCATCAACAAAACAAAAAGACAACCTAACAATTGGGAGAAGATATTTGCAAACCGTGTATCACTTAAGGGGTTAATATCCAAAATATACAAAGAACTAATACAGCTCAACAACAAAAAAAAACAACAATCCAATTAAAAGATGGGCAAAAGATCTGAACAGAGATTTCTCCAGAGAAGATATACAGATGGCCAACATGCATATGAAAAGATGCTCAACATCATTAGCTATCAGGGAAATGCAAATCAACACTACAATGAGGTATCACCTCACTCCCTTCAGAATGGCTATAATTAACAAGACAGGAAACAACAAATGTTGGAGAGGATGTGGAGAGAAGGGAACTCTTGTTCACTACTGGTGGGAGTGCAAACTGGTGCAGCCCAATGGAAAGCAGTATGGAGTATCCTCAGAAAATTAAGGATAGATCTTCCATATGATCCAGCTATCCCACTGCTGGCTATTTATCCAAAGAACTTGAAAACACAAAGGCATAAAGATACTTGCACCCCTATGTTCATTGCGTCATTATACACAATAGCCAAGACTTGGAAGCAACCTAGGTACCCATCAAGGGACGAATGGATAAAGAAGATGTGGTATATATACACGATGGAATACTACTCAGCCATAAGAAATGATGAAATGCAGCCATTTGCGACAACATGGATGGACCTTGAGGGTATTATGCTGAGTGAAATAAGTCAGAGGGAGAAAGTCAAATACCATATGATCTCACTCATATGTAGAAGATAAAAACAACGACAAACAAACACATAGCAATGGAGATTGGATTGGTGGTTACCACAGGGAAAGGGGGGAGGAGGGAGGGCAAAAGGGGTGATTAGGCTCACATGTGAGGGGATGGACTATAATTAGTTTTCGGGTGGTAAACATGATGTAATCTACACAGAATTCAAAATATACTATGATGTACCTCTGAAAATAAATAAATAAATTAACTAATTAAAAAAGGAAAGTAGAGGAAGGTGGGCACAGATGTGAGCTCAGGGCCAGTCTCCCTCAGCAAAAAGAGGAGGATTGGCGGCAGATGTTAGCTCAGGGCTAATCTTACTCAAAAAAAAAAAAAATTGATAATCAGGAAGATACTTGACATATTAACCCTTCATTACTAATCAAGAACTGGGACTTGTGAATCGAAAGTTACCATGGAAGTTGGAAGGAAAGAAAGAAGGAAGAGAGGAGAAGAGTAAACAAAAACCCAGAGGACAACTTATGGGTTTCTTCATTTAACGTTTTAAATTTTTTCCAGCTTTATTGAGATACAATTGACATATAACACTGTGTAAGTTTGAGGTGTACTATGTGATAACTTGATAGACGTATATATTGTGAAATGATTACCACGATGAGGTTAGTGAACACCTCCATTACCTCACAAAATTACAATTTTTTTGTGATGAGAACATTTAAGATTTATTGACTTAGCAACTTTGAAGTATACAATACACTATAGTTAACCATAGGCTCCATGCTGTACATTAGATCTCCAGGACTTACTAATCTTATCACTGGAAGCTTATACCCTTTAACCAACATCTCCCCATTGCCCCATGTCCCAGGTCCCAGTCCCTGGTAACTACTTTTCTATTCTCTGTTTCTGTCAGTTTGACCTTATTTTAGACTTTACGTATAAGTGAGATCATACAGTGTTTGTCTTTCTCTCTCTAACTTATTTCACTTAGCGTAATATCCTCCAGGTCTGTTCATGTTGTTCTCCACCTGCAAATAGCAGATGAGGCACAGCTTGAAACAGGGATGGTCCGAGAAGTGTTTCTTACCATATCAGGATAAGCTCTGGTTAGATATATAGGAGTTCACTCATCAATGTATGCAGTCACATTACTTACACAGAAGGGAGCCATTTTGGTTATGAAATTTCTCCAATTTCTACTCATACAGTTACATAGCCTCCATAAAATTTTCCCTAAGGTCATGTCCTATAAATTGATGGAGTCCAGGTTTCCTTACCTTAAGCAACACCAGTCAGGCTAGGTACATCCTACTAAAAGCATTCCATAGATAAAGATTTTCCCTCTGAGATAACAATAGAGTGCTTCCCAGGAGGTTTCTCATGAGCATGCTTTCAAGAGGATTTGACCCATTTACCTTCCTTCTTTCTTTACCAGAGAAGAGAAAGAATGCATTGCAGATCTGTAACTTAACCCCTTCCTTCCCACTACTACAAATAAACAGTCAGACTTGGTGGTTTTCAAATGGTGTTTTCTAGACCCATAGATATTATGTATAGGTTTCCTAGGGTGTAGATGATGAGAAAATGGATACATGGGATCCTGATAGCATGTGTGTAGGGACAGCAGTTGGCTTTCCTACTCCTTCCTCAACTAGGTAATTTCTTCTGTAATCTATTTTATGTATTGTGCTTCTGCATAGGATTCTGCAGGAACTAAGGATTTTCAGGCTCAAAAAGTGATGTAATGTTTGAAGAAAGTAGAAGTGTTTTCATCTATGAAAGGAAAATCCTGGACGTAATATGCAGTAACGTTTGAAGGAAAATTTTGAGGAGAGTTGAAAGGAGCACCATTGATCTGAAATAGAATGCTTTCTATCTCATAGTGACTTTCTCTCATATCTCTACAATATGTCTTCATTTCTGCAACTATTAAATTTCTTTCAATGCTCAACTCAGCGTCTTCTTCAGTAGAGTCATTATATACCCCGATACAGTGCTTTCTCTCTCTTCTGAATTCAAACATACTATTTATTCCACCTTTTTGATAGTCATTATCCTATTACGTCATTGGAAATTATTTTGTTACCTGAATTTCAGTGTTTACAATTTATTATTCTCACTTCTAGTGACCTTTTCCTGTGTATTCTTATAAAGAAAAAAATCCCATGAGGCAACGTGGAGAGCCAATGGTGTAACTGTATTCTGAGTACAAAGACTTGAAACCCGAAGAACCAATGGTACAGTTCTGGCTTGAGGCCAGCAGGCTGGAGACCCAGGAAGTGTTGATGTGTTTGTTTGAGTCTGAAGGCAGGAGAAAATTTATGTCCCAGATCCAAGGCAGTCAGACAGAGTAATTCCCTCTTATTGGTGGGAGGGTCAGCCTTTATGTTCTATTCAGACCTTCAACTGATCAGATGAGGCCCACTCGTGTCTAGGAGGGCAATCTGCTTTATTCAGTCTACCCATTCAAACATTAAGATCATCCGAAAACATTCTTACAGGCAAACCCTGAATAATGTTTGACCAAATATCTGGACACTCTACACTCTATGGCTAGTCAAGTTGACACATAAAATTAACTATCACAGTTAGTCTTAAATCCTTTTACAAATGTTTTACTTTAGGCCAAAAGGGAAATTATGTGTAATGTTGACCCCTTGGCCCCAGTTCTTCCAGAAATAGTAGAAAATCTCCTTTCCAAGGTAGTGAAGCAAAGAGAAACAATAGTGTTTCATATATATTCGTTGACTGTCTATAGTATATTGTTTCATCCACAGTTGTGGAAAACTTTAGAATGAACAGTGAGTTGCCTCTTAAACACTAAGCAATCTGGTCATCTAGTAATTGTCCATCTGCAGGCCTGACTACTCTCCACCAGGATTTGGAGACTGGTCACTTGCTGGATTGCTGTTAATGTTGACATAGTTTCCCCAATCCATTTGGCTAAAACTCACAGGTTCTCCCAACCCACCCTGGGCTTGAAGGATTGCTGTACCTATTGGAAGAGTTTTTCCAAATGTTTCCCATCTGCTTGAATGAAGAATACAAAACACTCAACAAATTCACCCAAGAAAACCACCCAGACAAAAGAAGCTCTATCAGCCTTTGACCAAAGCTACCCATAACTTGATTGAGTTCATGTTACTCTTACTAAACCATCCTCCAGCTATCCAACCTCCAAGATACCTGGACAGTTATCAGGCAGGAGAACAAGGCAGTTCTAAGTGACAGGAGATCTATTTGTTCTTCCTTGAGACCAGTAGTCTTAGGTGAAAGAGCATCTTCATCATAAGTAACAGAATCCATCTGGCAGAAGCCCAATGGGGCCACTTGTCCCTTTCATTGCTGATAATAGAAACCTTTGTCCTGCTCTGTAGCCAAAATATCATCTATCTTGACAAATACATTCCCTTCTTTTGTAGTAGTTATTTTCTCTTATTCTTCATTTTTTTCCTCTTCTTTTTAACCACAATGTACACAGGTCACATTAGTTTAGTGTTTATACATCATTTATTATTGAACACTATGTCATACATTTTTGATTAGTGATTTCCATTCCTTTTCTTTTTTTTCACACTCTAAGTTTGAGATATGGTTTTTTTCATTTCATTAATCATTTTCTGATATTTCCCCTGAGGCTCAAACTTCATTTTCCAATTCTTTTTTGCTAGGATTTCATTTTCTGCTGGTTTAGCTTCCCTTAACTCATAGAATAAGGTTTAATTTTTAAAACCTGACCTGTATCTGTGATTTCGTTCATCCCACTGGCTTAGAATAACACACTTTGGACTGGGTTCTGCAGTAAGGGAGCTACTGTCTGGATAATTAGGAAGTATATTCATGCATCACTTAATGAAAAGGATACGTTCTGGGAAATGCATCATTAGGTGATTTCATCATTGTGTGAACATCATAGAGGGAACTTACACAAACCTGGATGGTACAGCCTACTATACACCTAGGCTATATGGTACTAATCTTATGGGACCATAGTCATCTATGTGGTCTGTTGTGGACCGAAATGTTGTTATGCGGCACATGACTGTACAGCTATTTCTATTGAATAACAATATTTAAATGAAACTATTTGTGTGGGTAAGAATTGCAACTCACACAATTTCTTGAGAGAGTAAAATTTTTTAAATGTGTCCACTGTATGTCCAATGAACATTTCCCAAGACATACCAATGAATTTCTTTATCAGATTCCACTCAGATTTCAGTCCTTACAATTTATCTTCCTCACTTCTGGTGACCATTGACCCTTATCTGGACTAGCAATTGAAGATGCTGCAGTTTCAACCCTGGTTTTCACCATCAGGTTACAATATCCTTCATGGACCTCGAAATCTGATGATGGTATGGATTCTTCCTTTCTTAGTTGTAGTCTCCATTTTGCCAGTCAAGTCTGGTCACTGGATCCATGTCACATTTCCCATGATTGGAACCCCTGAAATGAGAAATTCTCTAGTCACCCAGGGACTGTCTTTGTCTGATGTTATTCATTAGGTCTCAGCAGAGACTTATCTCCTCCAGGAAGTCTCCTTTCATCTCCCTTGTCTGGCTGCTCCTTTACAAACCACTTGTTTTCCCCACTAGGTGGGATGTCCCCCAAGGAGTGGTGTGATATCTCATTTGCAATTGTAGCTGCCCTGCCCCTCATGAACAGCCTTGTCATAAAACCGCACCATGGATGCTGCCAAAGAGTTATTGAATAACATAATGAAATGTCAAGTTTTATTCTCTACATTTTAGATTTAATTTAGATGTATGGAATCCTGATTCAAATGCAGTTTTTGTTGTTGTTGTTTTTTGATATTCTGCTGCATTGGGCTACTTAGATTTAAGTTCTTTGTTCTCATGCCGTGGGTGTAGTTCCCCCTCTTTAATTCTGTATTTGTGTGTGTGTGGGTTTCCCTTACTCATCTTGAATAAGGTGATAGCTTGTCAACAGGCTGGTGGAGGAGAGTGTCTGAACCTCATTGTCTCACAGTTGCTCCAATCTGGAATGTGGTGGCAGCCTGACATGGACAGTCTCAAGTCCCCTCTGTTCCAAGCAGCACTCGTCCAACGTTTTCTGGCTGTTTCTTTGTCCTCCTACTCCCTCAGTCTGTTTCCCTACTTTTCTGAGCTGAACTTAAATAAATTTTTTAAAAGTTACTCCCAGATTCAGAGCATGCATGGCTACTGGGGTTCTTTTTCTCCGCCCTTAGTAACATACAGCATTCTATTTAGAGTAAAATTCGCTCCCAGGATGTGCTCTGCCGCTAACATTCTGCACCCTTGCGCCTGGTGTATCCAGGATCTGTACCCTCTCTCTGCATGGAGGAAACAGAAGCAGAAACGTGGAAACAGATGGGAGACGCTCACCCAGCGTTCTGTTCTGGAGGGTTGGAGAATTTCTGCAGTTTATTCGTTTTTGGTTTCTTTGTTTTTTGACTTTAATTTAAGCCTCGGCATTGCATAAATGGTGAGAAGCACATTCGCACCCTTCTTAGGTGGACTCAACAACAGAGGCTGGTAACTACTGTAGGGACCCGGAATTGGCCACCCCAAGATATGTCTCTTTGGCATCAGGATTATTTGAGGCTGATTGCTTTTGATAAACTGGGACAGGGAAGGAGGCTCTGAGGAATGGAACTTGCCCTTCGTTAGGACACATTTACATTTGTAAGGTAAATCTCTATCTGTAAAAGGTGCCTCCCTCTCTGTACCTGGAAGAAGAAAGGAGATGACCTTCTCTCTAGAAACTCTTAATCAATACCAAAGGCAATGACTTAAATCTGCATTTTATTGTGCTTGTCTGGTAACCTCCTGTAACTAACTTCCCTCCCCCTCCCAACGTTGGCGTTTCTTTAAGGATTAAGCATCTTTCCTTAGGTGAGGAACCAATTGCAGCGCTCATCTGTGACCCCCAGCCCGAGGTAGCACACCTGCCACCCCGCAGTGTTCACTGAGACAGCAGACCTATCTGCCGTTTCCATCAAGAGCTGTGCTGACAGAGCAGCCTCATGACTATTGTAAAAGGGACATTTCAATCACATGTGAAACACCCTGTTTGGGGGTATATAACCACTATGTGCACCCCACTTCTTTGGTGTCCTTTCTTGGGAAGAAAGGACCCTGGGCCATGGTTCCTCATAAAGCTTTGTTTAATTTTCTCTTGCTATTCTGTCTCATGTGAATTTAATTCATTCTCCAGCCAGACGAACCCACATTTAGGAAGAGGAAATGTTTTCCTCCCCTACACTACAAAGTGGTAGTTGGCTCTAGGACCCGTTTCGTAGTTTTACTGGTACTCAGCCACCCCTATTCAGAGTTGACCACCTGGCTCGCAAAGCCAAAAATATTATCAGTCCCATTGTAGAAAAATATGCCGATACTTTTTCTATGTTGTAAAATGAAGCTGGGGTTTGTTATGAGCAAAAATCTGGGTGAATTTTCTCCTTTCTTTGTTTTTTTTTCTTTTCTTTCCTACAAAACAATTTGTTTTGGTTCAAATTCTGAATTCTTCCCAGATATGTAGGCGTCAGGTTCTCTGTCATGTTTGCAAATGTTATTGACCCCCTCTCTCCCTCTTTCTCTCTAGTACCTTCACAATATAAAGTTTGAAAAGACAAAGTCTTCGTTATGCCTGTCAAGAGAGCTATATCCTCAAAATAGGGTACATGTGTTAGAACATTTTCTTTCAATTAATATTTGCCATTTCACGGTGAGAGGGTTTGTTTTTAACGTTAGATATTCCCAGGCACATTCCTGAAAAGTCAAGAGAGATGGCATTTTGCAAAATGTAACGGAACTAATGACAAAGGAGAGTTTATGTAAAAAATGCACAGGTTGTTGGGCTACGTGTAAAATACAAGTGTATTAACTGATACAGGTTACCCTATAGTTAGCCCCAAAATTGTCCTCGAATTTTGTTGAAGTACAGGTTACAATGGTAAAGAATTCAAGGGAAAAAATACATCAATTCCAAATGATCACAATATGACAAAAATCCTGTATCTACCAGATGAAGACAAAGAATTTGTAGGGGCAAAACATGAATCTTTTATTTTCTAAGTGATGTAAGTGAAAGGGGGAACACTTTTAAAATGCAGAAAATGTACAAAGAAAAAAAATCAGCATTATCCTCCAGTTCTTAAAATAGCTAATGTTAATTACACAACTTAACATTTTGATGCCTTGTCTCTTTCCCCCTCAGTAGATCTTTGATATTTTAAGTGGCATGATTGCTCAATGTGGAGATAAGAGACAGGGGGCATTGAAGAGATTTCACAGCTGATAGTGAAAGGATATTTAAAACAAAAGAAAACACAGTTTAAAAATTAACTTAATGGACAGTACTTGTGTGGGCATGCATACTGTGTGTGTATGTAAATCTCTGAATACCAGAATAAAAATGCAGTATAACGCAGGCCTGCCCGGTGCTTCAGCAGCCCGGCTCTGCCGGTTCAGATCCTTGATCCCGGCAGTGGATCTACGCACCACTTGTCAAGCCATGCTGTGGCAAGTATCCCACAAATAAAGTAGAGGAAGATGGGCACGGATGTTAGCTCAAGGCCAGTCTTCCTCAACAAAAAGAGGAGGATTTGCAGCAGATGTTAGCTCAGGGCTAATCTTCCTCAAAAAAAAAAAAATCAGTATAATGTGATTTTCATAAGAAATTCAGGAATCGTTTAAATAGGAACTTAAACAGGATTTAGTTTTCCTTTGTAAAAATGGTTTAAGAGCAAATTATGAGAGAGAAGAGCCAAGATGGCGCCGTGAGTAGTCCTCTTTGTCTCTCGCCCTTCGAGTCTACAATTATTTGGACACTTATCGCTTGACAAAGGATATCCAGACAGCATCTCAGGACGTCTGAGACACCCACGCGACTATACATCGGAAGGCGGATGGACTTTCCTCCGGGAGGATGTGGAAATAGGTGAAAACTCTCCGACCCCGACGGGCAGCCTAGTACCCGCAAGCGGCTTTCTTCCAACGGACGCCCCCAGAGGATCCACACACATCTAGGGCAGGAGCGAGAACACAACAGAGGAGCGACGGTGGAAACAGGTGACCAGAACCCTACCTAAACCCCCTGCAATTACTCCTAAACACAGAGGGAAACTTTGGAGTTGCACACCTGAGCCCGCGGGGAGAGTCTCTCCCCGCCATTGGCGGGGAGACCCAGCCTGGTGCTCGGGGCGCCTGGAGGGTCCCAGAGAGAGACACGGAGGGCACAGAGATCTCCCAGCTGCCGTTGCCCGCCCCGTGGGACTAGGGATTGCCGGAGATCTCGGAGAGGACCGGGGCCGGGGGAATTTTCAAAGGCCGGTTCTGCGACCCGGAGGGGAAGCGCCGGAGCTCCGCCCGGGCAGCAGACAAAACTCTCTGTCTGCCGTTAGCAGAGGGGCCACGCTGAGCATTCACGGCTCCGGGAGAGGCCCGGAGAGAATCCCAGAGGGCGGGGCGACCCCCAGCTGCCGTTGCCCACCCCGTGGGGCTAGGGATTGCCAGAGATCTCGGAGAGGACCGGGGCGGGGGGAACTTTCAAAGGCCGGTCCTGTGACCTGGAGGGGAAGCGCTGGAGCTCCGCCAGGCAGCAGACAAAACTCTCTGTCTGCCGTTAGCAGAGGGGCCACGCTGAGCATTCACGGCTCCGGGAGAGGCCCGGAGAGAATCCCAGAGGGCAGGGCGACCCCCAGCTGCCATTGCCCACCCCGTGAGGCTAGGGATTGCCGGAGATCTCAGAGAGGACTGGGGCTGGAGAGAGTTCCAGAGACCCAGCTTAGTAGCCTAGGGGGAAACCCTACAGGCTCACAGCAGCCTTAGGGAAAGCCTCTGCACAGCACCAGTAGAAGGCACCCAGCCGCCAGCCACAAGGCTGGAAGACCCCAGGGCAAAAGCAGCATAGCTAGGTGTACTAACCACAGACTGTAGAAGATGGCAATAGCTCTCCTGCGACCCATAGAGGACAAGTGAGATTTGGTGGGTGCCGACAGCAACGGAGCGACAAATATAAGTGATCCCACCCCTGGCCGCTGGAAAAGCCCATAACACCGTTGCAGACCCCAAGGAGAGAGCACATCTAGGTGGGCTGCAACAGTAGGCACCTGCAGCCTGAAGCCCCCCTGTGACGGCCCCCACGGCAGAGGAGGGAATCCAAAGGGCCACTGTGGCTACGAAGAGGGGCCCAGGCCCAGTTAGCAACTACGGACAGGGTTCCTGGTTGGTGAAATATAAACAGCTGCTCCTCCCACCGCAGCAGCTGAAACAAGTGAAAGGAGCAACTAAACTCTATCTCCATGCGGAGGCACAAATCAACAACATCAAGCAATATGAAAAAATACATTAAATCTCCAGAACAGAAAGAAAGCAACAAATACACAGAAAACAATCCCAAAGAAAATGAGATATATAACCTAAATGACGATGACTTCAAAACAACCATCATTAAGATTCTCAATGAGTTAAGAGAGAATTCTGACCGACAACTCAACGAGTTCAGGAGCTATGTCACAAAAGAGTTTGATACGATAAAGAAGAACCAAACAGAAATATTGGAAATGAAGAACACAATAGAGGAGATTAAGAAAAATCTAGATGCTCTGAACAGTAGGGCCGATAATATGGAGGAAAGAATTAGCAATTTGGAAGATGGCAATATAGAATTGTTGCAGGCAGAGGAGGAGAGAGAAGCAAGACTTAAAAGAAATGAAGAAACTCTCCGAGAATTATCAGACACAATTAGGAGATGCAACGTAAGGATTATAGGTATACCAGAGGGAGAAGAGAAGGAGAAAGGGGCAGAAAACCTATTCAAAGAAATAATGGCTGAGAACTTCCCAAATCTGGTGAGGGAGATGGATCTTCAGGTGACAGAAGCCAATAGATCTCCAAACTTTATCAATGCAAGAAGACCAACTCCACGGCATATAGTAGTGAAGCTAGCAAAAGTCAACGACAAGGAGAAAATATTAAGGACAGCCAGGCAAAAGAAACTAACCTACAAAGGAACCCCCATCAGGCTATCAGCAGATTTCTCATCAGAAACTTTACAGGCTAGAAGAGAGTGGAATGATATATTCAAAAATCTGAAGGACAAAAATCTACAGCCGAGAATTCTCTACCCAGCGAAAATATCCTTCAAATACGATGGAGAAATAAAAACTTTCCCAGATAAACAAAAATTAAGGGAGTTCATTGCCACAAAACCTCCTCTTCAGGAAATCCTCAGGAAAACCCTCATTCCTGAAAAATCCAAAAAAGGAAAGGGGCTACAAAACCAAGAGCAGAGGAGATAAGTAGAAGGACAACAACAGAGAGTAGCAGCTCTACATCAGAACAGATTAAACCATGGGACGAGAAACAAAGGAAACTGAAGAAAACCGGAAAACAAGACACAAAATGGGAGTGGTAGGCCCCCACGTCTCAATAATCACTCTAAATGTAAATGGATTGAACTCCCCAATCAAAAGACACAGAGTGGCAGGATGGATCAAAGAACAAGATCCAACAATATGCTGCCTCCAGGAAACACACCTCAGCCCCAAAGACAAACACAGACTCAGAGTGAAGGGATGGAGAACAATACTCCAAGCTAATAATGAACAAAAGAAAGCAGGTGTCGCTATACTAATATCAGACAAGGTAGATTTCAAAGCAAAACAGATAAAGAAAGATAAAGAGGGACAGTATATAATGATAAAAGGGACTCTCCACCAAGAAGACATAACACTTATAAATATATACGCACCCAACACAGGAGCACCAAAATTTGTAAAGCAACTCTTAATAGAACTAAAAGAAGACATCAACAACAATACAATAATAGTAGGGGACCTCAACACACCATTAACACCAATGGACAGAACATCCAGACAGAAAATCAACAAGGAAATAATAGAATTAAATGAAAAATTAGACCAGATGGACTTAATAGATATATATAGAACACTTCATCCAAAAACAGCAGGTTACACATTCTTCTCAAGTGCACATGGAACATTCTCAAGGATTGACCATATTTTGGGAACCAAAGCAAACATCAATAAATACAAGAGAGTTGAAATAATATCAAGCATCTTTTCTGATCATAACGCTATTAAACTAGAAATCAACTACAAGAAAAAAGCAGAGAAAGGTGCAAAAATGTGGAGACTAAACAACACGCTTCTCAACAAACAATGGATCATTGAAGAAATTAAAGAAGAAATCAAATATTATCTGGAGACAAATGAAAATGAGAACACGACATACCAAATCATTTGGGATGCAGCAAAAGCAGTCCTAAGAGGGAAATTCATCGCAATACAGGCTCACCTCACTAAACAAGAAAAAGCTCACGTAAGCAACCTCAAACGACACCTAACGGAACTAGAAAAAGAAGAACAAACAAAGCCCAGAGTCAGTAGAAGGAGGGAAATAATAAAAATAAGAGCAGAAATAAACGATATTGAAACAAAAAAGACAATAGAAAGGATCAATGAAACAAAGAGTTGGTTCTTCGAAAGAATTAACAAAATTGACAAACCCCTAGCCAGACTCACCAAGAAAAGAAGAGAGAAAGCGCAAATTAATAAAATCAGGAATGACAGAGGAGAAATCACAACAGATACCAATGAAATACAAGAGATCATAAGAGAATACTATGAAAAACTATATGCCAACAAATTGAACAACTTGGAAGAAATGGACAAATTCCTAGACTCCTACAATCTCCCCAAACTGAATCAGGAAGAAATGGAGAATCTGAATAGACCAATCACAAGTAAGGAAATAGAAACGGTAATCAAAAACCTCCCCAAAAACAAGAGTCCAGGACCAGACGGCTTCTCTGGAGAATTCTACCAAACATTCAAAGAAGACTTAATACCTATTCTCCTCAAACTGTTCCAGAAAATTGAGAAAGATGGAGAACTCCCTAACACATTCTATGAAGCCAACATCACTCTGATCCCCAAACCTGACAAGGACAACACAAAGAAGGAGAACTACAGGCCGATATCACTGATGAACATAGATGCAAAAATCCTCAACAAAATTTTGGCAAACCGATTACAGCAATACATCAAAAAGATTATACACCATGATCAAGTGGGATTTATACCAGGGACACAGGGATGGTTCAACATCCGCAAGTCAATCAACGTGATACACTACATCAACAAAATGAAAAACAAAAACCACATGATCATCTCAATAGACGCAGAGAAAGCATTCGACAAGATCCAACACCCATTTATGATAAAAACCCTCAGTAAAATGGGTATAGAAGGAAAGTACCTCAACATAATAAAGGCCATATATGATAGACCCACAGCCAACATCATACTCAATGGACAAAAGCTGAAAGCCATCCCTCTGAGGACAGGAACAAGACAAGGGTGCCCACTTTCACCACTCCTATTCAACATAGTACTGGAGGTGCTGGCCAGAACAATTCGGCAGGAAAAAAAAATAAAAGGAATCCAAATAGGTAACGAAGAAGTAAAACTCGCGTTGTTTGCAGACGACATGATCTTATACATAGAAAACCCCAAAGAATCCACAGAAAAACTATTAGAAATAATCAACAACTACAGCAAAGTAGCAGGGTATAAAATTAACGTGCATAAATCAGTAGCATTTCTATACACTAACAATAAACTAACAGAAAAAGAACTCAAGAACTCTATCCCATTCACAATCGCAACGAAAAGAATAAAATACCTTGGGATAAACTTAACCAAGGAAGTGAAGGATCTATACAATGAAAACTACAAGACTTTCTTGAAAGAAATAGGCGATGACATAAAGAGATGGAAAAACATTCGTTGCACATGGATTGGAAGAATAAACATAGTTAAAATGTCCATACTACCTAAAGCAATATACAGATTCAATGCTATCCCAATCAGAATCCCAAGAACATTCTTCACAGAAATTGAACAAACAATCCTAAAATTCATATGGGGGAACAAAAGACCACGAATTGCTAAAGCAATCTTGAGCAAGAAAAACAAAGCCGGCGGAATCACAATCCCCGATTTCAAAACATACTACAAAGCTACAGTGATCAAAACAGCATGGTACTGGTACAAAAACAGGTCCACAGATCAATGGAACAGAATTGAAAGCCCAGAGATAAAACCACACATCTATGGACAGCTAATCTTCGACAAAGGAGCAGAGGGCCTACAATGGAGAAAAGAAAGTCTCTTCAACAAATGGTGCTGGGAAAACTGGACAGCCACATGCAAAAGATTGAAAATCGACCATTCTTTTTCACCACACACCAAAATAAACTCAAAATGGATCAAAGACCTAAAGATTAGGCCTGAGACAATAAGTCTTTTGGAAGAGAATATAGGCAGTACACTCTTTGACATCAGTTTCAAAAGAATCTTTTCGGACACTGTAACTCCTCAGTTGAGGGAAACAATAGAAAGAATAAACAAATGGGACTTCATCAGACTAAAGAGCTTCTTCAAGGCAAGGGAAAACAGAATTGAAACAAAAAAACAGCTCACTAATTGGGAAAAAATATTTACAAGCCACTTATCCGACAAAGGGTTAATCTCCATAATATACAAAGAACTCACACTGCTTAACAACAAAAAAACAAACAACCCGATCAAAAAATGGGCAGAGGACATGAACAGACATTTCTCAAAAGAAGATATGAATATGGCCAATAGACACATGAAAAGATGTTCATCATCGCTAATCATCAGGGAAATGCAAATCAAAACTACACTAAGATATCACCTTACCCCCGTTAGATTGGCAAAAACATCCAAAACCAAGAACGACAAATGTTGGAGAGGTTGTGGAGAAAGAGGAACCCTCATACACTGTTGGTGGGAATGCAAACTGGTACAGCCACTATGGAAAACAGTATGGAGATTTCTCAAAAAGTTAAAAATAGAAATACCCTATGACCCAGCCATCCCATTACTGGGTATCTATCCTAAGAACCTGATATCAGATATCTCAAGAGTCCGTTGCACCCCTATGTTCATCGCAGCATTATTTACAATAGCCAAGACGTGGAACCAGCCTACATGCCCAGAAACTGATGATTGGATAAAGAAGATGTGGTATATATATACACAATGGAATACTACTCAGCCATAAAAAAAGACGAAATTGGCCCATTCACAACAATGTGGATGGACCTCGAGGGCATTATGTTAAGCGAAATAAGTCAGTCAGAGAAAGACGAACTCTATATGACTCCACTCATAGGTGGAAATTAGTATATTGAGAAGGAGATCTGATCAGTGGTTACCAGGGAAAAGGGGGGGTGGGGGGAGGGTACGGAGGGGGAAGTGGTGTACCCACAACATGACTAACAAAAATGTACAACTGAAATTTCACAAGCTTGTAATCCATCATAACATTAATAAAAAAAAAAAAAAGAGCAAATTATGAACAATTTAGTCTCACGAATACCCTTTGGGGAGATTCTATTTGCTTATTAAAACATTATACAGTATTGAACATAATTCAATTTAATCACTCTCTCAAAATGACAATTATTAAGAAAAAAACCCCAAAACCAAAAATCTGTACTTTGGCAATAATCATTATTTGGAAACAGCAATTTTTTCTTTTAATTTTAATTTTTAACAACTGCTGTAAGCTTATTGCCAAGTTATGTATTTACATTTTTATTTTATAACTAAACAATAGATACTTTCTTCTCTAATGATATTTTTTCCTTTTGGGAGAAGTGTATTCATAATAAAAAATTAATGCCAAAAACCGTTTCCACTTTTTGATGATAACAAGGACTCCTCTTCCATCCTTCAAGTACAACCATTGATGACATGTGTCTCTTTTATCTGCCAATAAGAGGCTCACTGGTATCCTCTGAGACACCATTGCAGAAATTTACTCTTTCCATCCAAAATTTATTTTGTCCCTGAGAAAACTGACAAATGAGGGAAGCTATCACAATTAGGGTTTCCTCTGTACAAATAATAAATAAAATATGTGTGTATTTAAAATACAGCAGACGTGATTCTAAACATTCAGTATCATTTATTTGTGACACCATGAGAAAAGTCCAATTATCCTCCTCATTTCACAGCTGAGGAAATAGAGTCACAAAAATTTTAAATAAATGGTGCAAGGTCACATGGACAATGGTCCAAAGTCTCATGAGGAGTCAACGGAGGAGTTGAAATGGGAAACAAGTTGATGATATTCTATTTCCTTTGCTCTTAAATAACTACATAGTAATTTAACTACCTAGGATAGTGCATTTGATGCCCATGTATTTCTTTTGATATAGATATGATTGTACAAGATGTAGATGCAGGAAGTCAAAATTGTTCTATAATCTTTTCCAGGCCAAGAAACTGGCTGCCCCTGGGTGAAATAAACCGTCAGAATTCCATGATCTTTCCACGATGCCATCTTCTTCCTGTAGAAATAGATATGTGCTTCAAATGGGGTCCCCACAGCTGTCTGCAAATGTTGATGCAAATAATTTTCAATGGTGATAATGGGGTTTCAGGCATTGAGCTATCCGTTCTCCTTTGCCCAATTCTCTTTATGAGCAAGAGCATCCATTTGTAAAAGAGCTGACCAGGGTTAAGTCTCTGGAGCAAATATAACACTAATAGACCTGCGATGGGATATCGCCTTTGACCCAGTTCTCATTTGCAGGCTATTCATCCCTGTGGAGTTGAGCTCAGGGTTGTGTATGGACATGAGGCCAGATAAAGATGTAGAATGTCCCGTGTTATAGACCTTTCTCCTTGTCACCTTTCCGCGGACCTATGGATCGTCCATTAAACACTTACAATGGTCCCTTCCTCCCAGGGGAGAAACCATGATCTAAAAGGACTGCATTTTTGAACAAAATTCTGGTTCAGAATTAAATAGCACTTTAACATATGACAGATAAGCTTACTTTACTACGTGTAGAATTAATTTTCTCCTAGGAAATATAGAATGATGTTATAAGCCATATTCAGAAATTACTCATTAATGATTTTATTCTCGATATAGCAGAAGAAGCTGGATTTAGTAGTGGGAGTATAGCATCCATCAGAAGGTGTGGTAAGCTGTTGTTTAAAGTTCCTTCATGGGGCCAGCCCCGTGGCCCAGTGGTTAAGTTTGCGTGCTCTGCTTCAGCAGCCCAGGGTTTCACTGGTTCGGATCCTGGGCACAGACCTAGCACTGCTCATCAAGCCATGCTGAGGCGGCGTCCCACATAGCACAACCAGAAGGACCTACAACTAGAATATACAACTATGTACTGGGGGGTCTTTGGGGAGAAGAAGGAAAAAATAAAATAAAAATAAGATTAGCAACAGATGTTAGCTCAGGTGCCAATCTTTAAAAAAAAACAGATTCGTTCATATGACAATATAATTTCACACCTAGAAAATCAATTTGTGAGGTAGAAGGTAAGGGCACTGTGCACCTAGTGTACTGAAAAACAAACTAGTTACCGTGATAAAACAAGTTAAACCAAATATGTTTAGATAGAAGGACCAAATACATGCGATATGAAATATTCAATCAACAGGAAAATCTAGCTATATTTTCAAATCTTACCTCAGGGATTTATGTTGATTAGCAGGATTACAAAACTTTGATAGAACTGGTTATATAATAAACATTCACGTAAGTCAATTGGACATGAAGCCCTTTCATGGTTTCCACTTAGAGAAAGGATGCCATCACACTGCAGAAAAGAAAAAAACTCCCTTAAGTAAAAGGCTACAGTAAGGAAGCTGTAATAGATTTCTGTGCCTTCCTTCTACAAATACCGTTGGAACAAAAAAGGGTCTGTGGAGAAGAATGTGAGAAAAATAACAGATTTGTGGAAAGGTCAATGGAACACCCAGGGAAACTTTGTAGGTAGTATCAGAAAATGAATGTACCCTGGAAAATGAACCCAACCATGTGTGCCATCTGCCCACATGGGAACCCAGTGTGCTCAGACCCACATTGCCCCTCTGCTCCTGACTCATGCCGTCATGAAGTTTTACCTCTGACCTACACGGATTTGCATTTTCTCCTGGTCTTTTTTTTAAAAACAGCTTTCTTGATGTGTAATTGATATACAAAAAACCTTCACATATTTAATATATACAATTTGGTACACTTGAACATATGCGTGGAGCCGTGAAACCGTCACCACAATCAAGGTAATAACCATATCCATCATCACCTTCGGAAGTTTCCTCCTGCCCTCTTTCCTTTTTCTGTGATTATAATGCTTAACTTGAGAACTACTCAACAAATTTTTCAGTGTACAATGCAGTGTTGTTAACTATAGGCACTGCAGTGTACAGCAGAGCTGGGGACATCTGCTTTCGAACATGGTCTCCTCTACAAAATAAGTGCCGTCATCCATTTTTTCGAAGTTGTTTACAATTATGTAAATATTCTGTAATTATTTTTGATCTTGAAGGTCAACCTACTAGGTTGAACAGTATCTCCCCAAAGGTGTCCATCTAGAACCTGTGAAGGCGACTTTATTTGGAAATAGGGTCTTTTCAGATGTCATCAATTTAAGTGAGGTCACACCGGGTCAGAGTGGGCCCTAATCTAGTGACTGCTGTCCTTATGAAAAGAGGGGAGTCTGGATGCACACACAGGGAAGATAGCCATGTGAGGGTAGAGGCCGAGATTGGGGTGATGCAGTGCAAGCTAAGGGATGCCAAGAATTGCCAGGAACCATCAGAAGCTGGAAGAGGCAGGAAGGACTCTCCCCTGGAACCTCCAGAGGGAGCACGGCCCTGTGACACCTTCATCTGACTTGATGTCTCCAGAACTGTGAGAGAATATTTTGTTTGTTTTGTCACTTGGTGTGTGGTACTTTGTTACAGTAGTCCTAGGAAACTAGTGCAGTTATTGGTGGCATATTAGGTCTATATAATAACGAGTAACTTCACATCTGATGAAGAAATAGAAGTTCTTCAGTATGTCCAAGTTGATGTAGAATTTAAATTGTCTTCTCTTGTTTTCAGTTTCCTTTAAAAATACAAGGCAAATCTGCGATGCATTTCTTATTATTCTTCCGAGTGATGGTTTTAAAAGTATTAATATTCACAGTTTATAAATCTGTGAAAACTATAGTATATAAGTAGGCAAAAGATCTGTGAATATCCTTGCAAAATTGTCATTTAACATATAAGGTCCTTAAAATGTAAAACCAAAAAGTGGCTTAGAGACCAATTTAATTGGGAAACAGCAATTCTCAGATTTTTGGATACTTACAAATTACTTGTAAAATGCATTAAAAATGGAGATACCAGGGGCCGGCCCGGTGGCGCAGCGGTTAAGTTCGCACGTTCCGCTTCTCGGCGGCCCGGGGTTCGCTGGTTCGGATCCCGGGTGCGGACATGGCACTGCTTGGCAGCCATGCTGTGGTAGGCGTCCCACGTATGGACTAGAGGAAGATGGGCATGGATGTTAGCTCAAAGCCAGGCTTCCTCAGCAAAAAGAGGAGGACTGGCAGTAGTTAGCTGAGGGCTAATCTTCCTCAAAAAAAAAAACCAAGAAAACAAAACAAAACAAAACAAAAATGGAGATCCCAGCCCTGCCCAGGATCCTGATTCTGCAGGTCTGGGGTGAGACAGCTGTACGCGAGTGAGGACCCAGGAGAGCCGGAGACAGGTTGATTGAATAGGATGTTGCTCTTAGAACCATCTCATATTTATGTTCCAGTTCTGACCCTTCTCAATTACATCTCATTGCAAAGTTAACCTAACTCTCTGGGCCTCAGTTCCTCATCTGTAAAATGGGAAAAACTAATGCTAACACCTTGCATTGACATAAAGATCAATTAAAGAACACATATGTATACATTTGTAAGCAATATAAAGTTATATTGTACATTATACTATATCATATGAATGTAATTTTTATGTATTATATTAATATACTATTACATAATATAAATATGCATACATGTGTTGTACATATGTAAATAAATATGTGTATTATATATAAAAGTCATTATAAAAATATGTATATTATAATGCATTCACACAATACATATATATTCCTCAGCCCAGTGTGTGGGTCATATTGAGTTCTGCATAAATAGCAGAACTTGCCAATATTAACTTCAAAGCCATTGTTTTAAAGATTAGAATACCAGAATTTAGAATTTTTTTAGCAGTAGTTGACAGACCCAGGGTCATGCAGCAACTTCATGCTGACTCCATAATTAAAATCAGATTTTCTCTTCCCAATTCTCTTTCTTTAAGAAAAAAAAATTGCCAAAAAGATGTCTGCTTTGGGGCTGGCCTGGTGGCGTAGTGGCTAAGTTTGCACACTCTGCTTTGGCTGCCTGGGATTCACCAGTTCGGTTCCTGGGCACGGACCTACACATACCACTCATCAAGCCATGCTGAAGCAGTGTCCCATATAGAAGAACTAGAAAGACTTACAACTATCATATACAAGTATGTACTGGAGCTTTGGTGAGAGAACAAAAAAAGAGGAAGATTGGCAACAGGTGTTAGCTCAGGGCCAGTCTTCCTCACCAGAAAAAAAAGCGTAACTTAAAAACAAAGTTAAAAAAAAAGATGTCTGCTTTATTTTACATGCTTCATAGTTTTTGAACTGCGTTATTTTTATATGGTTTATTCTTTTAGGGAAAAAAGATATTGTTTACTGAACATTTGGTTGTATCATTTAAAACCCTGATTTATTGTTAAGCCATTTAACTTCAGTGCAATGCTTCCTTTCTATGAACAGATATTTGTGAAGGATGCTATAGAGGACATTGTGAATATAAGAATTTATCTTTGGTAATTTTTAAAAATATGTTTTGTGGAGCCAGATAATTTCTGAGTAATATTTTCCCCTGCCATAAATTATTTTGCTGTGCAGCTACTGTTTCTACCCTGAAAACACATCTCAAAGACAATTCCCCTGCGATTAGAAACCACCTATTGGAGTCGAGGAGGTTCATAGATATTTCATATTTGCAGAGTGCCTGCAGCCGGAGGGACAGAAATGCATCACTCACGAGGTACGCTGACCCTTGGCTCCTGGGAGAGTGATACCTTTGTGGTTGGATAATGATATCTTGCTTGACAGCAAAGATCCAGTCATGCTTTATCTTCATCAAGGCTGCAATTACAACTGAGCGGGTGGCCCAGGGACTGAATTGTCTTGGGGTGCACGGAGGCACAGGCAAAGGATTAAGTGGGGCGACCGGTCATCAAGCTGTGATTATGCTGCTTGGGTTAGAATGAAGGAATATCAGTGTTCATGCTGCTTACTGTAAATGCTTTACCCAGGAGACAGGCACAAATCAACCCCAGTCTCCCTGTCTTGAGAAGATGCTTGTCAATCAATTATGTGCAACAGAGTAGAGGGGATATGTCCTTGTATGAGGCTTCAAGCCCACAAAGAACCATGCAATGGTCTTTCCTCTCTCTCATGCTTTGTGCTTTGTTTTTGTTTTTCCCTTGCCCGATAATTCAGTTCCACATCATCACAAGTCCATTCCCAGGTCTGAGCCGAAATTATGTAAGCAGCCAAGGTGGGCCCCTGATGGTTTTCAGTTTACACAGTGAGTAAGAGCCGTAAATAGCGCAAAGCTGAACTCAAGCACCAAATTAGACTTCTCACTTAACTTTTACTGTGTTGGAGATATTTGACTATCGGGAATATAGCTCTATGAACTAATATAAGCTAGGGCTGTAAATTTTCATTCATGATGGGATTTAATTTTCATAGGTATTGGGAAGGTGATCTTTTTTTGCATTTAAAATGCTGTATGGATGAATTAATAAAAAATATATGATTGATGGACAGGATTATTAGAAGCAATATTCAAAGGGCGATTGCTTTCACAAATGATCATTCAGCTCTCCAGGCATGGAAAATGGATGATATCTTGCATATTGTATAGAATAAGGGTCCTGCGATGCAATATATTTATAAATATTTTCCTAACTGCTTTATGAATTATAGAAATAACAAAGCTGTATCTACCATACTCGAAGGACCAATTTAACACAATTGCAGAAGAGCGTTCGAATGAGATTTAACAGCCCATAATTCGAAGGCTGAAAAAAAATTATGACTTCTAATGATTTCATAAGTATATTAATAGATTTTTCCTGATTTTTTAACTGTTTCAGTGCCAAAAGAGAAAGTAGTTACACTATTCCTAAAATGGTTGTAGAAATCATCTGTGCTTATTATTCAGCTTCTAGACACATTTCATTTATTCAGAAAGGCTCAGGGAGCACCTAGTAAGTGTAAGGACAGTACAGGAAAAGATGCAAATACCTGAGACACTTACCTCAAGATGCTCACAGTGTGCAGGAAACACACAAGTGACTAGACGGTTGCTAAGCTGTGTGCAAAGTGTCCTGAGAGCCATCAACATGAGCTGCCAAACATTTCCTAGACCCAGCACTAGGTGTGGTGTGAAGCATGACACAGGTGTGGAGAGTTTAGAGGAAAAGCTTATTCCAGCTTCTAGATAGAAAAGTATAGATTCTCAGTACTCACGGTATGGCTAGGGGAACAGCAGTGCATTAGTTTGCTAAGGCTGCCGTAACAAGCTTCTACAAATGGGGTGGCCTAAAACGACAGAAATTGATTCTCTCGCTGTTCTGGAGACCAGAAGTCTGAAATGAAGGTGTTGGCGGGGCCAAGCTCCTTCGAAGGCTCTAAAGAAGAATCCTAACTTGCTGCTTCTAGCTTCTAGTGATTGCCAGCCCTCCTTGGCTTTCCTGGACTTAGAGACACCTCACTGCAATCTCTGCCTCCATCTTCACATAGCCTTCTTCCCTCTGTGGTTCTGCATCCAAATCCCCCTTCTTAGAAGGACGCTAGTCATTGGATATGGAGCCCACCCTAACCAATACGAGCTCATCTTAACTTGATTATTACATGTGTGAAGACCCTATTTCCAAATAAGGTCGCATTCACTGGTACCTGAGGTTAGGACTACAACATGTCTTTTGGGGGACATGATTCAGCCCACTACTGGTAGCATCGGCATCATTTGGGAGATGGTTAGAAATGCAGATACCCCAACTCCATGCCAGACCTCCTGAGTCAGAATCTGCATTTTATCAAGACCTTCAGGTGATTCGTATGCATGGTAATGTTTGAGAAGCGCTGGTATAAGGAAAGACTGAACAGGTCCCGCCCTAAGATATGAAACTAGTTTAGTGTGATTGCAGTTCCTGAGGTGTCAGGATAGAGATGTGGGGCAGAAACAACAAGACAAGATTAAGAGGAAGGGAGGGACCAAACCTTGACGATCACAGGGTCACAGAGCATCTTGCTAAAGACTTTTTTTCTGGGCTGGAGGGCCCTGAAATACTTTCCAACATGTAAGTATTGTGATCAGAATTGCCTTTTGTGTTTGTGTGGCTGCAGTGGGGAAGACTTGATGGGATAAAAACTGGACAAGGAGTTGTATTTAGGAAGATTATCCAGGGATCGAGGGCGGAGTGTTGGGAACAGGCATCGAAGCAGCAGAGAGGGAAAGGAGCCATGATATTCAAAATATAGGGGAACAAAAGCTTGACTCAGTGACCTTTGGTGACCCTCTGAATGTAGGGAGATGGAGAAGGGAGAGTCACCATGATCCACAGTGGCACTGCGCAACTGTGTGGACAGTGGGGCAACTCACCCGTGATAAGGCAACTCAGGAGGACCAACCTTGGAAGAAGTTGTACAAATTTCATTTTTGAACATCTACAGTTCCAGTTATCTGCTTAGAGACATACTTTTGGAGGGGGTCATCAAGATATTGGTCCCTTTGGAGTCATAAGAATGAGTGTAATTATCTCAGGAGAGAATTTAGAGGGAAAAAAAGAAAAAAAGAGGGACAAGGACAGAATCCCAAATAAATAATCTTGCCTACTACTTGTTTGGAATAACATTGTAAAGAAATAAAGCCAGTGGGATGAAATGAAGACATCTCCCTTTGGGTTCGTCAATGGAGCAAAGGTAACTCCTTCCTGGAGACAATATAGTGTGATGGCCAAGCCCATTGACTGGAGCCAGGCTTCCTGTGTTTGTCACCAGCTCTGTGATCTTGGACTCATAATTCAACATCTACAGGCCTCAGTTTCCTCACCTGTAAGAATTTGGGATAATGACCCTATCCACCTCCTAGAGTTGGAACAATTGCCTGAAATATAGTAAGAGCTATATGAGCTGTTGCCCTTTTGATTATCACCATTATTAAGTAGTGATTGTATTTTTCACTCCAGAGGAGCCGTTTCTTTTTTAAGAGGGTATCGTCAACACTTAGTTGTCCTTTCAGGGAGAACCTTGCCAAACTATCAACAGTCTGCAGCTGTCAGCAACTTCATGGTTGGCTCAGCTGCATAGAGTCACCTCAAAAGGGTACACTCCTTCTGTGCTGGGGGGCATAAAAGTCTGACTAGCCCAGTCTTCCTCCCCCAAGGAGGCCCCTCGACAGGGTCTTAGACACTCCAGAACTCACCTGGATTGACTGACACTTTGTTGAACCAGCTCCTAAATTCCCTTTTCTTTCTTCTCAGTCTGCTTCTTCTGCCTGACTCCCCAAATACCCTGCTCCAACCTCCATCTCAGCATCTCCTTGGTAACAATTCAACATGCAACAATGGCTATGTCATGCATGATGTCGCAAAGGCACGCATCATCTCACAGGTTTATGAATTTGAGGGACAAAAAGCAAACATTAAATGAGGTGAGTCTTCATAATTTATTGACAGTGTATATTGTAGTATTCTAGCAGTGCAAAAAATGAATCCCTGTCTTTATATCTCATCTATTTTTATCAATTAGTTACCGTTTAGTTCAGAGTCCCAACTCAGAACAGATGATGCTCAAATTAGGATAATTTAAAAGAGGTAGTTACATGGCTTATTAGTTTCTTATTGCAGCTATAACAAATTACTGAAAACTTCGCAGCTTGAAACCACACGAATTTATTATCTTACAATCAGAAGTGGTCATTCTTGAGGTCAAATCAGAAATGGAATTCAGTGGACTAAAATTGAGTTTTCATCAGGGCTGCATTATTTCTGGAGGCTCTAGGGGAGGAGAATCCATCTCCTTTCCTCTTCAAGCTTCTGTAACTGCCCACACCCCCGTCTTGTGGCCCCTTCCTCCAGCTCCAGAACCAGGAATCACATCACCCCTTCTTTCATCTTTGTGTCCCCTCTCTGATTCTGATCATCCTGCCTCCCTCTCATAAGGAGCTTTGTGATTAAAATCTCCCTACTTTAAGATCCAGAACTTTAGTCACATCACCAAAGTCCCTTTTGTTATGTAACGTAACATATTCAGAGGTTCTGGGGTTAGAATGTCATATCTTTGGGAGTCCATTTTGCTGCCTACTGTACACCAGGACTACATACGAAAAGGTGGCTGGGTTATAAGGGAGCCACAAAGAAGCAGCAAGAATTCATAATAGCAGAGATCTGACTGTTCAGAAGCTCATAGGGAGAAGGGGAAGAAAATTACCAGAACCAAAAGGAGAGGGTCCTATAGAGAAAGGAGGATCACAATAAGAGTTGCCTTTGTTGAGAGACCCTCTCACCCTAAGAAACATCACAGGGAGAAAGCAGGAGGTTAAACACCCTCAAATCATGTTCCTTTCTCCCCACACCCTGATGTCTTGGCAGGGCTTCCCATTGGCCAAATCCAAGCGAAACCAGAGTCAGGGACCCTACTAATAGAATCCATACAGGTCCGCCTCCATTCGGGGCGGGCAGCAAGGTGAAGGGAGGTGAGTGTATCTGTGTGTGTGAATGGGACTTCCAGCATTATGCACCCTCTACACCCTTCCACATTCATCCTTCATCTGGGGCAACATTCTGGCTTCAGTCTCCCATCCACCTCCATATCATTAGAGGTAGAGACCAGTTTGTTCATACTCCACTTGAAACCTCAAATGCCAGCCACCATCATGTCCTTGCTATAAACGATAAAAGGGAATGGAGAGGGAGAAACAGTTAAGTCACACTGGGATAGCGGCTGCAGACCGCAGCTCTGATCCTGGTAAGAAGACCCAGTTGGCAATTATATCTGCCTTTCTCCATCACCATTTTCCATTCCTCTATCTATTTGCGCTTGGAAGTTGGAAACATCAGCAGCAGGTCGCTACGGGGAGGTGTGAAAGAACTCCATTAGTTGCAGTTTCAATGAAATATTGATTATACTATTCTTTTAATGTAGCTCAGTTGGAAAAGCTAGTATGTGTGAGTAAATCTGAAAATTTAAAGAGCTTCTCGCATTCTATCCCTAACAGAAATAGAAGTTGAATAAATCTAGACAAGTCTGGGGTAGGCTAGTAGGGAAAATGAAATATGCTATGTTTTACTTGCTGAAATATAGTGTTTTGTTAAAGTGAGGTAAAATTCAGATAACATAAACATTAACTATTTTAGAATGTACAATTCAGAAGCATTTAGTACATTCATAATGTCATGCAACTATCACCACTATCTAGTTCCAAAACATTTTCATCACCCTAAAACGAGACCCCACATCCCTTAAGCAGTCACTCCTCATTATGCCTTCCCCAGCCACTGGCTTGCATGAGTGTATGCATGCATGTGTATGCATGTGATATTATCTTGTCACATAGACATGAAAGCAAGTCATTCCACTTACCTTGTTTTAACTCCACATGGCTGATCTTGAAAACAATTAATGCCATTCTTGTCTTTAATACTTCCATAATAACTTTTTTATTATGGAAACTCCCAAACACATGCAAAAAGAAAAAAAGAGTGACTCTCACAGACCTGTCATGGATGTCCCACAATAAATATTTTCCAACCTTTTTTTCCCTTAACCTCCTACTTCTGTTTCACTTGTGTGTCTTTGTTGAAAGACTGTTATACCTGGTTCCAGAAAACAGATGCTTCTACCTGTCATCCCTTCAGCTCTCATCTCTGACAGATATGAAGTTTATAAATAAAGATGATGCTACCATCACATCAGAACTTGTTTGAACAGTGTTCCCCAAAATAGGTCCATCTGGAACCCGTGAACGTGATTTTATTTGGGAAAAGGGTCTTTGCAGAGATGATTAAGTTAAGGATCTTGAGATGATCATCCTGGATTAACTAGTGGGCCCTCAACCCAATGACAAGTGTCCTTATAAGAGACAGAGAAAGAGAAGAAAGATACACAAGGAAGGTGACGAGAAAACAGAGGCAGAGATTGGAGTGACGCTGCCACAAGCCCAGGAAAGCTGAGATTTCCAGCCGACACCAAAGCTTGGAGAGAGACATGGAACAGATTCTCCTTCAGAGCCTGTAGAGGGAGCCCACCCTACTGTCACCTTGGTCAGGTAGGTGGTTCCGGCGAGTCGATCAGGTGGTTCCGGCGTGCTCGGCAGGTGGTTCAGGCGGGTCTGGCAGGTGGTTTCGGTCTGTTCGGGGTGTGGTTCCGGCATCTCAGGCACATGGTTCTGGCACGTCTGAGAGGTGGTTCCGGCCGGCCCGATGGGTGTTTCCGGAGTGTCCGCCAAGTGGTTCTGGCGTAGTTGGCAGGTGATTTTGGCGTGACCGGCAGGTGGTTCCAGCAAGCCAGGCAGGTGATCCTGAAGTGTTCACCAACTGGTTGTGGCGTAGCCGGCAGGTGATTTTGGCGAGTCCGGCAGGTGGTTCTGGCGAGTCGAGCAGGTGGTTCCAGCGTGCTCGGCAGGTGCTTCCGGTGTCATTGGCATGTGGTCCTGGCATGTCTGAGAGGTGGTTCCGGCATGCCCGGCAGATGATTCCGGGGTGTTCGCCAAGTGGTTCTGGCGTAGCCGGCAGTTGATTTTGCATGTCCGGCGGTGGTTCCGGCGAGTGGAGCCGGTGGTTCAGGCATATCCGGCAGGTGGTTCCGGTCTGTCCGGCAGGTGGTTCTGGGGTGTCCTGCACGAGGTTCTGGCACGTATGAGAGGTTGTGCCGGCATGCCCTTCACGTGATTCCGGCTTGTCCGCCAAGTTGTTCTGGAGTAGCGGGCAGGTGATTTTGGTGTGTCCGGCAGGTTGTGGAACCCATGAATGTGATTTTATTTGGGAAAAGGGTCTTTGCAGAGATGATTAAGTTAAGGATCTTGAGATGATCATCCTGGATTAACTAGTGGGCCCTCAACCCAATGACAAGTGTCCTTATAAGAGACAGAGAAAGAGAAGAAAGATACACAAGGAAGGTGACGAGAAAACAGAGGCAGAGATTGGAGTGACGCTGCCACAAGCCCAGGAAAGCTGAGATTTCCAGCCGACACCAAAGCTTGGAGAGAGACATGGAACAGATTCTCCTTCAGAGCCTGTAGAGGGAGCCCACCCTACTGTCACCTTGGTTTCAAACTTCTGGACTCCAGAACAGTAAGTGAATGCATTTCTGTCCTTCTGAGTCACTCAGTTTGTGGGTACTGGTACAGTATTCTCCAGGAAACTAATACAACATCTAACAAAACAATCACATTAGTTTCTTAATGTCATCTCAGACTTACTTCCAAAGTTCCCTGATTTTGTCCAAAAACAACTTTTTTATACTTGATTTATTTGGATAAGGATCCAGTTTAGGTCTGTAGAACCATCTTAGTGAGAAACACCGTTCTGCAAACGTCCTATGTTGAAGGGAGTTTAAATTGAGCCGCGCATAGCAAACCCATTCTCTACAATTGCGTAGGATAACCTGAATGGAAAGCAGTTGCTCAGATTTACATTAAATGTAAAAATAAACAACCCAAAAATCACCTACAACTAGGTATGTCACCGTAGATACAGTCAAGCAGAAAACTAAAGAAAAGTGTCAAGTATAGGGACTTAATTTGTGAAGAGGAAACGACTCCTCCAGGATGACTCAATAAGTAGATCTGTGTCTTTTTACTTTCCTCTTTTCCCAGAAGATATTTGATATTCTGTGTCCTGGGTAGAATATGGCACTGAATATGATTTTACGTTGTTCTTATGCCCCACCATCCAAGATCTTGTGAATCAGCATTTGTTTTATAAGGAGATACCCTAGTATTCATATGCACAATAGAGTTTGAGACAGGCTGCCTTTGTAACTGTGGATGCCCCATGAAGGCTTACTGAACTCAGCTGAATTTATGTTAGATTTGATGACTAGGGTGATGAATCCTGCATGTCTTTTGTCTTGAATGGAAGTAGCTCATGAGGCTGAAGCATTTAGAGTCCAGGTTTATTTTCACCTGATTTGGCTTTTGGTCATGAACCTGAGTCTGATCTTCATAGGTAAGTACCTCGATTTGGAATCCATCAGGCATTCCCCTCAAGGAGACATAGGTAAACAGTTTTCACTCTTTTTACTTTCATTGCCTTTCCACACTACCGTGAAGCTACTGAATGTCCAGAACGAGACGTAATTAATAAATGAGTTTAAGCTATCTGAGAGAAGTAATGAATTTCTTATATGTTACTAATTTACCCCTTCCTCATGGGCAGACTTGCTTACATAAAGATAGTAATTTAGAACTGTGATTAAGAAGCTGGATGCCTCGGAGTGATGGACTATGGGAGACAAATTGCTCAATATTTTCACATCTCACATTTTAATTTTGTACTCCATATTGCGCTTCTGATGCTACCACAAATAGCTTCTTTGAAGGTCACCGTGTGCTTTTTAATGTGTTAAAAGTAGAAGTGTGGTTAGGACTAGGTGTTTTAAAACACTTTGTGGAAAAAAAATCAGCCAAAATGTGCCTTCTTGTGCTCAAAATATATTTGAGTATGTTTGAATTTTTGATATCAACATTTACACCTGTTATGAAAGTAATGATTAAAATCCCACGTTTATTAAAGTGAGATGTTTTAGTCATGCAGTTTTATAAAAGATAATTTCAATCCTGTCATTGAATTTTAATTTTATGGCACAATTGGGTCTTCAGTACAAACAAATCCACATAATGTATTGATAAGAATTAAAGATAAACAGGAAATTGAATTCTGATAGAGTGCATTGATAACAAATTATTTTAAGGGGCATGCACAAATAATGAATGTTTGAAATATTCCAAATATATGCCTTCCCTGGGACAAGAGGAAGCAAAGATTCTCATGAAGATTGTAAATAAGAGACTTCTATTTATTTACAGAATATAAGGTTTCAGGTTTGACCCAAGCAAAGAAGTGAATCTGTGCTATAGAAAATGACACCCAAAGGTTAGGTGATTTTTGAGCAGAAATCAACAAAAAGGACAAAGTTGCACTCATGAGACATACCATTTAATTCATAGATCAATGCCAATTCCTCCTGATTAAACAGGTGAGAAATCTGAGATTCAGTGAGGCTAAACAACTGTGCAATTTCATTTCCCAATTTGTCTCCAAACCAGGGCTTGAGAGAAAATTTCCATCCGGAGTTGCCTCCCCAAAGCAGTGTGTTCCATCTGTGTAGAGCAAGGGGTGGCTGAGAGGTGTGGGTTCAGGGATAGTTGACATATCTGTACACATTCCTTTGCATTTGGCTATTGCATTAATGCAAGGATTCTTGCCTAGGAGACCCAAATTTTCCTAGGAAATGATGCCAGAGTTTTCCTGGGAAGTCACTGTTTGGCTGTGACATTTCTCCATTTGACCAAAGCCACATTTGGAATGGGCAGCTCCTTGTTCCATAAAGCTATGTGGGTGTTGACCTTAGGCTCATGAAGATGTAGTTATGATCTGTCAATTCTGTCTTCTCTTCTGTTCTACTCCTAGTTGCCAAGGAAACTAAGGTCATTATTACAGTTTTCTTTAGTAAGGTAGTTCCCACCCAATCTGAAAGGAGTCGTCAGCAGCTTCACTTTGCAGGGATGGGGGAATGATAAGACTTGGAGGGTATTTGGCTGAATCCTTTGGAAAAACTATGGAGTCCATGTGATATCTTTCCTCTCCCGTGTCCCTAGGGACTTTTCCTAATCCTGGCCTCTGTGACCTACCTATAATAAAATGATACCTTTATGCACTTTGGGGAGTGAACATGTTCAGCATCTCTGAAATGCAGTACATATGGTGTTGCCGACCTTTCTCTAACCTCAATCAAAGGAGAGCAGCAGTATAGCCTCTTATTGCTTTCTTCCATTGCTTCGGTCTTTGTTTATTCTATTTGGATATTATCAAGGCATCTTGCATGCCTGCCATAGCATAGCATACTTTAATTCAATAGATAGTGATCATTACATGTTTTCACAAAAGTTCAAATTGTATGCATTGCGCATTTTGAAAGCAAAAGTTCATGCGTAAGACATACAGGTTAATTCATAAAAGTTTGTAGCATTTTCTGATCCCTATATGATACATTATCTGAACATTAAGTTTAGGAAAGTGCCCATTATTCTGAAATACTGCACACATATTGTATTCAGTGGATCTTAAAATACTCAGCATCCTTACATGAAGGCATAGCAACTCTGATTCAGATAAGACAAAATTTTCTGAATACATATGTATGGAGAAAATAGAAAGGGAACATCAGTTTCAAGGGGAAGTTGGCATGAAATATTCTCTGATATACAGTCATAAGATGTAAGGATGACTAGTGAAAAAGGTTTTTTTGTCCCCACTACACAAATGTGTAATTTTCTGAACCTGGAATTAGCAAGAAACTCATTTTGTTAAGCCTTTTATGCAGAAATTTGTAAAATATTGTATGTGAGTTTCCAGAGCTGTTATCATTGGGGTATAAAGGGGGCAGGCAAGACTCCTACCTCATAGTATTGCTTTCAGGATTAAATGAGGGAAATGAGGACAAAGGAACAGTCCATAAATGTCTATTATCATGGTTTATTTGATACCGTATCCATTTTATATTTTTATAAGCTCCTTGAAAAAATTCGAATTATTATACTAATACTTATTATTATACTGAAACTGCCTAATTGGTTCATTCATGTTGAATATCAAAAGATTTGTGCAATATTTGAGGATGTCTGCCCTATGTAGAGATCTATGGATGAAAAAAATCTGAAAGAAGTTTTCGTGGAAATAACTTTATGATGGTTATAAAAAGCAGTAGTTTGAAATAATTAAATTATTGCGGTCCCATAAATTAACTAAAAGTCATTGAAATATACACTTAAAAGGGGTGAATTTTAAGCTTTGTAAATTGTAACTCAATAAAGATGTTTAAAGAGCGCTACTGGTTTTATTATACAGCCAATTTGCGTAGGGCTTTATAAGATGATATCTAAGGGATAGACTACAAATTAAGTTTCTGATAAAAAATTTCTATTTACAACTCTTAAGGGATTGGCAAAATTCTCTACTTCATTTGTAACTAAGAAAGCAGATGATGTTTTGCCTTATCAATCGCGACGTTCTTCTGCATTGTCTAAGATCTGCTGACCACTTCTGGGCATCCTTCAGTATCTGTGTCTCATGGCAGGATACTCTGGGATGTCATTTCCATGGAATTGGCACTTGAGGTGAATTTCAGAAAATTCTTTCTTTCTGCATATCTAATTGTTGAGTTTAAGTATTATGTCTTCATTAGCATGATTCCCTCAGAGCTTTGCATTCTCCAACATATTGTATAAAATCTTGACAATTTCTTAATTATTACCTTAGGAATGAAACAGTTTCTTCAAAGGAATAAAAATGCCCATCTACCTAGAACTATATATTTAGCAAAAATAGCCTTCAGAAGGAAATTCTATAGAGTGCAGAAAACAAAATAGAGAAATGAAAGCCAATACAGAGAATCAGCAAACCCGAAAGTTGGTTCTTTGAAAAGATCAACAAAGTTAGTGAATGTTTACCTCGACAGACAAAGAAAAAGGGAAAAGTCAAATTACTAAAATCAGACATGAAAGTGGGGACATTATCAATCTTATTGAAATGAAACGGTTTACAAGAGAATAATGTGAACAATTGTATACCAAACGTTCCATAGCAAAGGTGAAATGGGCAAATTTCTGGAAACATGAGGAAAATAAGTGACAAAAATAGTACAAATCAAGGGAGGAGAATATGGATGTGTACAATGTAAGGTTCTTACATTATAAACAAAATAGTATAAGTTATTTGAAAGTATCAAGTAATAACTTAAATATTGTAAACCATTGAACAACTACTAAATCAGTAAGGAGAGAACTGCAAGAAAGCCATAGCAGAGCTAAAATGGAATATCAAAATGAATCCAATCCAAACGAGAAGAGCAAAAGTATGACAAACAGAAAACAATACCTTTCTTATAATATTTATAATCGCATTGAAGGTAAATGGCCTCAAACAGTGCTATTTCAAGAGAAATGTAAAGTGAACTAAAACTCTGAGCCATGTGTCATTTTAAATATTCTACCAGCCATCATTCAAAAAAGAAATTGAAATAGGTGAAGTCAATTTTAAGAACATATTTTATATAACTGGATAGACTCCAAATATTATGGCTTCAGGATGTAGTGAATGCTAAAATGGGAACGAAATGTCACATCTTTTTTCGTTGTTTGTAGACCATTCCATACTCATGGATCGAATAAGGAATCACAGGGAAAATTGAAAATATTTTGGATTAAATGATATGGAAAACAAACATACATATCTTTTGTCTTGTGGTATCTGTGTGATGAAAATATCCTTCATCTTGATAGGAATATAGATTACACAGGTATATATATTAGTTAAAACTCACTTAAATTGCTTGCTTTTTATTTGCGTACAGAGTAGATATGTAAGAAACTAATACAAAGAAAAAACAAAATAATCAAACAACACCACCACAACAAAAATATAACATTTGTGAAAACAAGGCAGAAACATAAAATTCTATGTGTCGGAAATTTATTTATGTGAATAAATGTTATATATGATTTGTTAATATAAATTAACATATTTATATTAAGAAAATTCTAGAGCTTCAGGCAGGTCAAATTGATGCAACAGAAAGACAACAAATATGAAAAAATGTTATCAGAATGGCTCAGAGAAAAACACAAGTACAGTCTTCAATTAACTGTGAATACAGTATATTCTGTGCTGCCTTAGGCACTTTAGGGGACAATTTTTAAACAGAAATTGCAATGTTCCTTCACTTGATGGTAGTGGTGATTTTTCAGAACATACAATATTTTTACATAAGTGATTATATTTAAACCAGCAAAATATAAATTCATTGTCAGCCTCCAGCGTGACATATGATACTTAACCGCCTCTCCTGCCACCTCTTCAGAGCATCCTCTGCACTGTAACTTTCTCTGCATTGCTTAACTGTTCAATATGCTCTCATCTGCATTTCATCATCCAGAAACTCACGTTGGTGATTCCCCCTTCTATTTACTTCACAGAATTGTGTTTATGACATGCTCTTTTTTCCTTTAACTATTTTTGTCTTATGTCTCTCAAGGGATGGGAATCAAAGCCATGAGTAAATCCTTCCCAATTCAATTCAATGTCTTTGCACTCTGGCATACATGCTCGCTGCTGCTGGCCAGTACGTATGGAACTGTCTACAGGATGGTTTTATGACCACCACCATCTCCTTTTTGAATAGCATCTACACAAATTTGAGAAGATAAGCTTTTTATTCCATAGAACCACTTATGTTCTTCTCCTGCTCAAAAAGAATAAATGGAAACATCATAATTTGGCATACAAAGACGTTCATAATATATTCTTAATTTACTTTTCCAAACCCCTCTGACACGTTTTTGCTTCAACCCCTTTGGCATTACCCCACCTGGATAATGTGGCATTCCCCTGGCTCTTACATCAAACTGCAATTTTTCTGTAGTCCCTGTGTTTGGTTTAACCATGGTATGAGGCAACTGCATTGAGTGAAGTTCCCCTACAAGATTACATGGACCCTCATTGGAGAAGCAGAGAATCCAGCAGGCAGGAGATCAAACACTGTTGAGTGCTATCTGCTGAAGATGCTTCCTGCAGCTGGTTTATGTGTGGGGAGAGGGGAGAAGGGAAGGTGAGGGGGAGAGAAAAGGGGAAGCTATCAACACATAGAAAATTCCAGAAAGCCTTAAATCATTTTTTCTTTTCTCCATTAGAATAAATGGCAAGGAGGGGCTGGCCCCGTGGCCGAGTGGTTAAGTTCGCGCGCTCCGCTGCAGGCGGCCCAGTGTTTCGTTGGTTCGAATCCTGGGCGCGGACATGGCACTGCTCATCAGACCACGCTGAGGCAGCGTCCCACATGCCACAACTAGAAGAACCCACAACGAAGAATACACAACTATGTACCGGGGGGCTTTGGGGAGAAAAAGGAAAAAATAAAATCTTTAAAAAAAAAAAAAAAGAATAAATGGCAAGGAGAGAGGACGAATCCATTAGCTAGAAATCAAGTCAGTTATCTCAAGGCTGCTCTTCTCCTGCTTGACAGAATCGTGTCTAGAATTTATGTTGCATAGAACCATGTGGAGCTAGATAATTCTGTCTGTCCATATTGTAGAGGTTTATCCATATATTAAGGTTACCCTATTATTGATTCTGTCCATCTCTTATTTGAATAAGGTTTATTAGAATTAAATCATGGCTCTCTCTTGCCACATTTATAAAATCCATCAATCTCATACCTTCTTGACCTCTCACTGCCCTTTTCCAAAATGAGAATTTTATGGAACTATTATTTCAGTAACATGATTTCACAGAAACCCAACAGATCTCAGAAAATAACCTTCAAAATGAGCTATGAACCCATGATTTTATTAAATAAATTGAATAATATAAGTGTATTCAACATGCTCAACTATACCAAGGGATAGCTAGGTAAGAGAGAGAATCTACCAAAGAATAAGGTGTCTAGGTAAGGCAGAATGGTTCAAAATGAACTGTCTTCTAGTTTCCATCATAAATTTTACGGTTTCTTCTTTAAAACAAATCCATCTCAGCATCACCAGCTGTCTCTATTGCTTTTTGTTAATCTTATCATATCCATTTCTGTGAAGACAAAATAAGAGTTAGACCAAAAAAAAAATATGTGAAGGAGAAAGAGCATACTTTATTTTGGTTCTTTATTCCTCTCAAATGAGCTCAAGTTGAGACACCTTCGGCTCATCAGAAATATATCCGTCCAAAGAAATTTATCCCATTAATAATGTATCTGCGGCTTTTCCCCCCTATTTTTTCTAAAACTTGGGAAAAAACCAACAATTATCTGAACTGATAAGATTTTGGCTGTTTTTACTTTTAAAAGGAAGGTCTTCACTTTAAATGCATAGCTATGAAGAAAAGAAGTTCCCAAGTTACCTTCTTATTCCTATTTTGTTTTTAATTAATTTGGGTGAAACTAGGGAAAATGAGTCATGGAATTGAGCCTGTGAAAACTAGGAATTTTTTTCCCTTCTATTGCCTTATCACTTTTTCAGTGAAAAGTTGGATTTATCTTGCTTTCCAGAGCTATTTACATTATTTGAAAAGATCTAAACTGGTGTATTTCATTCATATTTCATTCAGAACCATGTGTTTGTATGAAGGCTTGTTTTTTTTCCCTGAAATCATTCAGACATTTATTTCTTATTTTATATCTTTCATAGAAAATTCCTTAATCTTTCTTTAATGGAATTTAGGACAGTAGCATAGATCAATTTGAGCCAGTTGCATTATTTAGTCATTAGAATTGTTTTCTGTGCATTTGCCATTTTTAAATTGAGAACACATCATATTTTATAAAATAGATACGTATGGAAGTGATGAAATGTATCTATCACCTGCTCATTAATGTCTCTGTCTATATTTCTGTCATGCATTTTGCTCCTACAAAAAGTAAACTACATTTTTCTTTTTTTTTCTGTTGCCAATCTAAATTCTAATAATTTTACCCCAAAGGCAGTAAATTCATCTAGGTTCAGAGTAAATGGCACTAAACCATGTATACCATGAGTAAAACTTGCTTTTGCTTTATAATTTATATTTATTATATATATTTCTTTTCTGTGTTTGTTGCAAAAATTCCATCTTAATTTGAAACTATCTTGCCTGTAAGATGCATTTTTCTAGGATACTGCACAGTTAACTGAACAGAAGAGGGCACGTCCCTGTGGTGTTCATGAATCCATCTCTTCCTTGCTGTCTTTGGAGGACTCATAGTGACAAATCTCAAAGGGGGAAAAAAATCTCTTTTCTATCACCCTCGGTTGCGTAGACCAAGAGGCACTGGAGGAAATGGGGACACATTTTTTGTATTTTCCATATTTATGACATATGTTGGAAATAATGTGGTGTCTGAGATTTCCATCATTATATGTATAATTTATTTTATTTGTATATATCAAGTATTTATTTTGTATATATATGATCTACATGATACATATATACACAAAATAAATACAGATGATGAACTATTCATCCACAGAATCAGAAAAATCAGTGTTATTCTTCAGTAGGCTTGTTCTTGTCTTTATCATTACTCCATACTCCTTAAGTAGACCTGGAGACTTATTTGACAAAGTTTCGTTCAGTTTAATGTACGTTTCACTCTGTATTCTAAACTGAAGTATGGAAATTACAAGAAAACTGAAGTCAGTGGCATGTGCAATTAGCCAACATCCATTCCAGACTTATTACTCTACTTCAAATATTTTTAATTCTTTAGGAGAGGGAAGATGATTTAGAGATTTTGGAGAATGTTGACACCCTAAGATATTTTCCACTTCATTTTATTTCCTGTGATGCCTGCTATTCAATTGAAAGAGGGCAAGAGGAAGAAGAAATTCCTCATAAATGCATTTACCTTTTTTTTTAAGTGGTTTAAATTGATAGTGAGGTAAAAATTAGCTAAAAGCAAGTGTATCCATTTCCTAGGGCTGCTGCAACAAAGTGCCACAAACTGAGAGGGATTAAACAACGGAAATTTATTCTCTCACAATTCTGGAGGCTAGAAATCTAAGATCAAAGTGTCAGCAGGGTTGGTTCCTTCTGAGGGCTGCTGTAAAGGAGAATTGGTTCCACACGTTTCTCCCAGCTTCCGATGGTTTCCTGGCAATGTTTATCATTCCTTGGCTTGTAGACACATCACTCTGACCTCTGCCTTCACCTTCACGTGACATTCTCCCTGTGTTTGTGGTGTGTCTGTGTCCGTTTCAAATCTCCCCTTTCTATAAGGACATCAGGCATATTAATGCTCTACCCTACTCCAGTATAACTTCATCTTAATTACTTACATCTGCAATGACCATAATTCCAAGTAAGATCACATTCTGACATAGTTTGGGTTAGGACTTCAACATATGGTTCTGGGGATGGGTACACAATTCAATCTATAACAGAAATTATGGGAAAAAATAGAGTTTAGGACTCTCAATTGATGTGACTAGTTTAGAAACATTCTATCTTACAGTGTTCTACAGTCATTGTGTATAGTTGGTTATAGTCTAATTATGACATTGATATTGTTGATGAATATCTATTCTCATTAAGTCCACATGAGAAATGTGGTTAATGGCAAGTGTCTCGATCTCAGTCTCTATTGATTTCTTCTCCCCTCTTTTCCTCTTCTCCTTCTCTCTCTCTGTCACACATACACACACACAATTATACACACATTGCATTGAATCAATAGATCACTTTTGGAAGGGCTAACATATTTATAATAGACAGTATTCCCATCTATGAACATGGTATACCCCCCACCCCCAACATGATGGATGTGTTCTTTAGTTTTCTCTGTAAATGTTTTGCACAAGTTTGGGTAGACTTATTATTGTGAATGTGATGTTATCTGTGATATTGTAAGCATTATCATATCTCTTAAGGAAAGTTTAATTTGTTTTTTACTAGCATAGTCAATAGAGGGGATAGTATCAGTGTTTTTGTTTTTAGTAACTGCTAAATTCACTACTTCTAATAGCTTGGTTGTAGGTTTTTTTCTGATTTTAAACTCACACAGTTTTGATTCTTCTTTTCCAATCATTTTATTTTCGTTTATTATGACATTATTAATTGTTCTGCCTTGTACTCCAAGTGCATTGTGGAAAGACCTGTGGACATCAAGTATCCTTATCGCCTTCTTAATCTCAGGGGATTCTTTTACCATTTCACCCCCAAAATATGCTGTTTGCTGTAGTTTTTTTTTTAGGTGGCAATCCTTGATATGTTTAAGGAAGTTCCCTTCTATTCCATGTTGGTAGTACATTTTATTAACTATAGTTAGGATTTGTCATCCTTTTAAAATAGATTTTTCTGTATTCATGAGATGCCGCATTTATATTTTCCTTGTGCTTTTAATGTAATTGCTTATTTTAAATGATATTCTAATCTTAACCACCTTTGTATGCTTATATTCCTGAAATAAATCATACTTGAAAATGGTATATTATGTGATATGTTTCCCTTTGATTTATCACTGGAATATATATATTCATTATATCATGGAATATGTATAGTATCATTATAATTAGTATATATGATCTTATAAACTTTGCATCAATAACGAAGATTATTGAAAGATTGGACAATAATTTCTTTCCTTTTTATTGTCTTTGTCAGACTATAGTATCAGGATTATGCTGCCCTCAAGAACGTATGAATGAATTCATGAGTCTTGCTAGTTCTTGTCAAATTTATGTTGTTTCATTGTTACTATAAATTGTCTTTCTTCTATCATATCTTCTAACAATTTTTATTTGTAGAAAATCTATTCTATGCATTCTTCTAACTTACTAACCTTATTTTCTGTTTACATTCTTAGATTTTCTACTCATGCAATCAACATTCTGAAATGATAGTGAAAATTACCTCCTTCCTTCCAATATGTATGCCTTTCATTTTCTTATCTATTTAATTGTTTAATTGTGCTACATAGTATCTTTAACATTATATGCATTTACATTATATGTAACATTATATTATACATATAGTATACCATATATTTATAGTTTCATAACATGTATTAACATAATATGTCATATATAATGTATGTATATAAATGTTACATAATTATAAGCATTATATATTTATTAAATATCTATTATATAACATATATAAGTAAATATATAATGCTAAGAAATGTTATATATATAAAGAAAATATGCATCTATATCTATTTTATTGTTTTTCTTTAAATAAAGAATGAGAGTTGACTTTTAGTTAGTGCTTTTAATCACTTATGGTGATGACACGTATACTGTGATTATATTAATATATGAAGTAAATTGACTAATATGGGTTACATTTACTCTTGAAATAAATCTCAAATGGTCACAGTGACTTTTTTTAAAACATCAGCTGGATTCTATTTGCTAGTTATTTAATATATTTCTATCAATTTGTTGTTGTTTTGCTATATTTCTTGGATTTCATATCGGTGCTTTGCTACCTTCATCATAAAAAATTGGAACTATTTCACCTGTTCTGTTTCAAATCAGTGTTAATATCAGGAAGTAAATTTTATTTTGAAGGAAAAAAGCTGTGAAGCCGTTTGGAAACGCTATCTTTGAGGGGGAGAGTGGGTGAGGCAGGGAATGAGGCTGGGTCTCTCTGAGATTATATAAATCAGTTTCTGGTTTCTATTTCTTCTGGGAAAAAATATGTATGTACAACAATTCATCTATTTCATCTAATTTTTGAAATGCATTTGAATGGAATGGACCAGACAAGTTGATTTTGATTCCTTAATCTCCTTCATAGCTATGATTTCCTCTGATCATTTCTTACTTTCTATATTTGGACTTCTTCCCCTTTTTTGATGATTATCATATTAAATAGGTTATCTGTCATGTGTTTTCTTTACCAAAGAACCAATACTAGGAATTTTCATAAACTGTTCTCCCTTATATCCTTTTTGACTTTAATCTTTATTAATTCCTCTCTGATTCTGGCAGTGCCTATGTATTTTCTGTTGTTGCATTTTGGATTTTGTTTGGAAAATGCAACTCGTGATTCTTTAGAGCATCATCGCCATTCAACAGGATTAACTGGTCTCTGGAATAAAAATAACTAAATAAATTACTTGATGTGCTTGTTTATGGTTCAAACACTCTTAGTTACAGCAAGATGAAATGTTACTATTTAAATTTCATGCCCACTTAAGCATGGGCCATGTTGCAAAGTATATCCAAAATTAGTATGAGAACATAGCATGGATTTCTGCCAGCAAATTAACAGTGGAATTTATATATACTTTATGAATTTAAACACAGTATTGTTTTCTAAAAATGTGAGGGAGGCACGGACATTTAGTTGAAAACATTATTTAGAATTGAAAGTAGTCCTGCCAGCAGAACTCTGTTTAATAAAAAGTTCTAGTCTGTTATTTCTTCTGGTGAGTATTGCCTCAAGTTTATACCATCAGTTCTCAGAAGTTGCATTTTCTTCTTTCTTCTTCTAGGTTTGAATTACTCTATTTGTAACTTAGGGATTTCCAATCATATGCACAATTATAAGAGCTCTAGAGTGTTTCAAATGTGGCTTTTTCTGTTGGATCTGAAAAAAGAATGTTTCATTCCATGAACCCAAACTGTCTACTTGAGCCGACATTTTTCATGCTGCTAAGGGTAGTACCCAGCTTTCTTTGCTTACATTTGTTACGTTTTGCTGCTTATAAGATGAATTTCTAGTACGATAGTGACCTTCAGCTATTTCACAATGTCTGCATCAAATACTTTGTACCGAAGACGTGTGATTACCCATTTTAGTGCTAATGAAAAATGTCTCAAAGCCAGACCGTTTTCAATAAATGTGCATTAGGACACTTGGAATACAACTCTCACTGGAGATTAAGGTGGTGCCCTCAGGAAATTATGTGCTTTTTGGAATTTTAGCACATTTTTACTTTGTTAACTAAAACTTGTAAAATAAACTGATTAAAAGCACAACCCCTACTTTAACTCTTATTCACAGCAAAACTTAAAGTTTGGCTCATCCATTTATTAACTACTTTAAAAGATTATAATAAAATTTGGGCCACAAAAAAATTTAGGACAAGCACACTAGATGCCAGTTTTTAATTTTTTAATTTATTTTTATCTTTTTCCAGTTTTACTGAGATATAGTTGACATACTACTTTGTAAAAGTTTAAGGTGTACAATGTGATGATTTGGTACACATACATATTGGGAAAAGATTACCACAATAAGTTTAGTTAACACATCTATCACCTCATGTAGTTACCATTTTGTGTGTGTGTGTTGAGGACTTTTAAGATTTTTTCTCTTAGCAACTCTCATGCATATAATAGAGTGTTATTAACTATAGTCACCATGCTATATGTTTCATCCTCAGAACTTATTCATCTTATAACCGGAAGTTTGTGCCCTTTGACTGCCTTCACCCATTTGTCCCACCCCCTGCCCCTGTCTCTGGAAAGTACCAATTTACTCTTTGTTTCTATGAGTTCTCTTTTTTTTTAGATTCCACATATAAGTGAGATCATAAAATATGAGCCTGTCCTTGTCTGACTTATTTCACTTAGCATAATGCCTTCATGCTCCATCCAAGTTGTCACAAATGGCAAGATTCCCTTCTTTTTTGTGGCTGAATAATATTCCATTGCATACATATGAACCACAGTTTCTTTATCCGTTCATCTTTCAATGGACACTTAGTTTGATTCAATGTCTTAGCGATTATCAATAATGCTACAATGAACATTCGCGTGCAGATATCTCTTCAAGATAGTGATTTCATTTCCTCTGGATAAATGCTCAGAAGTGGAATAGCTGGATCATATGGTGGTTCTAGTTTTAATATTTTGAGGAATCTCCATGCTGTTTTCCACAGTGGCTGCACCAACTTACATTCCCGGCAACAGTGCACAATGGTTCCCGTTTCTCCACATCCTCATCAACACTTGTTATTTCTTGTCTTTTTGATAATAATCATTCTAACAGGTGTAAGGTGATGTCTCCTTGTGGCTTTGATTTGCATTTCCCTGATGATTAGTGATATTGAGCATCTTTTCATATACATGTTAGCCATCTAAATATCTGCTTTGAAAAATGTCTATTCATGTCATTTGCCCATTTTTTAATTGGATTATTTGCCTTTTGCTGTTGAGTTATATGAGTTCCTTAGATATTTTTGGATAATAACCCCTTACCAGATATATGATTTACAAATATTTTCTCCCATTCCATAGGTTGCCTTTTCATTGTGTTGATAGCTTCCTTTGCTGTGCAAAAGCTTTTTGGTTTGATGTAGTCCCACTTGCTTATTTTGGTTTTGTTGCTTGTGTATTTGGTGTCATATCCAGGAAATCATTGCCAAGACCAATGTCAGGGAGCTTTTCCTCTATGTTTTCTTCTAGGAGTTTTATGTTTTCAGGTCTTACATTCAAGTCTTTACATCATTTTGAGTTAATTTTTGTAAATGGTGCAAATAGGTGTCCAGTTTAACTCTTGTGCTTGTGGTTGTCCAGTTTCCCCAACACCATTTATTGAAAAGACTATCTTTCCTCACTGAGGGTTTTTTTTTTTTTTTGCTGAAGAAGATTGGCCCTGAGTTAACATCTGTTGCCAATCTCCCATTGAGTATTCTTGGCTCTTTTGTCAAATATTATTTGACCATATATTGGATGCCAGTTTTAATTTGTGACAACTCTAGGTAGACTATAAATACTGACGTGTGAGATTCTTTAGTAATTTAACCCAGTAAGGAAATGAAATGACTGTAAAATCAACACAAGTTACCAGAGCAAGAATCAATTCATCCTGGCTTATATTAATTATTTTTCTAGAATTTTGAGTCAGAATTAGCCAAAAGAAAGAAAAATGACCACAAGATTATTTATGTTCAAATTTGAAGTCATTCGAAATAAATCTGTGTCTATTCTTAAAGTTCTTATGACAATTTTCATATTAGCAAATAATTATCTCTAATACTTTTACTTAGTAGAATTGTCTCATAGCCTCTATTTAGGTGAAGTGTGAAGTACAAAAATTATACAGGAAAATAAAAAGGGTTTGGCACTTATGCTGTAATTCTCTGCTGTTTTGTAAGGACACAGATTTTGTAGGACTGGCAGCTTTGAGCACTGCCAGGGGAGCGAGAATTGTCTAGACACTGCACGGTGGTGATGGACATAATGTAAGACTCTGTGTCTTAAATTGACATGTTATACTTTAATATCCTTTTCCTTCCTTCTGATGGAAGCACTAATAAGTAGAAAATTGGCCAAGGGACTATCAAAGCAAAAAAAAAAAAAGGAATAGAAAAAGAATAGCTTGTTGGGACATGACTGCATTTTTAAACAGTTAGGGAAAGAAACCCTTTATTACCATTGTTCTATTATCTTTGTTTTCAAGAAAACTATTCCTATATCATCCTTTAAAAGAAACCCCACGTCAAAGTGCATAGATCTTGCTGGGTAATCACAGAAAGAGACAGAGAAAGAGAACAAAGAATAAGTTAGCTCATACATTTAAGAACATTATTTAGAATCCTAGGCAAGCCAGCCTCTGTTTTTTGCTGAGAGATTATTTATTATTTATTATTTATTTGTTAATTCACAAAGGTTATCCAAAGAGCAAATGACACTGACTCAACAACTATTCATAATACCACGTGGAAAAGAGAGAAAAGAAAAAAAAGGAAATATACTCGCTTCTAAAGTCAACAAAATTTGTGCTCCTGCTCCCATCCGACCCACCTGGGACACTAGAGGGAATCTGGCCTCCATGTTCTCCACTTTGTCCTTACTGGAGGTCCATATTTGACCAGGATGCCCTCTGGGAAGATACTATTTTGCATTCCAAACCAACTTCCCTCAGTCCTTCTTTGCCCTGCATGATTTCATATCTTTATTATCAATTCATTATCAACTTTTTCTTTTGGAACATTGTAGCCTGGAATGTCTTCCCTACCACTTCCTAAAAATGCATTCATAGAGTCCAACAATGATATTCTCCCTGGCCAAATCTTGTGATCTTTCTCCTCTACTCTTTCTCTGTCACTTTGATATGATTGATCATCTTCTCTGAAATATCATAGCTTCCTTGGCTTAGATAGCATTTGTGAATCTTGCTTTTCCTCCAGTGGGTCAACAATCTTTTCTTTGAGTTTCTTGCCTCCTCCTACTCTTTATATCCCTTTACACTTAGTCTCCCTTATTGGAAACGTCAACTTTCAAGGCTGCAAACTATCGCTTCTATTAATGATCTGCAAACATCGTTTTATTCCTACTTTCTCTAAAATCTTTTAAATTACTTTCGGGACACATGTTCTTGAATGATCCTGCTCTTATCTAAAGCTCTCTTCTAAAAGAATATCCATTGAGTGGAATCAACTGGTGAATAAGGAGTCATTCTTAAACACTATGCAGAAAATGAAGGAAAATTGGGTGGCTTGGATATTTTCTTTAAATTATACAAATTTCTCCTCTGCAGTGTAATTCCCTCTATGCTGCACTGCTGACACACCCTCAGATGGTGAAAAGGGGAGATGCAGGAGTGTCTGTGGCTTGAGAAACTTTCTCAGATGATGAAACTCATCCACTATGCATCTCCTAGAAAAAGTTTTTGGGAGTACCAGTCAATGGTATGAAGACTCGAAGGATAGTAGTTATAACTTACTGAGTTCTCACATGCAACTCTTAGGGGTAGAACTTTTGCACTCATGATTTTAATGCTTTAAAAAGTCCTGCAATTGTAACCCCGCATCTTCAGAACACAAGTCCTTTCTCAATCCTTTTCAGTGGTTATGATTTTCTCATACAATTATTATTTTCAGTCCATACATTTGTAGGTCCCAGGAGATCCAAGAGATATCAGTGATCTAGGAGAGAGGAAAGAGACATGAACCAGGATATATTTCTCCCTCTAGTGATAATCATGTGAAGCCCATTCTAGTCTTACACACAAGGACTTAGTTCTCCTAACATAGCACTCCAGCAGCTCCATGGCACGATCAGAAAGTTAGAAATTCTTACCAGTGGGAACGTTCACCCAATATCATGCAGTAGGTGATAAACCAGGAGTTTAAATCCAGAACTTCTGCCTAAAAAGTCAGTGCAACATGCAAGATACACGTGAGAGTTTGTTTTATTACTGGCGCCCAAGATTAGTAGGAAACATAACTGCTTAAGAAAACCTGCGTTCTAGTTCTACTCACTGCTTTCTAGCTCGCAGATAATGTACCAGTCACATCATCGTTTGGGGTGTTTCCTTCCCTATAAAATGAGCTAATAATGCTTATCCTTCATTCATTTCTTTTGCACTGCAAGAATAAAAAGAGAAAATGTGTGGGAAGCACTATGTAAATTCCACAGCATTATAAAGATGAAATGTGACATTACTACAGATATTTTTATGCTTCGCTTAAAAGCTCAAATAAAGTAGTCCTTCCTATAAAGGCCAGTTTGCTTCTGCCCGGAATACATTCTGATACTGAAAAACCCCATTTCTTTTTTCTTTAATGAGAAATGAACAACAATTTGCCTAGAGTACTTATGGCCTCTAGCTTGAATAGAAATATGCAAGATGGACTTTTGTGTGAAAGGCATTTTGTGAAATGATGTGCAATTCAATAGAACTTTGACAATGATCCAACAATCATGGTCCCATGACTGACATTGCATTCTTGTACAACTCAGCCATACGTTGGGGGCAGGTGGGCACACCCGTACATGAAGGTTTAAACTGCATGAGAATAAACAGGAACTTGATTTTCTGTTGAGGATTAGTCAACCTGAAATCATTTGATGCATCCCAAGTGTAGATATCAGATAGTATCTTACTATCTTTAAGACTCACAATGTATAAAACTGCAGTTTGTAATACATTATTATTGTGTAAAATTAGGCTTCCAAAGCTATAAAACTACTTAAAACTCATTTATGGAGAACTGGCCTTTTCATTTTATTTAATATTTTTAAAAAATTTCTTTTGCAGACATAACCTTTTTTGAGGGAGGATGAAGATTGGGCCTTAGCTAACATCTGTTGCCAATCTTACTCCTTTTGCTTGAGGAAGATTGTGGCTGAACTAACATCTGTGCCAATCTTCCTCTATTTCGTATGTGAGATGCCACCACAGCATGGCTTGATGAGCAGTGTGTAGGTCTGTGTCCAGGATCTGAACCCATGAACCATGGGCCACTGAAGCGGAGTGCGCGAACTTAACCACTATACCACCAGGCTGGCCCCCAATATTTTTTAAAAATTTCCTTTGCAGGGGCAAAGCATCTATCATCTTTGGAATTTGCATGTCGTTGTTCTATAAAGCTGCCTTCTCTATTTCATACCCCACAAATTCAAAATATGGAAAATATATTGATTTTCAAAAGATGTGAACATTGTTTTAAATTTTTTCAATGCTTTTGCATTTGAAATTTTGAATGACTGCCTTCATTTTTCATGATGCTTGTATGGTGATATGTAGGCCTGTCAAATATTTGCCACTTGGTTGACACTTTTAAAAAGGCAAACATTAATGGAAAATATGATTTTCTGTAAAATTTATGTTATTAGACAAAATAAATATTAGAATGTAAATTTCAGGTGCCAGTCCCGTGACCGAGTGGTTAAGTTCGTGTGCTCTGCTTCGGCAGCCCAGGGTTTCACCAGTTTGAATCCTGGGCGCGGACATGGCACTGCTCATTAGGCCATGCTGAGGCGGCCGGCATCCCACATGCCACAACTAGAAGGATCCACAACTAAAAATACACAACTATGTACTGGGGGCTTTGGGAAAAAAAGGGAAAAAAAATAAAAATAAAATCTTTAAAAACAAAAAAGAATGTAAATTTCAGTTTGACATTTTTTTCCCCATAGTGATTGTTTGAAAATAAACAGAATTTTCTAAATTTCCTTTTAGTTCTTTAGAAGGTCCTCCAGTGGCTACTGTAGTCCATTGTTAGTGTTTATTTCCAAATTCTGAGTTGAATGGAATAAATAAAAATAAACAAAATCTGATTCGAGATCCTAGACCTGTTTTCCCTATCAGGATACTAATTTCAGTAAAACCACCTTAGCTTTCCTTCTCTAACAATGTTCACACTTTCCTTCCTTCCTCACCTTCATTGATTAGCTCCTTCCCCTCATTTCCTGCTAGAAGATATCCAGAACAGAAAATGAGATAGCTAGAATATAAAGTAAATATTACAAACAACCATAGGCATTTGAATTAGATTACTCCTTCTTTCATTGTTGACTTCCTTTGAGATCCATGTCTCAAATGTTGCTGTCTTTATTTCATATCGAATTCAACTTAGATTCTCACACAAAGAGAGAAGAGGTGGTTTCATCAGCCTTCTGGCATTTTCTCTTCTCTCTCTGCTGCATTTTGTATTTTATCCAAGACCTAGACACACAATGTGTTTTATTGGAAATGTTCACACATTCAGAAGTTATCATTGAGAAGTAGATAAGGATTTGAGTACAGCAAGTATTTTTATGTCATCAGAATTCTTTCACCCTCCAATGGCTATCAGTTCTCTTGGTGGTGGAGAGGTTGCTGAATTGGAAATTTTAAAAACATTCAGTACAGAAGGTTAGCGGACTGTCCACAGAGCTAGGATTATGAGAGTAGGTGGGATGGTGGGGGTATGCTTGACTACCAACTGCTGTTGCAATTGTCAAGCTGTCACTGCCTGACTCACGCTACTTAAAAAACAAAATCCCTCAGATGTGTAGAGAGGAAGATCTGGCTTCTTTGACTTGAAGTTTTAGGAAGCAGAGAAAAACTTTGCCAAAGTTGTGAGCTTTTTAAAGGATTCTTTGTTTGTGCTCCTTAGCCTTTTTCTGAACAAGATTCACTGATTTATATCTTTCTCATGTTCTCTCAGCTCTTTAAAGAAGAATATAAGCCTACAAACTCTTACTTTCTTTACACTTTTTTTACATCCCTTAAGTTAAGAAATGTGCATACAGATCTTATTTGTGCCCAAATTTATTGTGTATCTTATACTGGGCTAAATTTTAAACTTACCATCCTCATAAATGCTGAAGGGTAAAATGAAAACTTCTGCCTTCTTGAACATAGGCATTTCAAATTCCTGACAAGTGTAAATATTATTCCTGGGCTATATTGATGAGCTATTTAAATGTCAGCAGGAACTTGTTTCTATCCATTCAGGACCAAGTGTGAAAAATCAGTTTAGGGTTGACCAGAGTGGAGCACACGGCAGAGTAGGCGCCTACATCTTGTGTAGGAAACTGGCTCTCAATTTAACTTCATATAATGAGAGGGAGCGGGAAAAGGAAACAAGCGTGATGAAGAGAAACCAATGCCATTTTAAATGCTTTAGTAGAAGAAATTAAAAGACCATTTCTTGAAGATATGTATCACTAAGGTAGAGAGAATGGTATTTCTTTTATGTTTGATGTTGTTTATATTTGATTTCAGAATTTTCCTGCAAACTTTCCAACGTGCATGCAACTTTCTACATTCTTGCTTTGTGCAAAAATCACGTGCTTGTGTCTATCTCTCTTGCTTTCTCTAAAATTTTTTTGTCATGCTTATTGTATCTATGTTTTGGGTTGAATTGTTCCCCCCATAGAGGTATGTATGGTCCGCAACACTGGTACCTGTGACTGTGACCTTATTTGGAAATAGAGTCTTTGCAGATGTAATTAAAATGTAATGTAAGATGAGGTCATGCTGCAGTTGGGTGCACTCTTAACTCAATATGACTGGTGTCTCTATAAGAAGAGGAGATGAAACACAGAGATAGATAAAGATAGAGAGGAGAAAGCCCTGTGGAAAGAGAGACACACAGGGAGAATGTCATGTGATGACAGAGGCAGAGACTGGAGTGATGAAGCTGCAAGCCAAAGAATGCCAAAGATGTTAGGGGAGAAGGGACAAAGGATTCTATTCCTATTCTCAGCAAGAGTGCAGTCCTGACGACACCTTGATTTCAGATTTCTAGACTCCAGGACTGGGAGATAGTAAATTTCTGTTGTTGTAGGCTGCCCAGTTTGTGGTAGTTTTTATAGCAGCCACAGGAAACTAATACAATTTTTCTTTGTGTTTATCTCTCATGTCTTCCTTTCAGGGTCTGTTCTTGTATCTCTGTGTCTCATGGTTGAATCTTTATCTTGCATTTCCATTCTGTGATTTACTGCCTCTGCCTGCTTTTCTTTTCCCACCCTTGATTTCGTTTCTCTTTTTACCCCTTAACTGTCAAGACGGAGAGTCAACATGGGAAGGTGGAAAGCGCATGGCCAGGGCTACAGAGCCCTGTGGGTTTTATTCTTCCCTAGGCTCATAGGTTAGGAATGACATTAATCCCTGTCCTTACTTCCGTGCTTGGTTGTTGTGCAGATGTCATGGATAATCTCCTAGAAAACACAGCCTAATTGTTAAAGCAAAAGGTAATCATGAGTGGTCAGAACTGATGCACAAACTTACATTTGTCATGTGGAATTAAATAATTTTTATAGTTTTTCTATTTTAGTATATCTCTCTATAAACCATTGTAAAAGTTTAATTTCATCTATGCAAACATATGCACTATCTTTTCACTGTGGTTCAGTGTCCATTCATTTATAGGCTTGAAAATAATTTCCTGTTCTTGTTAGTAATGTGATGTCTCATTTTGCTTCATCTCTGTCCTATCTCCTCTAGTTTCCAAAACAAATTTCTATGAATATATCATGGCATTGTGCAAATTATGACTAGGATTTTCCTCCCACTGATAGAGCCTATGAGAGAGGCATGCATCCATTTTCATCTCCTGGGGACACTCACAAACAGGCTGGTGACACAACCTGGATGATGAAGGTGTTGAACTTGGTTTTAGATATAACGTTATCCCAATACATTGAGTTTATGAAGAAAAGTTTCTTGTCATTTTCTTTGACCTGATAAGACCTGAATAATATTCTTTTCTTTGCCTGGGTCAATAGAGAGAGCTAAGTGTAAAATATAGACCTTATATCGACTCTGTTTGGTCCATGTTTCAAATGAAATGGTCCATTTCCTTCCCAGTTCATACAAAGCTATATAAGTTTCCAGACACTGTGACAAATCTGGAAGCTTATCCCATTGGAAAGTCTTGTTGAAAATGGAAGAAAGGCAATGAAAATATCAGGAAAAAAACTGGGCTAAAAAATAACAAAAGCGGGTGGTGATAACAGCATTATAAACTGAGACAGAGACTTTCTAAAAACCTCTGTTGGCCTTCTCATTTAGATGTATTGTTTTCAGTCTCAGCTGAGAAGAGTCTTTAATTTAAAAGCTCAGAGGTCTCATTGATGGGAAGTGTGAATCTCCAAAGGATAATGCTTACTTTGAGAGACTCTATTTCATGTAAGATAAGAAAATATATATATGTACACTAACATTTATGCACAAGGGACAATAAAAAAGGTCAAAATAAGGAAAACACATTTAGGGGAATTACTTCTGACAATGCAACTTGTTGACCTCTGCACAGGCAGATCATCAAGTCCTCTTTCCTAAATGTGAAACTTAACCAACTGCCTTGTTCCTCCATCACTCCTTGATACTGCCTTCTTCTGCAATTAGAGGCGATTGTTGCAAATCCCCCATAGAGAACTAACTTCACTGTCCAGATAACTTGGGTTTTCAAAATAGTTTGAAACACTTATACCTGCTCTAGCTCTGTGACCAAGGTAAATGGTTTCATTCATTAGTTCCTTTGAATGTTCTCCATATTTATCTCCATTTTATTTCACTTCAGAATGATGAATCTAATATCCATAAGTATGGTCATCACAGAACAGTGGTCTTCAGAGTTAAAGGGGAAGTCTCACTAATTTTAACAAACATATAAGAACAAAGGACCTTTTAGTAAATGCACAGAGGCAAGTGCATGTTGGTAGTTCATGCATATTTATTAAATGAAGATATGGCATTCATTAACCTGTAATATATGCATACACACACAAACACACATAAGTATGTATATGTATATGTGTATATATATGTGTGTGTGTATATATATACAATTTGGTTTAGATATTACAGTATCCCAATATGCTGAATTTTATATATATATAAAAGTATATATATAAAATACATAAATACATGCTTATAGTATTTTATATATACGTATTTACAGCACATAGTATATATTATGAATATACCTAAATATAAATATATATTATAATGTATAATGTAATACATATATATATTTTATGCATAGTTTTAAATTATAGTGTATTAACAGAAAATTTGAGGTATAGTAAGGCCAGCAGATGAGGAGATAACTGTCATTGAAAATAGAGTTTGTTCCTCACAGTTCCCAAGAGGAGGGGCCTCCCATGCCCTGCAGCCACATGGGGAAGCCCCAGGGTTGGTCAGAAGGCAGAGGGATTGGGAGGAAAACATGAGAAGAGCATTTACTGTAGCATCCACAACCTAGGGTGACTACTTTCAGCAGGCTCTGGGGCATAGGGGCTATCTCTAGCTGTCTGGAACCTGGCCTTGGGTGATTAGGGCAGGTGGATAGTGGCTTGGAGTGTGGAAGCCCCACGAAGGAGGAGGTTGAGATGTGGGCTCTGGGTTGGCTGATTTGTATTTGGAAAGTGTACATGTGGGTTACTTGTTTACTATTTCCAGGAACTGGCTAGCCCCTTTAGGGACAGCAAGGCCCCAAATGTAAAAGCATCAGAATATAGAGGGTAAAAGATATGGTTAATTCTCTCTTTCTCAGCACTTCATTGCTCTAAGTTTTCAGTATACAGGGTCCTTGCTCTCATATAGCCAACATATGTAGCGATATTTTATATTATTATATTCTAAACGCTCAACTAAAATGAACAATCATTTCCTTTAGGCTTAAACCGATAAATCTGTCCTTTTCTTTTCTAAACGGGAAGGCACTGTTTTCATGCAGTTCCTTCCATTCAAAATTCTATCAGTTAGATTCTCAGATAATTATAGCAAGATCAACTACAAGATGGTTGAATGCCCCATTGTCCTTGGAGAATTTGAAGACAGCTGAGCTCTTCCAGGAGTTTGTCTGATGTCTAAACACGTTGTTGTAAGCAAGGTGGTCTTTCCATCATGACCAGCAAAACTGCTGACCTCTTCTGTGCTTGGGTTTTGGGAAAATAGTTACTATTAAGCAAGAGGAGGTGCATATGTACATACTCTTAAAATAAGAGATCAACACTCCAAATTTGCCATGAGAAAATCATAAATAAGCATTGAGTTTTCCCAAATTGTTACTTGATGTCAGGGGTCAGAAAACCATGGCCATGGACCCAGTCCAGCTTGACATCTGGTTTTTTAAATAATGTTTACTAGAAAATGATCTTGGGGGCCAGCCCCGTGGCCAAGTGGTTAAGTTCACACGCTCCACTTCTCGCGGCCCAGGGTTTCACTGGTTCGGATCCTGGGCACGGACATGGCACCACTCGTCAGGCCACGTTGAGGCAGCGTCCCACGTGCCACAACTAGAAGTACCTACAACTAAAAATACACAACTATGTGCTGGGGGGATTCGAGGAGAAGAAAAAAAGCAGAAAAATAAAAGGAGATTGGCAACAGTTGTTAGCTCAGGTGCCAATCTTAAAAAAAACAAAAGAAAGAAAATGATCTTGCTCAACTTTTTACCTGTTGTCTATGGCTACTTCGGTACTAAAATAGTAGAATTGAGTAGTTGCAATAGAGACCTTATGGTCTGGAAAGCCTAACATATTTATTATTTTGTACTTTTACAGAAAAAATATTCCCACCCTTGTTCTAGATCCAAGCAGAGTGAGTATATACTAAGAACTATGTGCTGAAGAAATATGCAACAGCCATTGTACGCAGTAAAGATGGACACTAGCCTTTTACATGCATTTTCTTTTTTCTTTAGAAGAGGCTGCTCTAGCTGAGGTGGCTGTTGATGAATTACTGAGTCCTTCCTCTCCAGATGTCACCTTCCTCAGAGTGGGATGCATTTCTCAGTTTGTCTGCTTGAGCCAGTAACTTGAAATTTAGGTTTGCTTTAAGTAGAATCATTCGAGACTTAATGTAGACTTTTAGGTAATAAAAGCACAGTTATGATAATAATCGGAGTAGTAGTAATAACGTATTCTTTAATCTCAAACAGCATTGTAATTTAGGTTCTCACATCAAAGAAAAGTTATACTGTTTGGTTGCAGCCTTAAGCTGTTTCTTCAGGTATTTTATAATGAAAGACCACATTCTGTCCAAAAATGCTGCGGTTAAGATGAAACCCAAGTGACCTTCAGACTTACGACCAAAGAGATAAGAAAAAGTCCCATGTGTTCATATAATTCTGGCAATAATCCATAGGTATCATAATTCTTGCAACACATGTTGAAATCTATGGAGATGTATTTAAAGGATGTTATAAGAATTGTTTTTGCATGTGATTATGTAAAATACATGGAATTTTAAGTGTAGAACTCATTCTTTGACTAATTCTTCTCTAATATAAACCTAGACTTTGACAATTTATAACCAAGTATGGCTGGTGGTTACCATAGTGCACAGCTCACATAGAGAACATTTCCATCATTGCTGAAAGTCCTATCGGAATGTACTGCTCTAAAGGATAGTGAGAAAGAGAATGAATTTTGTTTCTAAAAGGCAAGGCATTGATAATTTTCAATATTGTGATATCTTTTCTGAGGTAAAAATAATTACTTCAAAATGCACTTTTCAAATTCCACCATATAGTGACATTGAAGGGATGACTACAAGTTATAAAATATATATGGAAGCACAGTTGAACTAATATTAAGATTTTCTTTATCTGAGAACTGGTACTCTTCGATTTTTTTTCGTAGTCAATTTTGAAATATCCATCTTGTATATCTAGAGACTTCACTTGAATCCAGTGAAAATGCTCAAAAGATGACCTTTTCATGCAAGATAAGTTAAATGGAATGGCATTATCATATTGTATGTTTTATTATTTCTATATTGGTCAGTTTAATGCAGAGTGGAAAATTATGGTATCCTTTTTTCCCCTAAAACTCAATAAAGTCTTAGCAAGTGGGCCCTGGAAGGCTTTTATTAAACCTCTGTAAGTCAGGGGCTGGGGCAGGCATTACCCTGGTTATTAGACTCCAGAGTCTAACTTCATATTTCAGCGCTCGCTTAGCTTTGTGTGTTCCATGGACCTGGAGACTTCAAGGGAAAGTAGCACATTTCACACGAAAAAAGTGGAGATATCTTTCAGGGATAAATGGCCGTTTTTAATGCATTTCAAATAAGGGTTGTTATTTAAAAATCAACAAACTGCTTCGGGATCGAAGACTATATAGACCTTGTGACTCATGGGCAGACTCCCGAAGAGTTGTCAACATCACTTCAGAATGAAATAAAATGAAAATATCCTTTCTTTCCTCATCCCACTCTGTTATTTTTCCTAGAAAACGACTCCTCACTTACTCATCTGATAGAGTCTTTTAAACAAACTTTAACTTTCCATTATGTAAGATCTATCTCCTTGGAAATAAGGAAGGAGACAAAAATTCAGGAAAAAAATTATTCAAAATTATTCAGAGGGAGCATACTGATGTTTTCCTAAGAAGTGCCTTTCTGTTAAATCATTGAGTTGATTATATGAAAGACCTCTTGTTCCCCTGAATACTATTAATTGCTATAATATTACTCAAACAAAAAGAAGACTATTTTCCAGAAATATTTATAAAACATTTATTTTGAAGTATATAGCTTATTGAAATATTTATGGCATCCCATTTTTAGCAAACTGCTTTTTAAAAAATTTTCACCTCTTTTCTATTTAATATTCTATTTGGTGAATTGAGGTCTTTTGGGCATATGGAATAGTCCCTTTTTGTGCTGTAATATATGTAATTCATCATGCCTTCTGTGAATTAGAAAGCTAATCATTAGCAACCATTTAGCGTCTTTATCTACATACTAATTTTTATCTACCACTGTTTTAGTTAAACATTTTTTTTTTTTAAAGATTTTATTTTTTCCTTTTTCTCCCCAAAGCCCCCGGTACATAGTTGTATATTCTTAGTTGTGGGTTCTTCTAGTTGTGGTATGTGGGACGCTGCCTCAGCGTGGTCTGATGAGCAGTGCCATGTCCGCGCCCAGGATTCGAACCAACGAAACACTGGGCCGCCTGCAGCGCAGCGCGCGAACTTAACCACTCGGCCACGGGGCCAGCCCCAGTTAAACATTTTTTTAAAAAGCAGTTGGTCTAAATTTAATTGTACTGTATTGATGAAATGTTAAAATATAATTGTCCATTAATCCACCTCCCTCACTTGCTTTTCCTCCATCTCTCTCTCTTTCTTTCTCTCTCTTTCTCTCTCTCTCTCACGTAAATAGTCTTTAGACATATTGTCTGTAATCCACGTGACTTGCTAGTGTTCCTGGGGGTGATTGTTAAAAATGGTAGTTACAGAGCCACTGGAAACTGTGTTTTAAAGAATCTAGCCAGGGGGACTTTGTGACATTAAAATCCGAGATCCACTATCTCAATGTGATCTTTAAGGCCCAGAGTTTGACTTGGCGAACCTGAATCAATCACCCACCAGGTAACTTTCCTTCCACCATTTTCCTCTTCCTCTGGGCCACATTGGTTGTCTCCTGAACCCTTATCTCAGAGGGCAACTTCATGGCTAATGAATTTTTTTTAATTTTCTTTTTAACTTTCATTTTGGGGAACAATTTATTTGCTAGGACCTACGGGACTCATTTTTGTCAGTATGGCAAATTGCTCAGGAGATTCTAACAACCATACAGGGTTGTTAATAAGACTAAAGGGCCCATTATGCATGATACCTAGAGAGTTTATGGAGCCACGTTGGGAGATATGATACCTGAACTTGAGGAAAACATTACTCACTTGATTTAAAGATCATGGTGAAAAGAACTTGGGAAAATGAATCTGAAATGTACAAATCCATTGTGGAGCCAATGGGGAGAGAATATTTAATATTAATTAATATTAAGGAACTCTTAAGACTGTAGGTATCACGAAATTATTGCTCCCATCTCAATCCTTTATTTACTGCTATTTTAGAAAAGTGTCACCAGATTCCTTAAAGAAAACTTATGGGAAGGAAGTTTGCCTCAGTTCCATGCCACCAACTCTTTTTTCCCTCTTCCTAGAACCCCATAGTTTGATAATGGTTACACAGTCATAGGATCCAAGAGAAAGCTCAAATTGCCCCAGTATTACATGATTGATAGTATGTGAAAGCCAACCAATTAAACATACTTTGAGTGGATAAAATATCTGTAGAGTGTTGGAGGGAAGAGCATGTCCGTCATTCCTGGTATGGATGAATTTCGTCCAAGTAAACACAAGCCTAAAATGACCTGGGTGGTGGGGGAATGAGGGGGAAGGGAGAGTGGAGTATGAAGAGCTTTGAAGCAGGTACCACTCTGGAAGAGGTAGTGCCGATGGGACGTTTTATATATTCAGGGAGCATTGACGGGGACATGAGCTGTTGGCAGAGGCAGTGGGAGAGCTAAGGCAGCAGAAAGCATGGGACTTTCAAAGCTGCAGCTACGAGGCTCTGCTGCCATGGGAAAAGAAATGTGATCCTTGGAATCATAGAATGGCCCTAGCCTGAGCTGTAACTGGCCAGCTCACAGTATGTGCTGCTTTTTGCACAATTTATGGGCATGCAGCAAGCCTAGAGCTGAAATTGTGGATGGTAAGCATGAGCGGACATGTGAGAGAGATCACAGATTTGTGATTCGTTTGTGTAAGAACCAACACATCTACAGCACAAGTGAAAATTATAGTGGGATACCCAGATGCTATTCACCAAAGATCAGGGAAAGGCTTGGCATGGTGTCAGAATGACAGATTCTGTTCTGTGCTTTTCTGTGACCCTCCTCCTAACTCGTTTATTGGCTTTGGTGGCTTTGAGTGACTGAGAGCAAATCCCTAAGACCTTTGAGTCCTTACATCCTCTTGTGAGGACTGCTTGCCAAGAGGAAAGAGACAAAGGAGAGGAAAATCCCTAAGACATTAGAGTCCTTGCGTCCTCCTATGAGGACTGCCTGCCAGAAGGAAAGAGACAATGGACTAGTGTGAGAGCAAGAGAAGAGGTGTGTGGATACTATTTTCAAGTCCAATTCAGAATTTCCACTATTGTCTTTCCTAATCACCTGCTATGCAGACATCTCCTCGCTCCTACCCACAAAATCACACAAAAAACATCAACAGACACTGTCTAATCATCAATTCATTAGCCTTTGCTTCCATGATCCACAGTTTGAGAACCCAGAGCCTCAAAAAGATTAAAACCCAAATTATTTTTTTTTGTCTATTTCTTTCTTTCTTTTGAGTGTATCTTAGAAATCAGTAGCTTGCACAGAATCAGCCATGGCAATAACTTCTCACGCTTGGATATTTCCTTCCAGAATAGGTATAACGTCTTAAGCTCATTTGTTGAAGTCAACAAGAAAGCATTCCAGTTGTCATTTCTCAAAAATACTGATCCCTTTCATTTGGCTCCATTTCCTCATAATTCCACATCTCTTTTAAGGTCAATTTGCCTCTGTAAGACACATTCAGTAATTTAGTTTATGTTTAGCTTTTTTCTGTGTCCAATGGTTTTAAGGATGTTTGCCTGTCTATATTTGTTTACTTTACTTGTAAAATAATATAATCCCGTAATAGAAAATTTTAAAATAAATTTACTAATTATTCATTTTATGGACATTTCATTTTAGGCTGTTAATTTATGCAACTTGAATACATTTCATTGTCTTTCACATCTACTTTTCTATACTTTGTTTTCACTCAACATGGTATCATAAGACATTCCCCATGCTATTATAAATATTCCTCTTCCTCCTTTCAATTTCTAGCTTGCATGTTGTTCTAAGAGCATGCAGGAATTAGGCTATTTGTAACATTTTGACATAACAAGAAATGCTATTGTAAACATATTTGTACTCCAGATTGTTCAGTATTTTGGAAGAAATACTTAGTATACTTTCTCAGTAATTGAATTATCAGATCAGAGTGTGTAAATAGTTTCTTAGCTTTTCATTCAAATTAACAAACTGCTCTCCCCAAATCTATGCTACTTTTAAAAAGTCGTGAGTATGGCAGGTAAATTGCACAATACTCTTGCCAGGCAGATACAATACAATCTTTATAAAATTAATAAAAGAAATATGGTAACATGTTTTAAAAATTGAATATATTTATTATTAGTAAAGCTGAGTTTTTTTCCCTTAAGATTCAATGATTGTCAATTTGCTGGGCAATATTGTCCATTTATTACACATGTTAAGGTCATAATATCTCAGTATTTTCTCCCAACAGAATTTCAAAGTGCTGTTTAGATGATAATTTTGTAACCGATCTGTTTCTAGTAATTTTCCTAACCTATTATTCACTTTCTGTATCTCACTTTGGTATTTTTTAATTATGAAGTATTTCAATGTCTAAAACCTGATAATCCATATTTAACAGATACAAATGCTTTAACCCGTAGTTACTTCAGATCCCCTCTTTAAAAAAATAGATAATATTTATAGATTTGATATTTATAGATCATAACAGAGCAAAAAAGATGATAAATATATTATCTGAAAAATACATGATTAATCAAAGGGAAGTAAAGAAATTTAAGAAACAGAGGAAGTGGGACAAAAATATAGCATACGATAACGGTAGATTTTATCTTATAACGTAGAGTTTCTTTAGCGTTGACAACTCAATCGATCCTTCAATATATTGAATGGTTTGCTGAGATATAATTAGCATAGGGCACGTATTTAAAGTCTACCAATTGGTTAATGTTAAAGTATATATACATCTGTGAAATCATCATTACAATCAAGATTATAAATCTTGCTATCCACCTCATCCTTAAACCCTTCATAATCCAGCTTCCCACTCCTCCCAGGCCCCAGCCCCTAGCCATCTCCAAGCAATGATCTGCTTCCTGTCACTATAGACTAGTTTGCATTTCCTATAATTTTATATAAATAGGATCATATAGAATTTGTTCTTCTTCTTTTTTTTTTTTTTGGTCTGACTTCTTTCACTGGGCACAATTATTTTAAGATCCCTCCATGTTTTTGCATGGATCATAGTTCATTGCTTCTTATTTCTGAGCTATAGTCCTTTCCTACAATAGTTTGTTTATCCACTTATCTTGATGGATATTTGGGTTGTTTCCTGTTACAGGTTACTACTACAGGTAAAGTATCTATGAACATTTGAGTGCATGTGTTTGTAGGCACAAATGGTTTGACTTCTCTGGGAGTAAATCCTGGAGGCAAAAGGCTGGGTCCTAGGTATATATTTAACTTTATAAGAAACTGCCGAACTGTTTTCCAACTCGATTACACTCTTTAATCATCCCATCAACAATGAATGACAGTGCCAGTAGTTACACATCTGCACCCAATCTGGAGTGGTGAGAATTTTTTAATTTATCTATCCTAATAGATGTGTAGCGGAACCACATTCTAGTTTTAATTGCATTCCCCAAATGACTAATACATTGGGCATATTTTCATTTTCATGTGCTTATTTGCCATCCATATGTCTTCCTTAGTGAAGTGTCTGTTCAGATCTTTGACCATTTTTTAAAAAAAGTAGGTTGCTTATTTTTTATTAATCAGTTTTGCGAGTTCTCTATGTATTCTGATTATAAGTTCTTTATCAGATATATGATTTCTCTCAGTTTCCAGCTTATATTTTCATTTTCTTAACAGTGTCTTTTGAGGAGCAATTATTTTTATTTTTTAAGTTCTATTTACCCTTTTTTTATGGATTGTGATTTTGGCGTCATAGCTAAGAAATTGTTAGCTAACCCTAGGTGACGTTTGTTTCTCTTATGTTTTCTTCTAGAAATTTCATAGATTTAGGTTTTAAATCTAAATTTAAATTCAAGCTTATGGTTCATTTTGAGTTATTTTTTTAATGTGGTGCAGGTATATATTGAGGGGTTGTTTTTGTTTTAGTTTTTTTGCATATGGATATCTGTTCCAGTTTCGTTTGTTTAAAATACTACCCTTCGTCCACTGAATTGTCATTGAACTTTTCCTCAGAAGTCAGTTGTTTATATATGTGTCTATTTCTTGACAGGGTATTGTTTTATTGATTTATCTATGTCGTTGATGATGCGTACTGTCTTGATTAGGGTAGGTTTAAAATAAGGCTTCAAACCAGGTAATGTATATTCACCAACTCATTCTTCTTGTTTGCAGTTGTTTTGACCATATGCATGTCAAATTCAACTTGCCATTTTCTACCAAAAAAGCCTGCTGGGAATTTGGGATTTTATTGAACACATAGATCAATTTGAAGATAATTGACATCTTAATGATACTGAGTCTTCTGACTCTTGACACTCTGTATTTCTCAGGAATGTTTTTTTGGTTGACAGTGTACAGGGTCTTTAAAATCTTTTGTTAGATTTGCCCCTACATATTCCATATTTTTGATGCCATGGTAAAGGTATTTGTTTCTTGATAAGAGGTATTTCGGATTTGATTCCTATAGCGAGTACATAGAATCACACTGACTTCTGTACATTGATTATGTCTTATGCAATTGTTTTGATTGGATGCTGCACATTGTGAATTTGACCTTGTTGGTTGCTGGGTTTTTTTTTTTTTTATTCCTATAGATATCCTTGACATTTTTTCTGGGACACACTTAAATTGTGTTGACGCAGTTTAAGTTTTTTACATCTTGCTGTTAAAACTTGTTAGACTGGACCAGAGTGGTTGTCAGGTGAAGGCTATTATCCCTTACAGAGGCAAGATTCTTCTGTGCATTTTATCCAGCACTGCATGCTCCACGAAGTTTTCCAAGATGGTTGGTTGGAATGGGAACTCTTCCTGATCTTGGTTGAAATATTCCCTCTCATCTCTTCTGGTGGTTCATTTCCTGGACTCATGTTGTTTTCCATAGATTCTAGTGCATTTTTTTGGTGGTTATTTACCCAACCTTGAGTAGCTTGAGTAGTTTCTTCATATATAAGTGCTGATATTTACTTAGCTAAACACATTCGGAGGATTCCCTTCGGATATGCATTTGTCTCTCTGGGTGGAGCCATCTCTTTTCCCGTACTCTGTCCTCAGAACCTTACCTGCCCTCCCTAGGTCATGGCTTGAAACTGCTCTCAAGGCAACAAGCTGAGGCAATAGCAGGTCTCTATTACTTTGTCTTGCATCTCTCAAAGATCACTGTTCTTCATTTCCTGAAAATCCACTTTCCTGAAAGCTGTCTTTTCTTCTGTTTTCTCCATTTTTGGTTGTTTCATAAAGGTTGGTAAATCAGGTCCCTCTTAGTCCATTTTTGCCAGTGACTGATGCATCATCTCTCTTTTTAATCCTTATTTTAATTTAAAATGTAGTAGTTTTCTATAGCAGCCCCATTTTTCTACATATAGTCTTACAAATAATTTTTAGGGCCTTCAGTTTTGTGTGCTTTGAATGTCATTGCTCTGTCCCCTTATTGTTGCCACATCAGACTTACAGATATTGATATTTTCACCTTTTATTTGCCCAGTTCTCTGAACCTTTTATCAGTTCTCTTAGTTTTTATGTTCCTGTTTTTGTTTCATGTCTGATTGGATTTTAGCTCATATGTTATCGCTCATCTCTTGGGATTTCCCAGGAAAAAGAACTCTGTTATCAAATGTGAGTTATCTTTTAAATTGAAAATCACTTTGGAATTGCATAATTCTTTCTCTCTCCCTCCAGATATACAATAAGCAACACCCCTCCCATTTGACATAATGTGTGTGGGACGATAAAGTATGGGTGTGATTAGTTCCATCACTTGAACTTAAAAGACCCACAGGCATCGCAAATGCAGTGCGGACAAGGTTTTCACACTATCCGTCCTGTGCTTTACGTTGACTGCCTTTCTGAAACAAGAATACACCAGAGGCACCATCTCCAGTGAAGTAATATTTTAGTGACCCAATTCAATTTGTATTTCAGACTGTTACTGACTATTCCAGTTTCTCATTCTCACTAGTCTACTAGTTTCAACTGGAAATAAAAAAAAGAACTTTAATGTTGATGAGTTATTAAAGAATGAATAATATAATAACACATATCAACTTCAGCTGGGTCCAAAAGGAAGAATTATATTTCAGAAAGCCTAATTCAACACGAAGAATGCTGTAATGATTTCCCATCCCTGGTAGGGATACATTATTGATTTACCAGAAGCCTGGGACAATATTTTCAGCCATCTCATGTTGTCTGATAGTCTTTAATGGACTCATGCAAATATCTATGTGGGCTGTTTCTGAAAGCTGAGCCACTTAACAAAGCAAGCTTTTATGAAAGGATTAAGTCGTTAATAAATGAAGAGTGTTTATCCGCAGAAGGACTTCAAAGCCTGTTTTGATGAAGATGAGCTTTCTTTCTCTGTTGCAGCTGCCCTAGCCCGTGGGGGAGACTCATAGCCCAGGGTGGGCAGGAGTCCAGAGGAGCAGGAGGAGACGGCTGAGGCCGCAGGGAAGGCTGCATTGCAGGTGCTCCCTCAGAGCACAGTTTAGAGTTTCTGAGATGGATCTGGAGAAAGGAGGCTACTTCCTTTCCTTACAGACCATTTCATGTCATTTGATTTTAAATGTGTTTGGATATAATCATGTGTTCAGTTAGCAAAGTGATATTCTCTGCTCTATTATTATTTAATTATTACAAAATTAATAGGAAGCATGCCGCTTCTAATTATTTGTGAGAATCCCCCAGTTTAGATTACATTTAAGTCAAGTTTGAAAAATAAAAATGTTTAGAGAATAAAATAACTGTTGCCATCCTGGTCAAAATATGGCCTGTAGGTACAATGGAATACAAAATATACATGACTTATATGGAATGTGCTTCACAAAATGCTGCTACTTATGTTAAATATTTGTGTGTCACAAATAATACCACTAAATGATATGTTTCCACTGGATTACTATTAGACATAAATTACTGTTGCCCATGATGAACATATGAGCAGCCGTAACTTGAGTTGAGTGGAAGCTCCTATGGCATCCCCAATTCCCCTGTGCTTCCTTCTTTGGCAGTGTCAAGACTGTGGCTCAGAGCATTGATTTGGAAATCAAAGTGACTGGGAGCTGCCATCAACAATTCACCTAGCCTTGGACAAGTCTATTTTTCATCCAACTTCTATCTCCTTGACTCTGAAAGGAGGAATGGGGTTTAACGTTTATTTGTTGTCTTTTTAAAAATGTTAGGGCCAGCCCCGTGGCCAAGTGATTAAGTTCACAGGCTCTGCTTCGGCGGCCCAGGGTTTTGCCAGTTTGGATCCTGGGCTCGGACATGGCACCGCTCGTCAGGCTGTGCTGAGGCGGCGTCCCACATGCCACAACTAGAAGGACCCACAACTAAAAATGTGCAACTATATAATGGGGGGCTTTGCGGAGAAAAAGGAAAAGTAAAATCTAGAAAAAAAGAAATAAAAAAAGTAAATAAAAATATTAAATCATTTAATATATGAAAAGTGATGGCACACAGTAAACCAATAATAAAAATTAATAAATATTAATTACTATCAACTTGGTTATTGAGGAAATACTTTCCCTTATTGTCACTCACTATTACTTTTAAGGCTGGGATGACATTAAATAAAATATTTAAATAGAAATATAGCTAGATACACACATATGTATATATGTATATATATACATAATGTATATAAACATATACATATATTATCAATAAACACATACATGTTTTTGAGAGATTTAGTCTTCTGAAACTTAGTTCTTTAGAGAAACATGGCACTATTCTAACTTTTTGAAGCAGAATTCAGATCATGCTTCAAGTTTTAATTTCTTCTTTGATTCTTCCTGCTTCCCATACTGAGAATTTTGTAAATCATTTGTTCCTCTGAGCATTGTCAGGGCAGCTATTTCCTTTGACTTCTTGCTATGTGAACTATCAAAGAGTGGCTGATAGGTGTGCTCAGTTTACCACCTTGATAATTCAACCTTGAGTATGGCCATTGAGATGCGGTGGCAGTGTCCTGGATCTCCAAACCAGGAGTACCAATGACCAAATATACTCCATGGCCACTAGAAAGGATGATATCAGTGCATATACGTTGAAATGGAAAAAGGTCCAGCATAAAAGCCTGAAGGGAAAGCAAAAAGTAATCAAAAGACATGAATGGTCGAACCCATTTTTGTAAATAAAAATTTGTGTGAATGTTTAAAGCCATAGGGAATGTAAGAAGATACAACAACTTGCTAAGAGTGGTTATCCCTGACTCATGAGATTAGAAGTAATTTTTATAATAGTTACAGTTTTGCATATTTCTACTTTCTAATTTTTCTACAATATCCATATATAATCTTTATGGTAAAGATATTTAATGTTTTGCAGCAACAAGACTCAATATGATCCTAAAACATGCCAATGACTCTGGCACAAAAGACAAAGAGAGAGGAATGAGGAATAAGACAGGCATTGGTGACAGGGACCAGAAAAATTTACACCTGGCTCATTGTCACGAAGACTCTTCTTCAGAATAATATGAGCTTGAAAGAGCCGAGAGAAGCCAGACATATAGAATACCTATTCTTTATGACTTGGTAGAGAGTATAAAATAATTTTCTTTTAAATTAAATATTGCTTTAACCTAATCCATAAAGAATCACTCTATTTCTTGATGAGCAGTCATTCACATGTATTTTCAGTTTTATCAGCATTCAAAATTATGACAATTATGTCTGGCTAAAAATTCACCAAACCTAAATGGCTTAGGCCATGTGTTACTAATTGTATTCATTCTCAAGGAATGAACAAGTGTATGATCTAGTTTAAGAACAAAGTTACTGTTGTGAAAATAACAAAAGAAAAATGAAGATAGAATGAGAAACTTGGAGAAAATTTCTCTGGAACACGTCCTAGTCGATGCCGTGGGGGCCTCTATAAACAGGATAAGAACTGCAGGGAGAGATTCTGTAGATGAATCCTTGCATTTACTCAGGAGGTTGTCAATGTGATTGATAGTTACTGAAATATATGGTTTACATTCGGTAAAGTAGTAATTTTATTACAGAGATCTTGGAAGCTTCAATTAAAATGGCATATGGTTACATTTAAGCCTCATTTATAGAGTTTCTTGTCTGAGATCTTCCTCCCTTCCTCAATAAAAAAAGAATCAAAACTAAAATCAAAGATATAATATTAGCTTAAGGAATATCTTTGCTTGTGAAATACATGGAGATATGAGAACGAAGGAGGTATATTCTGAACATTTTCGATAAAGAGTTAACATCTTATTTTTCCAACTGGATGAATTGTTTTAGCATTTCTTAGTTTTCAACTGCATCTGCATTTACCTTATGGGAGCTTTATATTTCACATGGCTGTTATATTGCTTCAGACTAAATTCAGTTTTCTGGATTATCTTTGTAAGTTTATCTTCATCATCTTTACAAATTTGTCTTCACAAAACAATCACATCACTGACACAGGAAAGAGTCTGGGAATAGGACTGACGCCTCATGGCCAAAGAAAAGATGGAGAAGAGGGGAAAAGTCTCAGCATCTAGAGACAATGTGGGTTTTGATTGAAAGGGCAAAATGGGAATCAGGATAAGAGAGAGGGAAAGAGAAAGAGAGATTCGTGGGGATGTTGTAGAAACAGATGGACATGGCATCATTGTTACCTTGACAACGAATCCAGAACAAACCCATCATTCTCATTGGATGTTGGGTATTTAACTTTGAGTTGACAGAAAGCACGCTTTTGACTAATTGGTTCTAGAAGGTAAATATGTGGGTGACAAGTGGATGAGTGACCTGCTGATACTATGGGGGATATGATGAGAATGTCCTTGAAGAGCATAGAATACTCTAGAACAGACCAGCTAGTTATGTGATATTTGGAATTGCTCTGATCTCAGCGATCTGAACACAAAAATATATGTTCCTCCATGATTTTAGGGTCTTTAGAAGTTATGATAAGGTGGCATTTGCTTAAATTTTGCTACTGTATATTTTAAGATTATCTACAAATTGAGTTCCCTGTCTCATGGCATTCTTTAATCCTCTATCTAGAAAAATATAGTGCAGCAAATACAGCAAACATAAAATACTCATTAACCATCTATAGATCAAAATGAGGCTTAACAATTGACAATATCATTAATAACCAAGAGCAAAATATTCATTTTGGGAGACTGCCAAGTAAGTGTGCTCATTCTCTCTTCTTGAATGTGTGTGTGTTTTGACTTTAGAGAAATAGTTTTTCATGTGGGAACCAGAGACAATTACCTCTCAAAGCTCACCAAATCAAGCAAATGGAAGGTGATGAAGCCCATGCTTTAGACTGAAACCACACTATTGCCTAAACATCTTAGTTTTATTTAATAATTACCCTCTGCTTTTATTTCCACTGAGAATAAAAGAGCGCTAGATTAGAAGAAAACATCCGGAGACCTGGTTCTCAGCCACATGCACATCAAAATCACTCATGCTTTCTACATACACATTTCTATTAGTTTAGTTTAGGTGTGACGAAGAGAAAACAATACTGATTAATCTTGAATCTGATGCTGATAACAAGAAAAATCAGCTTTATGAAGCCGAGGAATTAAATTATAGCAGGCCTTTTTAATGATTTTAAGTGGTCTGTCTGTGTCATGAAAGCTAGGATCTGTTGTATTTACTATTATTTGTTTTACTTGGGAAAAATTTGATTTCACATTTTCCATGTGCACATCCTGGTAGGCCACCTGCTACACCAGCTGTTTTCAACTGAGACAACTGAGATGAAAAGCCTACAGAAGTCAATTAACGCATAATGTTCTTTCCTTGCAAGATCAGTTACTAAATCTTGCAGGCTTAGCTCTGATATAAGCCAGCCCATGCAGAATTGGGCTTCCCTTCTGAGACCATGTATCATCAGAATATTCTACAGCCTCCATGGCATAAAAATAATTCAGGAAAACAGTGCAGTCCAGAGAATCTTGTGTCAGAAGTGTAGATCCATACCAAATGCCTTTGGGCTATTTATTCTTTCAAACTGCCACATTTTTTTTCTTATGACTTAGAAATGCTAAGCTTAAGATACCTATCTGTCTTAAATTGGTCTACAAATGGGATATGGTTCAATCAAATGGATGGGCATTTTGGTGTCACTTACCAAACTGAGTGTCACATTTTTGGGTTGAGAAATGTGCTAGGATAAGTAAGAAAAAAAACTATTTGAGAAAGAAGTAAAGGGAGAAATATTGTTCCTCTGGCTATTAACGGGCCCTGCCCTCCTATTGTAATACAAACAGTAGATAACACAGAAACAAAGACTTAAAAAGCAAATTTAAAATCTAGAGGCAAAGCCATGAATATAAGGTCTTTATCATACATGAGACAATTATACCAAATCAATGAATCATTTTCATAAATGGCATTAGGACATTTGGCTATCTACATGGGTTAGTGGTAAAGATAAATCTCTACCTGCACAAATAAGATTTTAAAAGTCTTAAAAAACCAAAAAATATTAGGATTAAAGAAGAAGAAGATTTTCATAGATTTGAGAGTGGAAAGGCCTTCCTGAGCTTTATATGACAGCAGAGAATCATAAAATCATATCAGATATCAGAATCCATGATATCAAAGACTATATAGACTATACAGAAACAAGAAGCCATAAACAAACAAAAACTGAAGTGACCATCTTATCTCTTCTAGCATTTCAACACATAGGAGGAACAATGGACCAAGTTCAGTGTTTCAAAAAAAGAGTGCTTCAAATCAGTAGGAACAATATATCCTAATAAGATTGTGAGATCACTAGAAGAATTTTAAACTTTGAAAAATGTATTCATAGAAAAAAGGTAAATGGTCAAAGAACATACAACAAATGGTTAGTCGCAGTAGTAATCAAAGAAAAAACCTGACAATTTTGTAGCTTTTCAGGTTGATAAAATAAAATTTAAAATGTAAATTTGATGTTTACTATGCATGCAAATGGGCATGCCCTGTTAATCTATTCTTAAGTAACTGCATTTGCTTTGTAAGGCAATTAGAACTACCTATAAAACTGATATTATTTTGAGATGTTTATATATATAATTATGCTTATAGCATCTCTAAAGTACTTATATATTTATTATCTTCATGATATCTTCCATCACATGCTATGCCAGATCCTAGAAACATATGTTTCTATTTTGCCAAATCTATGAAACTCTTTTGTTTACAAGCTTTGAGTCTTGTTACAAGCTTAGAAAACCTGTAACATTTGTACCAGCTGCTAATATGGAGACTAGAAACACAAGCTCTACATCATTTCCCTGACATATAGACCTAATGCTAGGCATTCAGTGGGATCATCCAGTTATTTAGATGAATAGTAGGAAGCCCATTTATCTTAGAATAAATCATCAACTTTCATAAATCAATGAAAATTCTAATTTCTCCTGAAGGAGCACAACATAACTATGACAAAAACCCATTGTATTTGAGATTTTGCCAAGGTTGGAGACCTCACATGCATTATCATGCATTGTTTATCAGAAGCTCACAGAGTTAGTTGTGAGGGTGCACAACCTGTTTATTTTTCAAAAGCATTGCTTCTCCACCAGGGGTGTCCAGCTGTAGCTCCCCAGAAACACAATTCCAGATTTCCTGATGCATGTTTGTGCATGTGTTTAGATGGCTGTTGGCTCCCACGATGCTAAATGATAACCTGGAAAGACTTATCTGTAGAGAATCATGTCCCATGTGAGTTTGGCTTCTGAATCATTTCATCCAGTAGCACGTTTCGTAATTGTGACATCAGACAATTCAGCGAATATTCTGAGAAACAGCCCTCAAGAAACGAGTCTGTATATGGGAACTTCCTATTTAAGAGATTCTTCATTGAATTGTACAGTTTCTTCATAACAACTGATAATATTATTTTGGACTCAGTATCAGGGATATCTGTGTTTATTTTGTGTTGGCTTGTATCTTAAAACACTGGTGGAAACATGCAAGAGTTAAATGTGTGGCCCCAATTTACCTATACCTATGACCTGCTCTCCTAATTGTTGACTAATTTTGATCATGCATGCTTTCTTTCCTAATATTTCCTTTTTGGTTGTGCCCAACTTTCTTAAGATATGCATGCCTTTATAAAATATTTCAATAACCTATCTTTTCTTGTCTATATTTATGAATGCCTCGTTATAGGACATCTTGAGTGAGGAGAATGCATGTGGGTTTGAGTGTGTTTTCTCTTTCCTCCTCAAGTGGGGAAGAGAGGTCCCAGCTTGACTGTAAATCTGCCTCACCCTAGAACCTCACGCTTTCTTGGCATGTCTAAAGGGCAGGTGGAGTAGACTCTGCCTGCTCTCCTCTCCCACCCTCCCTCATGTGATAGAAAAAATAGTTAAGGCCATGTCTTGACCGTATCACTTCAATCCCATGTCTATGACTGTGCAGCAATGGTGCCAACTGGCTAAAGAACCTTCATAAGTTATTGATGATCTCAATATTATTTTCTCCTGAAGATTCCACTTACGGCTCCCTGGTTCTTGTAAGAATCCTCATTATTTTTGATTTAGCCAGAAGGACTTGCCATCTTTAGAAATCTCTCACTAAACTAGAGACCCAATTGGGATGAATTTGAATCAGAGTGCTAGGAGCTCTTGACAAAGGACTTACCTGAGCATTCACATTGCTCAGATAGCAGAGCTGTCCAGATAGCCATCTGTTCCAATTGGCCTGTTTAGTAGTTCTTGAGTATAAAGGATGGAAGGATGCAGGCAATGACTTCCAAGATCAAGGATATTTTCAGACCAACACAGCAGAATAGGAGATGGAGACTGGGCAAAGTGGCCTTCCCCTTTTCATTGGAGGATGGAGAACAGGAGAACCATCAGGAGAACAGGAGTGGGCATGAAGCATCCCAGCATCACCATTGGCTTTGTCTCCGCAGAGCTAATTCAGAGGTGTATGCCTTGCTTCAGGGTATTCAAAGAAGTTCATGATGCCATACAAACTGTAGCAGCAGGAGCCAGAACAAGAAAGCATCTCTCCTGGGTTTTATGCTCTCCTCCACTGATGTCACCACAAAGCTGGAGAAAGAATGCAGAGAATGGCTGACTCTTCAAGTTATCCCCAGGAGCTGCTTTGGGGTGCACATGGGAGTCATCCTAGCGTTGAAATACCAATCAGGTCTTCCAGAAGCAGAAGCTGAGACAGGGCTTGTTATGCAAGCCCAAAGTTTACTGAGGAGGTGGTTTCAGGAAAAACTTGTAAGAATGATGGGAGCAGAATGGGCAGCAGAGAAACTGAGGAATACCACCCTGGCCACATGGGGAGCTCAGGCATGTGGATGACAGCTTGGATTTTGTCCTGCTTGACACAAGACATCTAGCTTCTTAGAGCATTACATCAGTCTGTCATTGTCCATGGGCTAACAAAAGGCAATCTCTTGAACATGTGGGTGTGTCTAGTAATTCTTTGGGTACAGATGTGAACAGAAACCTGTCATCACATCATCTGGATATGGTGCACTGGCCATAAAGGTAATCTGGTTGCACCAACTGACCATAAGGAAACAGTTACTAAAGGAGCCTTCATTAGTAGTCATGGACCTGGAAATGCAAGCTATACATGAGAATCTAAGCCACACACACAAAAAGATGACAAAATGATGCAATTTTCCCTGTTCACGTTTACCTTCCCGTCAACTCCACTACACTATTTTCTTTAGTCTCTTTTGTGTAACTTCTCACATTCTGTTTCCTAGCAGTAGTTCATAGCTTTGAAGTTAACCCAAATATAAGCAGACAAAACCTTAGCAGGTAGGTGAAGCAATAAATGTCTGAATTAGAATATGTTTAAGTACAACTGGCTCGGCTTTTTAGAAGAGAGTTTACATGATATTTATAGGACATTGCATTGTGTGGCATACGACAAGAGCAGGATTTAACAGGTACAAAGAAGAATTGTTTAATATTCCTTCTAGGTCTCATCTCTTATTAAAGCACTGTGCATCTGGCAGTTATGGATTAGCAGACACACTCTTTGGAAAATAATTACTTTGTGCCTTTGGGTGTGGGCATTAATTTCTTAGTCTTGGAATCCATTCCATTCTACATTTCAAATTACATTGAGCTTTCTAACTCAAAAATGTATTTACTTCCTGATCTGAATTTATGCAGGGAGCTGGAGAGAGAACTAACATGAGAAAGGGTGGTAACTCATTGTTTGATTCAAAGAATTGGGTTTGTAAATATCACAAAACATTGGGAAAAGATGACTTGAAAACAAAGGTTTGAATGAGTTATTACATGATGAAAGTTCTTTCCAACATTAAGATCTAACATTCATTTCTTCTGAATCAATTAACACATCACCCCAGTATGCTGCTTTTGGACACAAAGATGCTGGTCTAATTGATCTCCTCACCATTGTTCCTCCACATTTGAGAGATGAGACTCAAGAGTTAAGGAGAAATTAGCAAATAGATCCAATGAGGTAATATATGAGGCATTTTTGGGGGGAAAAGTTTCTAAAGCATGATTTATTATCATTATAATACATCCATTTGTATAAAATTATCTAGAAGTTTTTGAGGAGTAAACAGGATCTGATGGGAAATATACCCATCATATGAATGTGTAAATATGTCTTGTGGTTAAGATTCGCTCTCAGCACTGAAGCCCAGGTTCATGTCTTGGCCAAGGAACCACACTACTCTTCTGTTGGTTGTCATACTGGGGCAGCTGTGTATTGCTGGGATGCTGAAAGCTATGCCTCTGGGATTTCAAATACCAGCAGGGTCACCCATGGTGGACAGGCGTCAGCAGAGCTTCCAGACTAAGACAGACTAGGAAGAAGGACCTGGTCACCCACTTCCAAAAAAATTGGCTGTGAAAACCCTATGAATAGCAGCAGAGCATTGTCTGACATAGTGCTGGAAGATGAGAGGATAGCTCAAAAAGTCTGGGCAGGGTTCCAATCTGCTCTACATGAGGTTGCTAGAAGTCAGAATCCACTTGACAACACTAACAGCAACAAAATGCATGTATATATACATATATATATATCTCTCTCCATGAATTTATATGTACACATATACATATATCACATATATATGGATGTACATGCATGTATAAACACGTATAGAAAGAGACTGACACGCATACACACCCGTGAAAGGAAATGACTAATTGTAAGGTAAAGGCAGCCTCTTGTAGTACATTCCAACCAGGTGGGAAAAATTTCACGTCTCTCCAAGGTGAAAGGATATGAAAGCCAAGAGCAGGCGAGTGGAGAGAGCCATCTGCAAGCCCACTCCCCCTTTCTGATATGTGTGTACGATGATGTGCCCCCCACAGACATGTTTCACAGGTGGGTTACATCTACCAGTATTTACTATATTATAAACGAGAACTAAGTATTTTAAAAATATTCTTCATCTATTCGGTTTTAAATCACAAAAACAAATGCAGTATCTGTTTAAAAAGGACTAATTTTTAGAAATAGCTACACTTTCCAACAAAAACAAAAATAACAATGAGAATAGAGAAGATGTCTTACCTTCTTGCAGCTCTCCTTAACGTCTGGCTTCCTGAACACAACTGGGGTCTCCTGTCTGCTTTTGCATTTAGCCTGTTATGATATCTCCAGCTATGTAACCTGTGGTAAACATCACTGTACACTTTCAAAAATAAAAAAGGAGGCAAACAGTAAATCAAGTCTTATTTTTATTTTGGAAAGAGTTTTGATCTTTTGTACTCCCCGGTGTTCCTGGACCACACTTTGAGAACAACTGTTTGAGAGCCACTGTGTCATGTTAGATAAACTTCTACTTTGTATGCTGGATGATCCTCAGTTGCCCTTTCATATTTCTGGGAGAGGCACTAAAACTGACTTGAAGCTGTGTGTGGTTGAACAGGTTTTGACAACTCATGGGGCTCATACTTATGTTGGGAACATGTAAATATCAGTGTCTGTTTCTGTTTTCTCTTGACTTCTCAGTTTTCCTGGAGAGAAATGTTTGAACCCCTGTTGTTAGCATTTTTAGAATCCAGTGTGGAAAATGGGTTGAGTTTCTCAACATTTAGTGTGTAGACTTTCCCTTAATTCCTCTGTTTTCTGTATAACTCCACCCCTGCCCGCTAGCTGTAGTTGTTGTCTGTGAGCATGGATCCCCCTTGAGAGAGATACAATTTCCAGCCAGGTCAAAGAGGAGATGATCATCCAGCTATGCGGGGTGGAATGAGGACTGGGAGATTCAGTTTTCCAAAAAAATCCTACTTTATCCCCATCTGGGACCCCACCTTTGTGGCCTCTTGTACCACCAACCCCCAGGCATTTCTGGCATTTAGGGCCAAGAGCTGTCATATTTCCTGGTTTTATTCCCTTTAGGATAAGTTCCAAGTTTCTCTGATCTAGATAAATTGGTATTCGTCTATCTGCTTGCCAGCTTGCGTTATTTTGTTAAAGTCTTGAATATGCTGTCATCTGCTCTCCAATTTCTTTTTGGTAAATCTTTGTCTCCCATTTTTACTTTTCTTTCATCCTCTTAATGGGTTTATGGGAAAGAACAAACTTTCCAATTTGCTGTGTTTAACTAGGTATCTGCCAATCCATTCATATTTAGTTCTTTTGCTGTGCCTCAAAGTAGCCCTGCGTTTGAGCAATAACAGACTATTTGCCATCAACTTCTTGCATAATTAATTAATTAACATAGTCATGCATTCCATCAATATACATTAACCACCCGCTTTGTGACACCGGCATACGTTCTTCTTTGGTGTATCTTTTCATTCTCTTCCTTTACCTGGGGATGTTCATCCCTTACCCATCATGAACAAAAAGCAAAAGTGGGAAAAAGCATGATTGAGTTGGAGCCAGCAAGGACTTGGATAAGAGCAGTTGGTAGTTGGAAGAGAAAGAGTCGGCTGGAGAAGTTCAAGGCCAGGCAAATGTAGACTCATTCTTCTAGACATGGTTATGCATCACCCTCTCTTTGAAGCCACACAGAGGCTATAGAGCACTGTGTTCCATTGCTACTGCATTCTCACCACTAACTGAACATTTGTAAAGTTGGGTATCATTTATGGTCCACTATTGGCCTCTAGATAGGGCTATAAACATTTTGAGCCTTCTCTAATCTCTTGAAGTACCTCAAATACCTGTCATTATTTTAACCTTATATTTAAATCGTCAATCTATATTGGTAATTTAAATGGTTTAAGAAACAGTGTTGAATGTGTAAGAAAAGTATGTTTTTCTATACATTAGATTAGTGTTTCATCAATATCACATTTTTATTTAAAAAAAATATCTCACTGTGAATGCCTCACTCTACACTGGCATGAAATCCCAAACATTTATCTACCTGTCATATACAAGTATTTGAAGAGCTGACATAGTTAATATCTATCACGGAAGCAAGAAGTTACAAAGTGTACATACAATTTGAATTTTGTTTCTGAAAATAGAATATGTCTCAACTGCAATAATTTTTCAAAATAGATGTCCCATGACGGAACATTCAGATTTCCCAAAAAATTAGGGATGGTTGTCTTTACATAAATATGTGTTATGCTTATTATATCATGCAATGTAGATATCACATACATGTTGAAGAGTAAGATTCTTAATATCAAACTATTTTTATTCAAGTGTAACCATGGAAACATAGGCTACAACAAATAACTTTACAGGAGAAATGCATTGGAGAACTCATTGTACTACTGTAAGATACAAACTGTCTTTAAAAGTAGACTTGGATGTCTTAGGATTTGGACTGGTGGTGAAAAATAAAACAAAAAAAAACCCCTCATATTCAGTGGCTTGAACAAGATAAAATAGTGTCTATCATCTTTAAGCAGCCTGGAGGTGCTTGCTCTGGGACTGCATGGAAGTTGATGGCATCAACAATCAAGGATTCTTCAGCCTTGTTCCATCTCCAGAGTCTTTGCATGATTTAAGAATAGATTAAATATAGATTATAAACAAGAACGACATGTGAGTCTGTCTTCTCCCTAATGAAAGGAAGTTTTAATATTATTTTTTGCTTTACTGCCTTATTTATTTATTATTATTTATTGAGGTAATATTAGTTTATAACATTATTTGGATTTAGTTATATTTTGATTTCTGTGTAGACTACATCATGTTCACCAGCCAAAGACCAATTACCATCCATCGCCGCACACATGTGCTCTATCACCCCTTCCGCCCTCCTCTTTCCCCCTTTCCCTCTGGAAGTTTTAAGAGTATTTTCGTCTCCTCTTTTGGAAGTTTTATTCCAACATGTTGATTTCATCCACATTTGCCATAAGAACTGAGGTCAGAAAGAGTATGAGTGAATACGGTTTTGGGGGACATAAAAATGCTCATTAAAGTTCACATGTTGGCAACATCATAAAAGTCTTAACCTAAAAATGATCTTTAAGTTACAAGCAAAACATTTTCTAGGGAGAGAGAGTGATTGGTTATCCAAGTCTCAACAGTATTATTTCTCAGTTGCTGGATTTCTGTGCTGTTTTGTAGAGGGTTCTGTGTCTATTACATTTTGAATTTTTTGCAGAGGACTGTTGGACCCCTGGGAATCCTTGTGTAGAAAATTGGTACTCCTAAGAAAGCACGCTTTCAGAAGATTTGAAATCACAAACATACAGGTTAGATTGAGGTGTGCTGGTTACACTGAAGGTAGGTAGACAATTTAAGAAGATTTGGAACACGTGAACTAGAGGAGAGGCAGATGAAATGGATGAGGGTAAGTGAGAGTGTAGATGGTCATGCATTAGAAATTTATGAGGAAAAAAAGGTCTTATGTTCCAAATTCAAGGGGGAAAAAAAGACTGATTATCCCTTGTCCATTGCCACATGAAACACCAGAACTGGTTTCAAAAGTGACCCAATCTATCAATGTCAATGTTGCATCAGAAACGGTGCTTCTGAAACCCGCTCAATGATGGAACCCCGTGCTTTGCAGAGCAAGCCCATCAGCAGCCAGCCTCACACCAGAAACCATGTTTCCACATGAAGATGAACCACCCCATAAAAGTGTCATTTCAAAAGCTTCTCAGAACCAAACTTCACGGTTCCCAAATACAGGGTAATAACAGGAATTTGCTTGCTTCAGAGATACTTTATCCGGTAAGTAGAGCTCCCTCTTGCTCGGCAATCAACACATTTAGCCTTTTGCTATGTTTTTTTTTTTTTTTCAGACAGTGAGTGGTAGCCTCTTTTTTCAAACTACATTAGATTTGTAGTAACGTCTAGAAAATATACTCCTACTAGATGATTTAGAGTTTGAGGGTATGTGTTTTTGCTGCTTGTCTGCCTGCCTTCTCATTGCATCAGGGCAACACAGCTAACAAACATACATTCTTAAAGCCATTGCTAACTGTTGTGATCTATAGCCCATTGCACTGGCTCTTAAATTTCTTGGGAAACCAAGACAGCAATACCATCAAATCTAAAATCTCCAGATTATGGACAGTACATGAAAAAAAATGTTTATTTGTTTCTCTTCACATGGATGGCTCCAAATGTACTTGCTTGCTTTTTTAATGTCATTTTATTTAGTGTAGCCTGAAATGATTGGGAAATGATCAGAGGTGCTGTAGCAAGGTAAACAAGAAATCTGAATACTTAGGGCAGCATGGGATTATTATTTTTTATTATATAATCAGGAGGGTTCCCATTTTAGTGTGTAGTATACTGATGGTAACAGGATGAACCATAATTCTTTTCTCTGGAACACTCCATAATTCACTTGATAGAGCCAGTTGCCCTTTCTGACATCCCTCAGAGATATGCTATTTATTCCAAAAGACTTGGGCTTTCCTATGCAGAATTTTAAAAGTAAAAGTGCTTGAAATATATGTGGGATTTTGGGGGCAGTCAGTGTTCTAATGAACAGATATTGGTTTTTGGTGTCCAGAAGCAAATTTTTGCTGTATTCTTTAAAGTTTTTATAACAACGTGTAACAGATTTAAAGAGCTATATTTCAAATTCCTCCTCTAAAAATGGAGAAAGTCATGTTGCCCAATTCTGCTTTTATACTTTGTGTCACATTACACATTCTCACATATGTGTATATTTATATCCTTAATTTCTGTTCTACACATTTATTACAAATATATGTGTACATATACATTACATACACATTTTGAATCCATGTAAGTTAAATATATATGTGTGCATGTGTGTGTATTCTTAATATATAAATATATAAATTCGTCCTTTCTTTCTTCCCTTTCTCCTCCTGCCCTGGAAACAACAAACTCTCTTTCAGATTACAACATAGAACCCCAAGAATGCAATAGGAGTCACATAAAATATAGGTGTCCTATATGTCTATTTATCTATCAATCAATCTAAACATATGTATGTATGTGCATATATATATGAGGGTATATTTATACGTTGTGTATATATATATATATATATACCTAGATATGTGTGTGTATGTAGTTTAGAAATCTTTTTTCTCTCTCTATATATCTCCAAGCAGTTTAAAAATAATTTTTAGTTTTTCATATTAAATATATCACAAGGACATTAATATCTCATGCCAGGAGTATCCAAAAAGATCCACGTCTTTTTTTCAAACAGGTTTATAAATCACTATCTTTCAAGTTTTGATTTGATTTGATTCTTTTTGGCAGGTCGTTACCTTGTCATGTTGCATTACCTGCCAAATCGAGTCCAAATTATTTGAGGAGACACACATGCTCTGTGTGAAATAATTTTTAGTACAAATATTTATGTCTGTGGAGGCCCATAATGCATTTGAGTGGCTTTGGCATTATACCTATGAGTATGCAAAGGCAGCCCCATCGTGCTAATGGAATTGGCCTAATGTTCCTCAATGGACGGACCCACCACTTTATCCCACAGAAAGATCTTGAGGCCTGTGATGTGGAATAGGTTTCCTAGTTCTAACTCACAAAACATTGCCGTTATTCCCTTGAAGGCAGGCAAGAAGTACTCTTGATCCACCATTCTGGCCGACTTGCTTTTGATTTGGGTAGGAGAGAAAGGTTGTCCCACTTCCCTCAGTAAGCACAATTAATAACTCCATGTGTCTGGGTTTTTCAAATGTTTCCCAAATTATCTGGCTACTACCAAAACACATCATTAGCCAACAGTTGTATAGTTCAGTATTTTCCATTTCACTCACAATGTAGCTTTTCCATTTACCTTCCCCGCCTTGTCTTTTGTCAGCAAATCACATTATAAAACACCTGTTTTGGGATTTGTGACCTAAGATTTAATGGACAACATTTCAAGTGATTCAACCAAATTTCAATGTCCATGTTTCTCGTCTCCTGCAAGAGTATGTCAATTATGGAGCAAATTTGCATCTGAATGGATTCTTCAAATCAGACCATGGGTGCCCCGAGGGATGAAAACCCTTGGGAAATAGGCAAAATCTCACTCTTGAGTCCAATTGTGACCTCTGCAGAAGAAGGAACATCAGCAAACATAAAAGAAGAAAATAATCACAACATCATATGCATGTTTATATACAGTTAATGGCAAAAATCATCTACGCAAAATGTGTCAGTGGTGACAAAAGTCACTAGAACTGTAAAATATACATAGCTGAAGAATTTCGGGAATTTCTCCCTCCTCAAAAGGATCTCTGGGTACACTTAATGTTTATCTAAAGTAACTTAAAAATTGTTTTTTTAAGGAAAGCACGAGCCTTGCATTACATTCCTGAATCCAAATATCTTCTATTCCACACGTTCTTTCTGCAGCGTCCTGTCTTTTCGTGTACTTGTCAACTACCATTCAGTGAAACTCCATTTAGCATGCCTGTAGAGGAAGTTGGCTCATGCTCTTCTATCAATTTTTGTTATTTATGGTCAGTGGCTTAGAAATTTCTCCACTTCCAGGGGTTAGATTTAGGCAGAACCATGAAACAGGGAGACAAGAAATTCAAACTTTAGATTGATTTCTAAAGTTTTAAATTTAGGTCTACACAAGTCAGTAATTTTGTCTTCTGTGAGGGTTTGTATAATTACGACATTTAAACTTGAAAGTCTTGTCAAAGATGATCTCACTTTGCCTTTCCTTTGATAGGGTGCAAAGTAAACTGAGAATCACATTGCTGTTCATTTCAGATCTGGGAGTAGAAGAGAAGATTTTGGACTCGCAAACTGCGACCCCATGCCTTACTTCCAAAAAAACATGACTCGTATAGACCCTAAAGACCTGAGCAGCTGAAAGTAAACCTCTAATGCAGGAAACCTCACCCAGTGCTTTCCCAAGAGGAACAAGGCACAAGACGGGGTGGCTTCCATAAGAGTCCGATGAGCTCTTTCTATGACTCTAAATGTCGTTGTCACTGAAAAGACAATAATAATTATTATTAGATCCTCTCCACCCTACTTAATGATGAATATCTATCATAGACCGAACACCTCTAAACAGAACCCTCATTTGCTGATAAGGAGATCGTGGCTTTAGGAGGTTAGGTATTGTGCCCAGGGCGATAAAGCTGAAGGAGAGAGCATTGAGAGGACTGACTTGCCTTTTGACTACTTGGAGCTGAGTTCCAGCACTAACTTTGATGAGCTGTGTGGCTCCAAGTGAATCACTTAATCTCTCTGAACGATGAGCAGACATTTGGCCCTGTCCAAAATGTCCATAAGACATTTGGTCTACACCCTGCAAGGCTCTGAATTTTACTTCCTTCCTTGGCAAAGTGTTGAACACAACATCACAAAAGAGAACATAAAATAGCAAGATAATATGACAACATAACATAACATGGCATACAACACAGCATAGCATAACAACATAACATGATATAACAACAGCATAACAGTTTTAGTTTGCTAGGGCTGCCGTAACAAAGTATCACAGACTGGGGGCCTTAAATAACAGAAATTCATTTTCTCACAGTTCTGGAGGCTAGAAATCCAAGATCAGGGTGTCAATAGGGTCAGTTGCTGGTGAGACCACTCTCCTTGGTTTGCAGAAAGCCATCTTCTCACTGTGTCCTCACATGGTCTTTTCTCCATGCATGACCCTATCCCTGATGTCTCTTCCTCTTCTTATAAGGACACCAGTCAGATTGGATTAGGGCCCCACCCTAATGACCTCGTTTTACTTTAATTACCTCCCTAAAGGCCCTATGTCCAAATACAGTCATGTTGGGGGTTAGGTCTTCAACATACAAGTGGAGAGGGGGCACAATTCACTCCATAAGAATAACACAACATAACACAACACAACAACATAACATAAAGTAACAGCAAAACATAATACAACATAGTTGTAATGAGGACTAAATTAATTGATACGCCCAAAGTACTGAGAAAAGTCTTGGCATTTGGCAAGCACTGACACCATGTTAGAGGTAGCCCACATCCCTCACCTCTGCAACAACAACACAAGTAAAAAGGAAAATTGGTACATCTGAAATTCAAGCCAACATCCTCTCTCTCTGCAGCATTCTCCTTCTCACAATTTACCCTTTTCTGCAGTTCACAATAAAGATCCTTCTTTCAGAAAGCGACCAGAACGTGTCTATTCCACTCCGTCTAAGTTAGCATCCCCAACCTTCCCTCTTCCAGCTTCATTCATGCAATTTACAACTATGACATTATGGGTCTTAATCAATGACTGCCTGGCTGGCTCCATTAGGAGCTACATTTTTATGAATGCACTTGATTTTGTTCACTGCTGAAATGCAGGACCACATAGGTGTTCATTAAAATTGTGTTGGTTGAAAGAGTAACATCTTTTTTTCTTCAAATTTTTCTGCCTCTGAGCTGTGATTTACCAAGCACCTTAGAATGATCTCTGCTTTAAAGAAAGATGATAAACCACATGACATTTTATTCCCCTTTGGTGTCAACTGAGAGAGCCATGAGAAGAAAAATTAAAATAGGAATTCAAGTGAACACCAAGAAGGAAGTCACTTCAAAGTAATTCTCACCATCTCTGTCTTATCTTTTGCACCCAAAACATCTGTGGCATGTGCCAATTAAAATTATGTTCATTGCCTTTTGGTGATAAATAAATTGTTTTCTAAAAAGCATATTAAATATATGAACAAAGCAATATGTGATTAATGAGTATTATCATTGCCATTATGATAAACAATATGACTTAATACATAATTTGTGTCATGTATTAATGCCTTAGATTTTTGTTTACTACATTTGTAAATGAAAACCATATCTTGTGGATTCCCCAAATAGACCAGGAGCACACCTGTAGGACAGCATGAAGTCCTCTCATTCTTCCATTAAACTGCCCATGGGTATGCATAGAAAGGGAACAAATTCTAAGGAAAAATATATTATGCTGGTAAACGTAAAATCCAGGTATCTGGTACTGTCTAAATGCTGAATGTATTTTCCTGTTTTCTCTGTAGAAATGACTTGTTCCCTATACTTCTTGCTATCTCCGTATGGAGGGACATCTGTAGTGTAACAATGCTGATGGAGCCTCTCTTACTCCATCTCTCCTTCTCCCCAGCTGAGGAGGAGCGACTTCAACTGATTGGCATAACCCAGGACCAATCTCTCTTCTCTTCTCTCCTCCTCTCTGTTTGCCTGTTCCTCCTTTCTCACTCCTCCCGCCCCCCCTTTTCCTTTGTCTTTTTCTCTCTTCCTCTCCCTCTCCACTCCACGTTAAGGGCCAGCGGAAGCCATGCACCACCCCTTTCCAGTGCTCCATTATGCTACATGTGTTACATGCACAGGCATCTCAGGTGGCGAATATTCCATGTAACTAGGTATATACGCACATCTAATAATGGGGTTCAAAATTAGAAAACCCACTTGTCCACAGAGAGATGGCTACAACCTGGCTTTTATCTTCAATAAAGGTGTCTGTTTTATTCCATGTCCAATTTCTCAGGCTGTTCAGATCCCACGTGAGTAACAGAGGTGCTCATGATTGAAATTTCTTTCTCAAAGGCCCCAGAAGGACACTCGCGTTTGCCAATGTTCAGACATTAAAATTTGTCATCAAACAGCTAGTGCTTAGCACAGCATTGAGCTTCAAAGAACTGTTGACTCTTTGATAGAATTTGTTTAGGATCCCTTTGGAACCTGCAAAGCTCTCCAGATCACTTATTTCAGACTCAAGTCTAATTATTAGTCCAACCAGAACTTCCTTAATGGGGAATAGATATTTAGTGTTTTCACATATAAACTTTCAATCCTACCATCTCTGTCTTGCTTTGACCCAATAAAATATACTGAGTCATTGTTGCTTCCCTTATAATATTCAGGTGTCAACACTAAAATGAGAGACACGGTCGGGATGTTGGTTCAAAAGAGAACATGATGAAATTTTTGAATTTTTAATATATTGCGTTTTTTCTTTCAGTTTTTAAAAAAACAATATAAGCAGTGTTTAACTACTGATCTCTGTTATGAGTCCTAACAAAAAGAATTCATTTCCAAATGTGAGAAAAATTTGAAAGAGCGTAGATAAGGGGTGTGGGAGTGGAGATAAGATGGTTTGTGATTAATTATCAGAAACGAAAGAGTGAAACTTTTTTGCTAAGAAAAAAATCAAAGAGACGTATTTTTTCTCCCTTCAAAAAGCATTCAATTAAACCAGTAATACTTTTACTACTTTTCATTTCCACTTTAAAACATTCATACGTCCACTTTAAAACAAACTATTTTTTAAAGTGCTTAATTGTTAATTAGTAATGTTAATTGCTTATAGTGTTGAAAGTAATTTTGTATTCCTACATCATTTATTTCCTCTGGAATTTGAATTTGATTTTGTAATACTTCACTTACCTTCTATAGTAAAATTTCTAAAACATAACTCTTTAACCTTTTTATGAATACTTTTAATAAACTAACCACACTTTTAATGATCCGGTTATGTGCACGAATGTTTCAAATTAATAATGAACTGGATGGATAAAGATGGTGTGGGGACCTGGAATTGGCCACCCCAAGATATGTCTCTTTGGCATCAGGATTATTTGAGGCTGATTGCTTTTGATAAACTGGGACAGGGAAGGAGGCTCTGAGGAATGGAATTTGCCCTTTGTTAGGACACATTTACATTTGTAAGGTAAATCTCCATCTGTAAAAGGTGCCTCTCTCTCTGTACCAGGAAGAAGAAAGGAGATGACCTTCTCTCTAGAAACTCTTAATCAATACCAAAGGCAAGGACTTAAATCTGCATTTTATTGTGCTTCTCTGGTAACCTCCTGTAACTGACTTCCCTCCCCCTCCCAACGTTGGCATCTCCTTAAAGGTTAAGCATCTTTCTTTAGGCTGGGAAGCAATTGCAGTGCTCATCTGTGACCCCCCCACCCCCATCCCGAGGCAACACACCTGCCACCCTGCGGCGCTCACTGAGACAGCAGACCTATCTGCCGTTTCCATCAAGAGCTGTGCTGACAGAGCAGCCTCATGACTGTTGTAAAAGGGACATTTCAATCACATGTGAAACACCCCGTTTGGGGATATATAACCACTATGTGTACCCCACTTCTTCGGTGCCCTTTCTTCCTTCGGGAAGAAAGGCCCCGGGCCATGGTTCCTCATAAAGCTTTGTTTAATTTTCTCTTGCTATTCTGTCTCATGTGACTTTAATTCGTTCTCCAGCCAGACGAACCCCCATTTGGGAAGAGGAAATGTCTTCCTCCCCTACAATGGAAATATATATTGTATTGTTTTTATTTTTATTTATTTTTTATTGAGATATAATTGAAATATAACATTATATTAGTTTCAGGGGTACAAAATAGTCATTCAATATATGTACATATTTCAAAAGGATCATCACAAGTCTAGTTAACATCCATCACCACACATAATTACAAATTCTTTTTTCTTGTGATGAGAACTAAGATGTACTCTCTTAACAACTTTCAAACATACAATACAGTATTGTTAACTATAGTCACCATGCCGTACATTACATGTTCATGACATACATATATTATAACCAAAAGTTTGTGCCATTGTACCATTTTTAAATCCAACACTTGGACAATTTGATTTTTATTAATTACACTGGCAATCTTTTAATTTATAATTTAATGACACTGCTCAATTTTTTTAAATGAGAACCTTGTATCACAATTGTTAGACATTTTCTAGATCGATTGCAACTGGGATTATCTAGGCTTGTTTCTGATGAAATCATGTTTTACAAATTCTAAAGAATGCTGATTGTCGGGGGCAACCCCAGGGCAGAGTGGTTGAAGTTCTGCGTGCTCTGCTTCCATGGCCTGGGTTCGCAGCTTCAGATCCCAGGCGCAGACCCACTCCACTCATCAGCCATGCTGTGGAGGCATTCCACATACAAAGTAGAGGAAAATTGGCACAGATGTCAGCTCAGGGCTAATCTTCCTCAAGCAAAAAAAAAAAAAAAGAAAAAAACGAGGAGGATTGGCAATGGATGTTAGCTCATGGTGAACCTTCCTCACCAAGAAAAGAAAAAAAAGAATGCTGATTGTCAAAATACATAATGTCCATGGATCCCCATATCTGAAGATGACCTCGCTGTACTGGGAGAGCATAGACAACTGTGACATGGTTTCCTACTTCTTACAGTGTACAGAAAACCCCACCCCTACCCATTGCCCACCTGTGACATTCTGTATGTGACTGAGGACTTCTTGTTAAGACCAACCCAGAAGCTGGCATCATGACCTGAACCAGAAGATTAACTCGTGCGGAAAAGAAAAATGGCTGAAAGAAAGAGGAAGGCTTGATACCTTAAAGCGTACTTGTCACGTGTGATGTAAATTCCAAAATCAACAAATAGGTAGTTGTCAACACGTGTCACTTCTCCACCATGGCAGGCTAACAACTCCTGAGATATTTTAGGTGCATTTTGACAACAAGCAATAATTAACTGTGGCTGCATTGGGGAAGGATTTTTGCTGAGATCAACTGGCCCAGATTCCCCAGGTAGGGATGATGTTATCAGCAAAGGCTCTTCTTCTTCCAGAGATTTTGCCAGTAGGCTCTCTCTAGGAGTTGCAAAGCAATCACCCTTCTCTCTCAAGAACTGGCAGCACACACAAATGTGCAAAAATAAGAAAAAAAATCAGGATTTTACTTGGCAAAAAGATCGCGAAGACAAGAGTTTTTAGTTGTGGTTTTCACAGCCTTTCTAGAGACAATACAAAAACCAATATTTGAATCACATAAGACAGGTATTTGGTCTCTTTTAGATACTATTTAACATTCCTCTAGGGACTATTACATAATAAAGAGACATAATAATATGAAAAAAGAGAGCAGAGCAGCAAAAGCACAGAACCTGACTCAAAAGCAAGTAAATGACAATTAAAATACAGTCTTGGGTTTCAGGGAGGAGATTTACGTAATATCTTTAAAGTTGTTGAGTTATTTGTCAAATAAGTTTAAGTTTGGAGTCCTTCATTGGTTTAACCATTTGTAATGAGTGAAGTAATCACCAATACAGATATTTCATCGTAGATTTCATGGAGGAAGAGAACAGGGGTTGGAGTCCCTAACATGCACTCACTTTCCATTTTCCTTAATTCATCTCAAGAGCATTTCTGCTATTTTTAACCAAAGTATCTTTATCAACACAGCAAAGTTGTTGGAGAAAGTATTGCAGAAGCAAATTCTATAATATCTTAAAAAAAGATGATGCTTTGAATATATAATTCTGGCCTTGGGAATACTATTACATCAGAGATCAAGTTGATACTCTGCAAATTATGAATTTTCAACTTTAAACTAATAGTTGGCTAGTGGGATTTAATAAAGTAAATCTGGTGTTCAATAATCGTCAGTTTTGGGAGGTGGCCCATTGATTGACCCTCAACCATAGATTTCTATGGTACCCGTCATCCAGTGACATTTAAAAAGTTGTGTTCCTGTGTTGTGATAAGCATCTACTCACATTGGTAATAAGTAATATTTATAGATAAAAGTCAACAGTATTGTCTTCCAAACATTGACTCATTATCCAAGGGAAACGTCATCTTTTTAAAATTTTGTTCAATAAAGTAGACACTTTTCCCTAACAATCTGTAATCTGTGAATGCTATTTTTGCGGCATGTTCAGGATTTATAAAATTCCCCAAAGAGACCTGCCACTACTCATTATAATACGACTGTCAAACATGGCCATCAAAAATCTACCTCAGACAGCCCAGCTAAGAATCCCTGTGAGTTGGTATTTATTTCATGCTAAAGTGTTCAGATTCTATAGAGAGAGTTTAAATTGTTCCATTATTTCAGTCATTCCTTGCTATCTCTTAATGTTTACCTAGAAAGTATTCTTGCTTCAGTTGAAGAAATAAACATCACATACAAGTTTCTGGCTGTTAAAATGTAACTTGTTCGATTTTGAGAGTTTGGGTAGGTGAGGCACTTTATCAGCCTTTGAGGGTTTAAATATAACATATAATTGGCTTAAATCAGAATGAGAGTGATAAAGGAACAGCTTCAGTAGCAAACATATTTTGCTCATAATGAATACAGGCAAGACAGTAGAGAAATTAGGCGCACACAGCCTCTCATCAGATGGTCCTCCTTTTCAGTCCCGGTTCTGTCAAGTGCAAGCAACCCAACCTTGAGACAATTAACTTAGCTCTATCGGCTAAGTTAATCAGGTTCAGCATAGGCACCTGTTACTCTGAGGCTTCTTTCGAAAACACACATAAAGTACCATCCCGGCTTATGGTAAGCGCCTGGCACATCTTTATATATTTAATAAGGAGCATGAATTTAAATAAAAACTAGTCTCATTAATGGTGTGGTACCTATGTTAGCATCTTAGCTTTGACTAATGGACAGTGGTTATGCAAGATGTTACTACTGGGTGAAGGTTGTATATGGGAATTCTTTGGACTATCATTGTGACTTTTGTGCAAATCTAAAAATTATCCTAAAATAAAAGTTTTATGTAAAAAAGTAGAAGTTATCTTGGATTGGCAGAAACCTGAGGACTTGAGTTCAAATATGCCTGCTGCTCCCCGTGTCACCAAGTCAAATCCCTCCTGGCAGCTTAAGGCTCTTGGATGCAAATATTAACTGGCTCTGCCTACATTAAAGATGTATGGGGAGCTGGGTAACTGTAGTTGGCTAACTCCAGCTCTCTGTAAATGTATGGCACTGTCATTGCATGAACACACTGAGAAACCATCCCTGCGATAACTTGAACCCCTAGTCCTACACAGTCCACATTTATCGTCTTTATGTCTATACTAGCATCATGAAGATAAGAACTCAGTCATATCATGGGTCATCAATTTTAGTTAATTACATACTTCTAACTTGCAAATAATATGAGTAGTTATGTCAATTAAACAAAAATTTTAAAGGGGAAAGTAGGCAGAAGGAAACAATTTTTGGACACTCACTTTGGACATAATGATGTCAAATCTTTATTTGTTTTGTGAATACGGGCTTTCCCTGTGGGCTAGTAGCCAAGGAAAATATTCAGTGCTAAAGGAAACAAAGAATTTGGCCTCAATAGGACAGCCTACTTTATCACTTATTTTTAGAATGCTGTGGATTTAGGACAACGAGGAGTGACTGTGATCACGTTACAAAAGGCTTTAACACATTTGTCCTAAAACGGATGTTTGAATCTTTTACAAAGCGTTGTTCTTCCAGGCTGATTTATCGTTTTTGCCCATTGATGATGCTTTTATATGTCACAGGAAGGAGAAAAAAGCCTTTATAATGAAAACGCTTTTGACACCGACTGAATTTATATGAGAATAAGCTTTTACCACCTCATATTCCAAGTTATTTAAAATAGATTATTAATGTGCTCACAATGGAAGCCCCAAATGACTTCACATTTATACACTTTCCCACTTAATTTGCAATCTTTATTTGGGAACTGGTCAATGCTTGATGCCCACCAATATGACATTTGATACTGGGGTAAAGTCAGATTCAGCAATAATGCATGTGAGTGAGAACTGGGAAGATTGGGCTCAAGTTTTCTTCCTGGCTGGTAGTTCTGATACAAGCTACCTAACTGGCTTTTACTAACCTAATTATTTCCAGCAGAAAACTAGGAACAACACTGCTACCACCAGTGATTCTGTCTGAGCTGTTTACTATAGTTGATAAGACCAAAGAGCATGAAACGAACTGTCCTTATACATCATAGGTACCTCATTCTATTAATACATGGACTCAGAGAGAGGGTTCTTATCGAGAACCACGAATATTTTGGTAGCTATTTTCTCATAAGACCCTATTTAAGAATTTTGATTTTAAAAATTTTCCCAAGAGCTCTAGATAGTTTTTTTTTTTTAAGTTTTGATGTTTAACATTTAGAATTATTTCTTTTTTTCCTGTTTTTGAGTTGCCCAACTTCTGGGAAGGTGATTTTGCACTTAAAGAAAGCGATCGAACATTTTAAAAATACAGAAATAATGTGATATAAAATAGCAGCGTGGGTTCAGATTCCTGCACGCACAACACTTGTGTCCAGGACTGTCTGACTGCTGCTTCTACGAGTTCTCCTTCATGTTTCTCCTTGTGCACTTGGACCCTGTGGATTTCCATCCTGTGGTTATAACCTTGGCTGTTCCTCAAAAAATCATTTGTAATATCCTATTACACATGTCACAGAATTCGGAGCGCACGTGGGCTCTGCCACTTCGCTCAGACTGCCAGACTCATTCCTTCAGCAGACAATTAATTGAGCACATACTATAGATGCAGGGCTGATAGACTGTTGGTGTGCAGCTTGAGAGGAAGACAGGAGTCGTGGGTGACATATGTATAGGAGTAATGTGACTACTTTACTTTCAAAACACCTTTAAGTGAGCTATGTCAAGAAGCACTTGGCGATATAACTCTTCTGTGTAAACTCATGCCTAAAATTCAATGGAAGAAAACAAAACAAAATGATAACAATTGATGTATAAATATAATTTAGCAAGACCAAATTGCAGACAATAACACAAAACCTATAAGAGTTTGTTTTTTCTTCACCTTTCAAATTCCTCCTTTGGAGTTCACATTCAAAATTAAAACATCTATGGGCTAATGTTTAACATGACCTCATTACCTATTGAAAGCGATTTTTCACATCAGCCAGTGGAGGATGAATACGGATATTGTTAACAGAAACGATCTGTTGGTGGACATAAGACATGGCTTCTTCATTATAAGTTAAGTATCCTGATGTCAGCCATTGTGAGTTTATAAACTTTTATAATTTATGTTAGAATGAATGAAAAGCCTGATCAGGGAGCTATCCAATCATAAGAGTGGAGGATTAGTTAAGTCTTGGTACACAGAAGGCATTTCATAGCTTCATCGTTTGTGCCGTCAGATGGCTTGAACAAAAACACAAAGCACAGTTTACAAAAATGTGTTCGAAAACAAGTCTGTGTGCTTTGGGGTGGGGAGATAATTGAAACAATGTACATCACATCATTCAGCTTTTATCAATTTAAACGCCTTTTTGGGGTTCTCATCTTTTGCTTTCAAATGAGTAAAATGTATATTGATATCAACAAACATCAGTGCCCACATTTTCTCCTGTGAATCCATCAATAGATTATATAGATCACATACATGAAAAAATAGATTGGAGATTACACAGGCTTTGGGCACAGAAAAACAAGTATTATTGATCCAGTTTTAATAGATATGGAGCAGCATGACCCTTTGAGACAATTCTCGTTTATCGAGAGGCAGCGAACTCCTCAGTAAGCATTTCATCCACGGTACTAACTTCTCCACAAAATGAAGCTGATACTATCTCCATTTTCCTACATTTTAATGGCTTCAGCAAAAGAGAGATATAGGCCACTCTTAGCCATTCTCAAACCACTGAGAACAGAGAAAAATAAATTGTTATATGAGACAGTTAAACATAGAGTCAAATACTGTGTACACATTTACTATACAACAAAATATATATTACATAAGCAATCTGGTGAATAATCCTCAGAGAAGAAAGATGTAACCTTTATTCCAGCAAATTGGCCACCATTTTTTCCCTTCAATGTTTATGCACTGAAGCTATGTCTTACCTATAACATGTGTGCCAAGCTGTCCAAGAATTCTTACTTGAAATCATTGGCCCCCTGTATCTTCAGAACAAGTAATGGCCACCATCTCCTTCTCAGGGTTCATCTCTCTGACTTCACCTTTCTACCAGCCAAAGAAATCTCTCTGCTTGCAAATGCTCCTGTGTTTAGGTTAGTATTGCTAACAATTTTGCAAGTATTTTTTTTCAATAATTAATAGATCAACCTGTCAACCTTTTGTCCTACAATTAGAGCAAAATCAAGGCTATCAGCCTAAAAGATATCACTATCTTACAGCTCTATGCACTAGATTTCTTAAGCTGGAGAAAAAAGAGAATGATGAAAAGAAAGAGGAATGTTGACTTAATTATAAACTGCCGAATCCGAGCTGAAGCTGGCGCTGGAAGGCTGTTGTTGACAGGCGCTAACAGTCAGGGAGATGATTTTGATGATTTGCTTCCCCAAAAGATGTTTTGCTTCTTATAAAAAGTTGTGCTTTCTTCTGGTGCAGATATCTTCCGTGTCATGGTGTGCTTTGCAGGCTGCCACCAGATGGGAAGGTGATATAGGACACTGTTGCACAGCTGCCACTGAATGGCCAGCAATTGAGGTTCTGGTGTTACTTTACCCTCCCTGTGCACAGAGGCCCCCGAATTCCCACGCCACTGGCAAAACTCACTGTTGCAACCAGAAGCTACACATTAATATATCACCCATGGCACAAGCCTGCAGAATGACCAGGAGAGGATACTTAGGTATCATGCTATTCAGATGAAAGTTGTGAACCACCTGTATAAAATCTAGACTCATTCTTTTTTTAAAATAAATTATATTTTTAGAGCTGTTTTAGTTTCACAACAAAATTAAGGAGAAGGTATAGATATTTCCCATATACCCCCTGCCCAGGCACATGCATAGCTTCTCCCATTATCACATCCCCCACCAGAGTGGTACATTTGTTATAGCTGTTGAACGTCCATTGACACATCATCATCACCCAGAGTCCATAGTTTACATTGGGCTCAGTCTTGGTGTTGCACCTTCTATGGGTTTGGCCAAATGTATCATGACATGTATCCATAATTATAATATCATACAGAGACTTTCCTTGCCTTAAAAATCCTGTGTACTCTGCCTAATCATTCCTCTCTCCCCCATAACCCTGGCAACTACTGATCATTTTAATGTCTTCATAGTTTCGCCTTTTTCAGAATGTAATAGAGTTGGAATCATACAGTATGTATCCTTTTCAGATTTCTTTCTTTCACTTAGTAATATGAATTTTAGGTCCTCCTTGTCTTTTCATGGCATTATAGCTCATTTCTCTTCATTGCTGAAGAATATTCCATTGTCTGGATGGACCACAGTTTATTTATCCATTCACCTCCTGAAGGACATCTTGGTTGCGTCCACATTTAGACTTATTCTTTATATGCTTTCATTCATTCTTATTATGAATATCTCCCCCAAATGAAGAAGGGCCTTGGGATGAGAGTCTGAAAGGTGTTAGTTTCACTTGTTTTTGTTGTATTTAAATTTAAAAAGCTTACATTGTGTGACATGGTGATGTTTGAAACTAAGTCAATACATGGTGGTACCACAGAAGATTTTATTGAAAATTTTCTGAAACACAGTTTTCAAAACCTATTTGAAGGATGATGGAAAAAAAGAAGATTTTAAGTCTAAAATGTCACAATAATAAGAATATCATGTAATATGTCACTGTGCACATAGCCCACAAGACCATGTAACTTGTTCACATTCTTGAGTTAAGATATGGTTTGTTTCAACATTCAGAAAAATCACTTTAAAGCAAAATTATGGAGTCAATGAGTGTTTGCTTTTGAAAGAGCAGAGAACTCCTATTCATTTGCTCCATTACTCATCCATGCACATCCTATGCAGCTGCTGGTGGGCTCCGACTCTTCCAAACATTTTCTGCATTCAAAGCCAATATCAGGAGCACTGATGTCAATAAAATTCTAATCAAGCAGATTGACTGCTGTGAATAGTGAGCCCTCGAAAAGGGAAAAAAAAAACCTTAAGTACAAAAGTCGATACTGAGATCAACAGTAAAACTAAGATTTAACTGTGCTGCCCACGTGGATTTTCAGGGACATGCTTCCCAGAGACTTGGAAACCAAAATATCTGAGAAAGCCAATAAATAACACAGTCTGCCCGGGATAATGAGAGAGACAGAACTAAATGAAAAAGAAGCGTATCCACATCATTCCTCCTTGTTTCTATCTCTTAGACAAAGTGTTGCAAACAGGAATGAAATGGTGAGATAGTTGGCCAAGTTTTAGCAATTAGACTGGCCCGTGAGGAGTGATGCTGGGATCAGATGAGGCAAAAGTGTAGTTTTTAAATTGGTCCGGGTATCTAATCCACACATTGGTGGATCAAGGTAGGCGTGTTTAATAATTGACTGATTGCTATTAGGGTCCTCCAGAAAAGGAAAGAGTAATTTGTTACATAGCAACAGATAACTAATATAACTACCACGCACTAATAGCTAATTTAACATTTAATATTTTTCCTGAGGGCATGAAAACATCCAAGTGACTTTTAAACATTTTAAATCCATTTAAAAAGCCATACAGTAAATGTTTTGTTTGTAGAAGTAACAATCCCATGCATACCAATAGAATGGAAAAATAAAGTCCTAGTGGTATAGAAACATGTGCCTTGCAATAAAATTTCCAATGACGGCATCACACAGAGATGCGAAATCTGCTTGGCGTCAAATATTCCTTGGATGGGAATAAATTTGATGCACTATGAACAACTGTATTTGGCTACTGTGTTTTCAAGAAGACATTGTTTTCAAATTGTGTTGAAAACTGTGCATAAGATTATGTCACAAAAAGTACAGGACATAAAGTGTCTCTAAATGAAGATATTATTTCATATTGAATTTAAATGCCTGCTACTTAATTAGGGATTTGATCATTTCATCTAATTTCCTAAATATTTATATATTCACATTGCATACATTTCTTTTTAAATCTCTCTCACTGGGAAGATTAGAAATCTTTCTGTTCAGGATTGAGGTTACTTATTGATGCCCTCTGTGGGCCAGGTAATATGCAATGTTCTGAGAGAATAAAGACGAATTGAAAAGTTTGATACTGCGTTGATGGAGATTTCTTTCTAGTGGCAGAGAGAATATAAAGAGATAATGTCGTTTAATGTAATGGATTAGGTAGAAAAGCAGACAGAGAGCTAAAGAAACATGATACGGGTGTTCAGGAAGAGCTGGTTGTTGTCTGTAAAGGAACAGCTAATAGCATCGATGACTACTGAGAGACAATAAGGTTAATCAAGGCAATAGGGAATTGCACTCCCAGCATGCAAAGCCCAACAAACAAATCATGGACACCAAAATGGCGTGGAGTTTGAGGTACCACGAGTTTTTCCATGTTCCTCGAGCTTGTGATAAGCAGAAAAGATACAGACTTGAGACTTGAGAAGTACCCAGAAGTCAGGACACAACATCCTCCAGTATTCCAATAAGGAACTTGTATATTATTTTCTGGCCTCGGAGAGATAATATGATGTGTAGTGTTTGGATGTGCAAACCAACACCACTAAGTTCAGACCACCTCTCGTGGTACCTAAGAAACATTGAAGGCTATGCATTGCTTAGAATGACATGTAGATTTTAGTGTTAAAAGGAATCATCAAAATAGAAGCGTTCACATTTAGATTCACAATGTCTCATGTCACAATAAATACTTCAACAAATTCTGTCATGTTTATGTTGAAAGCAAACCTTATTTATGTTCCATTTCTATCCCTACCACCATCATCTGCCTGGGAATCCTCGCTCATGCCTATGTCTTCCATTCTGGCCTCTTAGAATCTATTCTCCACAGAAAATCTGTCTAAAACACTTCATTGTTTTCCTATTTTAGTCAAAACAAGCTTCAAACTACTACATATGGCCTCCAAAGGTCAGTACACTAATCTGATACTAACCGAGTCTTTTTTTCATTTATTTCCTTCAATGTGCCAAGATTTTGCCTTCTCCTATTTTTCACAGTTTCCACCCCTGTTTGTGGAACAGCCTCCAGAACCTTCACATGGCATTATCTCATGACTATTGGTTGAAACTAGGGAATCTTTGACACTCTCTTTCCCTCCAGGATAGAACTTTCTAGAATCTGGCATTAGATGATAAATTGTCATTTACTTGATTAATCAAATATGCTAGTTCCCCAAAGGAACTGTCAGGTTTATTTCCCTGTCCACTGTGTGTCCAGGCCCTGGAAGGATAGGTAGGAGAAAGCAGGCTCTCAAATATTGGTTGCGTAAATAAAATGTTAAATTTGCTTTTAAAATTATCCTTCTGCTTATAGGAATATATTAACGACAACAGAGGAGGAGATAGGGGCTTTTTTGTTCACAGAACTTTATATACAATATGAAAAAATAAGAAGAGAAATATTTATAATATAGTAAGCAAAATATTGTTTACTACTAACCTGGAGTAATTTTCTCTTCTTTTAATTTTAAGACTACTTTTTAGTGTAGTTTTAGGTTTACAACAAGATTGAGAGGAAAGTCCAGAGATTTCTCATATACCTTCTGCCCTGAAGCATGCACAGTCTACCCTGTTATCAGTATCACTCATTAGAATGGTGAATAAAAAACAAAGATATTTTTACCAAAAATAAACCTATATTGACACATCATAATCACTCAAAGTCCATAGTTTACCTTAGCATTCAATCTTGGTGCTGTTCATCCCATGGGTTTGGACAAATGGATAATGACGCACAGCCATAATTACAACATCATGAAGAATATTTCACTGCCCTAAAAATCCTCTGTGCTCTGTCAATTCATAACTCCCCAACCCCAAGCAACCATGATCCTTTTACTGTCTCCGTAGTTTTGCCTTTTCCAGAATGTCATAGAGTTGGAATCATACAGTATGTAGCCTTCTCAGATTGACTTCTTTCACTTAGTAATATGCATTTATGTTTCCCCCAAGTCTTTTTATGGCTTGATAGCTCATTCTTTTTAGTGCTAGATAACATTCCATTGTCTGTATCTAGCACAGTTTGTTTACCCATTCACCTACTCAAGTACATCTTGGTTGTTTCCAGGTTTTGGCAGTTATGAATAAAGCTGCTATAAACATCCGTGTGCAAGTTTCTGCGTGCATATAAGTTTTCACCTCCTTTGGGTAAATACCAAGGAGCGTTATTGTTGGATCCTCTGATAAGAGTATGTTTACTTTTATAGGAAACCGCCATTCAAAATGGATCACATATCTAAATGTAAAATGCAAAACTAGAAGATAACATAGGAGAAAACCTAGATGAGCCTGGTTATGATGGTGTCTTTTTAGATGCAACACCAAAGACACAATCTGTGAAATAAATCATTGATAAGCTAGACATCATTAAAATTAAAGACTTTTACTCGGGGCCAGCTCCATGGCTGAGTGGTTAAGTTCGTGCGCTCTGCTGCAGCGGCCCAGGGTTCGGATCCTGGGCACGGACATGGCACCGCTCATCAGGTCACGTTGAGGCGGTGTCCCACATCCCACAACTAGAAGGACCT